>NC_132850.1:65279098-65588690 GCF_048164855.1 Canis lupus baileyi | reverse complement strand
CTAACCCGAACCCTAACCCCGAACCCGAACCCGAACCCTAACCCGAACCCGAACCCTAACCCGAACCCGAACCCTAACCCTTAACCCGAACCCTAACCCGAACCCGACCCACCCTAACCCTAACCCCCTAACCCGAACCCGAACCCGAACCCGAACCCGAACCTACCCCGAACCCGAACCGTCCGAACCCGAACCGAACCAACCCGAACCGAACCCGAACCCGAATCCTAACCCTAACCCGAACCCGAACCCTAACCCGATCCCGAACCCTAACCCGAACCCGAACCCGAACCCTAACCCGAACCCGAACCCTAACCCGAACCCGAACCCGAACCCGAACCCGAACCCTAACCCGAACCCGAACCCGAACCCTAACCCGACCCGAACCCTAACCCGAACCCGAACCCTAACCCGAACCCGAACCCGAACCCTAACCCGAACCGAACCCCGAACCCCTAACCCGAACCCGAACCCTAACCCGAACCCTAACCCGAACCCGAACCCTAACCCTAACCCGAACCCTAACCCTAACCCCTAACCCGAACCCGATCCCGAACCCGAACCCGAACCCTAACCCGAACCCGAACCCCTAACCCGAACCCGAACCCTAACCCCTAACCCGAACCCTAACCCTAACCCGAACCCTAACCCCTAACCCGAACCCTAACCCTAACCCCTAACCCCCTAACCCTAACCCGAACCTAACCCTAACCCCTAACCTAACCCTAACCCCTAACCCTAACCTTAACCCTAACCCTAACCCTAACCCTAACCCTAACCCCTAACCCTAACCCCTAACCCTAACCCTAACCCTAACCCCTACCCTAACCCTAACCCTGCACTAACCCTATGCCCACCCCTACCATTAACCAATACCTCTATCCATATCCCTACCTTTGCCCATCCTGCTAACTCTAACCCTACAGCAACCCTATCATCTCCCTATCCCTAGTACAACACCTACCCCTAACCTTACCCCTATACTTACCCTACCCCTACCCTTAAACCTACCAGCTCCCATACCCATAGCTTTAACTCTACAACAATTTCTACCCATAACCCTGCACTTCCCTTCCCCTACCCATAATCCTAGCCATACCCCTACCCCTAAAACTACCCCTACACTTTAAACTATTCCTACTCTTACCACTACCACTGCCATACCCCTACCTGTACCCCTAAACAGTAACCCTATGACTACACTTACCACAACAGCTACCCCTAATCCTACTCCTACTCCTACCCCGAAACCTAACCCTACTCCGACACCTAACGGTATTCCAAACCCTACCTTAACTCTATACCTAACTTACCCTTACCCTACACCACACCTATGCCTACCTTATCCCTATGTCTACCCTTAACCCATAACCCTACCCTACCACTTCCATACCCATCACTCTAACTCTACAACTACTTCTACCCATAACCCTATACTATCCTCCCCTACCCCTAAACATAGCCATACCCCTACCACTAAAACTACCCCTATGCCTAACCCTAATCCTACCCCTACCACTAACCATTACCCCTACATGTATCCCTAAAACTACCCCATGCCTAACCCTAATCCTACCCCTACCACTACCATTACCCCTACATGTATCCCTACGACTACCTTTACCCTAACACCTAAACCTAACCCTTCTCCTACACCAACCCCTAATCCTAATCTTAACCCTACCCCTAACGTACTCCAAACACTACCCCTAATTCTATACCTAACTATAACCGTAGCCCTACACCTACCCTTAATCTTACTCCTACCCTTATCCCTACTAAAACCATACCATTAAACCTACCCCTACACCTAACCATATGCCTACCCCTACAACTACTCCTACCCTTACCCCTAAACATACCCCTATCCCTACCCGTATCCCACACACTAACCCTCTTCCAACCCCCACCCATAACCCTTCACAAAACCTTCCTTAACAATAACCCTATCCATAACATTACCCCTGCAACTTCCCCTACCCCTACCCCACCACCTACCCCTACTCCTACCCCAATCCATGACACTACCCACATACATTTCTCTACCCCCACCCATACCACTACAGTAATCACTATCCCTACCCCTAACCTTACTGCTACCACTACTTTATCCCTTAACCCTAACCCTACTCAGCTCATAGCTCTACCACTACAACTAATGCTAACCCTAACCCTACAACTACTCATATCCCAAATACTATCCATACCCACCACCCTATCCTTACTCCTACTTCTACATATAACCCCACCCCTATCTTAACCCTAACCCTACACCTACCCCTACACCTAACTCAACTCTCCCTAACACCTACGACTACGCCGAACCCTATCCCTAAACATACCTCTACCCCTACCCCTAAAGCTAATCCTACCCCTGCCCCTACCCTTACCCTTACTACTACACTATCCCTTACTCCTACCCTTACCTCTACTCCTACCTCAAACCAAACTGCTAGCCGTACCCCTAACCCTAACCCTACCCCAACCCTACCCCTAACCCTACCTATACCTGTACACCTACTGCTCCCCCGATCCCTACCCCTAAGCCTACACCTACACCCAACCCTACACCTACCTCTACACGTACTCCTAAAACTGCTCTTACCCCACCCTTACCCCTCCCCCTAACTCTGTAGGAGTTAGTCATATATAGTGGTTATGTGGGAAATATCCTTGTTTGTAGGAACTGCACACTAATATATTTGGGGATAATGGGATATCAGTTTGGAAACTCTCTCTAAATGAGAAGGGAAAGAAAAGAGAAGTTCTTCCAACCCTAAATGGTTTGGAGGAGGGGAGATCTTTTTACTTTTCTCCACAAGTATTTTCCTTGCAACTTTTCTATAAGTTTGTGATGATTTCAAAATATAAATTGTGTATTTTCAAATAATGATCAAGGAAATAAATACCCTAAATTTCATTTTTCACTCTTTTCCCTTTCCTCTAAGCAGCATTGCTGTGAAGAAGCATTCTGTCACTGTAGTTCTTTATAATGAACACCGTGAGAGCATCCAAATTCTACTCAGAGGCCCAAAACATTTTGTTATTTAACTATTCCCACCAATGAAAAGAATGTATACTCAAAAAATAGTAAATATTACTACATCATAACCCTTTGTATTTTCCAAGGCAATTTCACATACCTTACACCACTGGGTTCTCATCATATTGGTAGGACACTTGGACGAACTGAGAGAACAGGCCCCTGACCAGGAACGATGTTGCTGTGATTCCAGCTCCACAAATTCTGACTATGTGACCTGAGAGTATTAACTAAACTCTCTGAGCCTCTGCTTCATTATCAGAACCTCCTAAATAGCAAATTGTTACAAAAATTATGTTTTCTAGTTTGAAGACTTAATGAGGTATAAATCACTAAATCAAGGTATAAATCATAATCAAGGATCATTCATTTATTCAGCTGACAATTATGGTATACTTGATAAGTACCAGGCACTGTTCTAGGTGCAGGATCTGTGACCTAGAGATTTGATCTTGTTATTTGGTCTTGCTATTATGCAGTTCATGGTCTAGTGGGAGCAGAGAGAGAAAGAGGTCACAATTAAATGTGATGGCATAAAGTAATTGAGGGTAAGGTAGAGTGACTTTAGATAAAGGTAGTCACAAGAGGCTTCAAGAAGAGTTAAAACTTCAGTAATGTAAGCATCCATCCTAAGATCTGGGCCAGCAGGGCTTCCGTTGTTGTCCATCAAAGCCTGCCCTCAGAGGGGAAAGATTGCTTTGTGGAAACACAGCAGTGCCTACCAAGGGGAACAGACAGTAGAGAAGACAATCTACTTGGCTGAATCCACCTGTTCAAATGTTAATCTCATGTGAAAACACCCTCACAGACACACTCAGAAACAATATTTAATCTAGGCACCCCATGGCCCACTCAAGTTAACATACAAACTTAGCCGTTTTATGCCTCGATGCCTGTTCTTGTGGCGCATTCACGGAGGAGCCATATGAGAGTGAACAAAAGTACTCCAGTTTAAGTATCCCACAGTCTAACTCAAACAGAAGAGATTCTGTGAAAGCATACCCGTAGACTTCTTGGGAGTACTTTTTAAAGCTGGTTTAGTGCTAGGATAGGTTGGGGGCAAGTGGGATGTATTACTGGAATTTTTCTTTTTTAGGAGAACATTACTTCTGAAACTAGTTCTTTCCTGAAACTAGTTCTTTCCTCAATAATTATACTTCCTCTTAAAGATTATATTACAGCAATTATTCCCAAGTGTGATTAAGGAGCTAAGAAAAGAGAAAATAAAATCCTCGTGGCAACATGTAGGTAGGCTGCATTACATTTGAATTGCCATGACCCACGTAAGAAGCAAGAAGGGAAAGAAAAGAGAAGTTCTTCCAACCCTAAAGCCTCTCTCATAACAAATGTGGACTGTTGGTTCTATTGCCATCTATTTTTTCACATCAGGAAAAGTTTTATCACTTGATTAATGCTTCAATATTATTTAATTGAAAAGTTTTTGGGACTCAAAAATGCAAAACTCCCAAATTAGAAAGCCTTGTTTGCATTTATGTGCCTATTGGTGCTGTAAAGGATTTCTCAAGTCGACATTCACATTCCAAGCTAGGATTGCTTTCAAAGAATTCTGAAATGTTTTCTATATTTGGTAGAACTGTATCAGAAACCAAAATATGCACATTTAATTTTAAAAGAACATACCATGCTTTACATGTAATTATAGGTCCCAATTCCCTTTACATTTTTCTTCCCCAGGAAAAGAAAAATGCTTTCTAATTATAGCTCACACGGGCCATTTGGCCTCAGACCAAAAAACTTACAAAGTCCTATGATTTCTTAGGAAAAATGAGGTATCAGTCACAGATGGCCTGGTTCAGAGGGCTAGGTGTGCCAGAAATCCCCATGACAAGAGGGAGCTGGAGCCAAGATTCTTATCCTCTTCTTTCCTATCTAAATCACCATTCCTAAGAAGCACTCAAGCACACAGAGCAGGTATTGAATAAATATTCCAGAATTAACAAAATGTACAAAGCCTGCTAAGTGTCTCCCAATATCACCTCCTTCTTCCTTTTCATTCCTGTTAGCTGAGCAAATGACTGCCCATCTACAGACTACTTCTCCCATCTAGGTGGGGTCAGGTACCCAAGGGCTGGCAAATGGAGTATGAATGGAAGTTGTTCCTCAAAAGAGATTGCATACCCTCTCCTATTCTTTCCTTCTTCCTTTGAATTGAACAACTTTGACTATGAAGATAAAGACAAATTCTGATGGGATTGTAAAGCCACAGCATAAGGGATCTTGGCTCCTTGAATGAGATGATGGAATAAAGTCACCTGTTTCCATGGTGTTACAGGAAAGAAAAAATAAACCTCTATTTTGTTTGAGCTACTGTATTTTCATTTATTTATTTATTTATAAGATTTTAAAAATTTATTTATTCATTCATGAAAGAGAGAGAGAGAGAGAGAGAGACAGACAGACAGACAGGCAGGCAGAGACACCGGCAGAAGGAGAAGAAGGCTCCATGCCGGGAGCCTTCTGTGGGACTCGATCTCGGGTCTCCAGGATCACGCCCTGGGCCAAAGGCAGGCGCTAAACTGCTGAGCCACCCCGAGATCCCCAAGCTACTATATTTTTAAAAAATATTTTATTTATTTGACAGAAATCACAAGCAGGGAGAGTGGCAGGCAGAGACAGAGGGAGAAGCAGGCTCCCTGGTGAGCAAGGATCCTAATATGGGACTGGATCCCAGGACCCTGGGATCATAACCTTGAGCCGAAGGCAGATGCTTAACCAACTGAGACACCCAGGGGGCCCGAGCCACTGTATTTTTGAGTTCTTTCATGACATCAGTTCAATTTGTGCCTCTACTGATACGCAAAGCAATGAATTTGACATATATTCAACAATCCCCATTCTTTGTGCCACTGTGCTATGCTCCATGGGGAATAAAAAAGATGAAAAAAGTATAGTTCTTGCCATCAAAGAGCTTAAAAACTGTAGAAAAAGATTTGAACAAAAGGAACTACAAAGCAAGGGAGGACATAGTAATGCTTCTGGAAGGAAGAAAGCAGTGTCCTGCCAACCTCTCAAAGTGCCAGCCAACAGCATTTCTTGAGCACCCAACAAGTGGAATGATAAGCCATCCTCCCCCAAATAAGAACAGTGAAGTTCATTTTCACCCATCTTTCCTGCCTATTTCATAGCCTTTCTTTCCCTCACTGAGTACCTAGAGGCTTCATGCCAATATAAGCCTCACCTGAACAATCCATCAGTTTTGGATAGTAGCATCAGTTTTGGATGTCCATATTTCCATCAAAACATGTGTGCCCAGTGTCCTTGTTTGTTAGATTCTCACTACCCAGGAGACTTTTGTTTTTTAAGTAGGCTCCACACCCGACGTGGACGCCAATGTGGGGCTTAAACTCACAACCAATAGATGGAGATCTGAGCTGAAATCAAGAATCAGACACTTAACTGAGCCACCCAGGTGCCCCATGGATGACTTTTTTAAAAAGTTAATATGGGCCCAAGTAAACTGGGTTGCTTCTTCTCTAATAATAATATTTAACATTTTAAAAAACACTTCCTGTATTATAGCTCCTACTCTACGCTCTTTTTATTTTATTTTATTTTATTTATTCATGAGAGAGACAGACCCACAGAGAGAGGCAGAGATTTAGGCAGAGGGAGAAGCAGGCTCCATGCAGGGAGCCCGATGCAGGACTTGATCCTGGGACCCTGGGATCACACCCTGAGCCACAGGCAGGTGCTCAACTGCTGAGCCACCCAGGCGTCCCTCTACATTTGTTATATGTAACTTACTTAAGATGCACTGCCACCCCCTGACAAAAATTACATTAGTAAGGAAACAGGCTCAGAGAGTTTCAGCAATTTTCCTAAACTTACACAGAAAATAAGTGTTAAGTATTTGAACCCAGATAGTCTGATTCCTGAACTTCTATACCCTGGTCTTAGCCATCATATTACACAACTTTTAGCATTTTATACATCATCTTTGGAAAATAAGCACCTTTGAATGCTAATAGGAGTTAGAGTTGCCTTGGCAGGACCATCAGGAAGGAGAATTTGATGTAAAAAAGATCCCCACATCTTGCCCTTTTGGATAAGAATTTATCGATTATGTGTAAAAACCAAACCTGCCGTCCTTTTCATAAGGTTAAATGAATACCCTTAAGGAGACAAAAGACCATTTCCCTCACCTCAAGGACTTACTGCACGAAAGATACCTGCAGTGTGTCTGTCTGTTCTATGATGGCCTGATGATTCTTTAAGGAAAGGGTGGGCTCTATAATTAGGAGGAGAATACACTTGGATACTATTCTATAGGATGGTAGTGTTTCCCAAAGTGAAAGGTATTTTGATCACCTTGCAGGAGCAAGAGTGTTGAGGTGACCCCTTGTTCCTATGGAAGGATGCAATTGGCTTGTTACATCTTACAGGTAGTCAGGGATCTGGAGTCAGAGTGAGGGATAAGCAGACACTGTTCCTGGTCACTGTGATGAGGAGGGTTGTTTGGGTGGGGAAGTTATCCACAAGGTAGAGTAAGGAAGGGGAGCTTGTGGATAGGCCATTCCATTTAAGATGTCAAAGCAGCATGTAACATAAAACTTCCATTTCATACCTTAGACCACAAGAAGGGAGGGGGGTCCTGGGGGTAGTAAGATGTGTTCAGGCTGCCCACATGCATGCCCATAATCTCACTGAATCTCCTAGAAGGGAGAAAGTTACTTCCTTCTCAGGTCTCATTCAGTCCTCCAAGTCTATCAAGGAGGAAGTCTAGAGCTAGTGCCAGTGTGCACTTATTGCCTCTCTAACACTTGCTAATCTTCCTTTCTTTCTTTTCCTTTTTAAAATTTTCTTTTTCTTTCTTTCTTTCTTTCTTTCTTTCTTTCTTTCTTTCTTTCTTTCTTTCTTTCTTTCTTTCTTTCTTTCTTTCTTTCTTTCTTCTTCTTTCTTTCATGACAAGTACCCTCTAGAAGCCTATAAATGTTACCTTATCTAGAAAAAGGATCTTTGTGGATGTGATTAAGTTAATGGTTTGGAGATGAGACGATCCTGGATTATCTGAGTGGGCCTTAAATGCCTTATAAGAGAGACAGAAGGAAATTATGCACCCAGGGAACTCAGCACGGTGAAGATGGAGGGAAAGATGGAGTCATGTGGCCACAAGCCCAGGAGTACTGGCTGCCTACAGAGTGGAAAGAGGCAAAGAAAGGATTTTTCTCTAGAGTCCCCAAAAGGGAGCATGACCCTGCTAACACATTGATCTTAACCCAGTGCAACAGAGTTTGGACTTCAGGCCTCAACAATGGTGAAAGAACACATTAGTATTATTTTAAGCTGTCCACTTTGTCACGGCAGTTGTAGGAAGTGAACACATATGCCAGCTTGTCATCTGCACCTCAATTCATATAAACAATGGCAGAGTTTATATTCTAAGACCATGCATCCTTAACAGCACTCAACTTTATGAAAGACCTTTCGTGAATGTTATAACTCAAAATAATTTGTAATGTGCACAGTGGACGTATTTAAATACACTTGATATAGTAAAGAACAGGGACTTTGAAATTAAAAAAAAAAAAAGATTCCAGGATTTGTGGGTCCCTAATTCCTCAGGACTGTTCCTGTGGCATCTCCCAAGATAAGTAATTGGGATTAAAGGCTATTTGACTATTGCAGACCCAATGGCCTCTCTCTTGAATACCAAAATTAGGAGATCAAGCACATAGCTGGAGAAAAATGAATGTACTTTTTAAAAAGATTTTATTTATTTGTGAGAGACACAGAAAGTGAGGCAGAGACACAGGTAGAAGGAGAAGCTCCCTGAGGGGAGCTCCCTGAGAGGAGCCCTAGCAGGATTCGATCCCAGGACCCCGGGGTCACAGCCTTGAGCCAAAAGCAGGCACTCAACCGCTGAGCCATCCAGGCCTCCCGATGTACTTTGTAGTGAATAGCTTTTTTGGGGTCCAGCTTTACCATTAATAAGTATTTTTTTTATTTTTTAAATTTATTTATGATAGTCACAGAGAGAGAGAGAGGCAGAGACACAGGCAGAGAGAGAAGCAGACTCCATGCACCGGGAGCCTGATGTGGGATTTGATCCTGGGTCTCCAGGATCGCGCCCTGGGCCAAAGGCAGGCGCCAAACCACTGCACCACCCAGGGATCCCCCCATTAATAAGTATTTTTATAAAGACTCTGTCCTAGCTATAAAATGAATTTAGATGATCCCAGTTAGAACAGCTCAGACTTTGACTATAACTCTGAATAGGTGTTTGCTTTCTGCAAGCTGCTGTTCTCTGGGTAATCTTGAGGATTGGAAGGTCTAATGTTTTCCTTGAAATACTTATAAGTGAAATAATTGAACATGAGAGGCAGAATGGCTCTGGGCAGAACATTCTGGATGAGCAATCTGTGAAGTTGGGTGCACTTGGCTATGTGAGCTCAGGACTGGCTAACCCTCTCTATAAACAAGGGGCTGGTGCCCTAACTTTAAAGATACCTTCCAAAAAAATAAAATAAAATAAAAAAAGATACCTTCCTTTCTAAAAGTCTGTCTCAAGTGTATCCAAAAATTGTCAAAATCAGATTGCATCACCTCTGGCTGGTGGTGATGGATGATTTTTACCTTATACTTTTTTGTACATCTTGAAATTTTCAACAATAAGAGATATTTCCTCCTTTAAAACCAGAAAATAATAGGAATCAAGGGATGTCTGGAGTTGCATTCAATTTGTGTCTATATTCTAAAATAGAAGCCTGGGCTCTGGTTTTCTTGCTTCAGTGCTTATTTGTCATCAAAGTCACCTCCTTTGCATTGACTGAGCCCCAGACCTGGTCTAATAGTCACTTGAAGATGAGCCTGGTTGCACAAAAGCAGTTCCCCTCTTGACTCTGTATGACTCCTCTCCAGATTCCTTGGCGCTGCAAAAGGGCATCTTACAGTCTGGCTTATTAAGGTTTCTTTCATGGGGAAATGGAGCAAGCCAGCACTGAAACACACTCTCTAATAAAACCGGCCATTTATACAGCAACATCTTTTTACCTGAGACTAATTCTTAGTCTCCCTTTGTTAAGAGATGATCCAAGGAAACCTGTTTTGACTTGAGATGAATTCTAAATAACTGCAAACCTTTATTATTCTTATCAAGCCCTTGCATGTGGTCTCCTATTCAGACAGAGACTAATCCATGAGGTTTGAGATTTGGCAGCTTACCTATGGAGGAGGTAATTTACCTTTCTAAAGACTTTCAGGTTTATCATCAGGAGCACCTTTTAAGTTCACCTCTGAATATAATGAAGTTCAGGCTTCCCCAGCTGATAATTCAAAATCCACATATTCAGGTTTGTATCCTTTCTATTCTTTCTCTCTCACCAAGGTAGTCATGAAAAACAAACCCTCAAACATCTTCAAAAGCTGTCACAGATCACTGTTGTACCATAAACTACTCTTAAAAGTCTTGTTGCCATGGGGATAGATTCCTATCATATCTTTCTCTTCAACTAAAGCCTGACTGGAATATTTTTAGCAGTGAACAGTAAAGTCTGTTTATTAAAAGTTGTTATTAATTTGTGCAAACAAATTTCTGTAGGTTTAAAGCAACTGTAAATCACACATATCCACACTGGCTAGAAAAAAATTTTTTAACCTGAGTTTCTAGATCATTTTCATTATGTGAGTGATTTCTTTCCAAAATTAATTACTAAAGGAAGTAGGGCAATGTGACAAGAGAAACTGCCAAGCAACATGAGAAAAAAGAAACAAACAAAAAAACGCTAAGCATTTTTCTTGGGATCAGAGAAATCCTGATCATGTAACAATGTTTTTTCACCCTGCCCTGAGAAAAACCAATTCCCTGACTCAGATGCTTCAGGAGAGAACTGGGTTTCTGAGCCAGTAAATCGTGACTGCCTCTGGCACTTGGTTCCCACAGCTGTGGATGTGGCCTCAGACCAGCTTGGTGGTTTCCAGGCTGCACTTGGAGGAGTTGAAAGGGCTCTGAGTATGCACCTTAGGGGGAGCCTGGGATCCATACCCTGAGCCCTTATCTGGTAGGTACACCAACTCACATAAAACTTTGCTAGAAAGAAGTTGGATTATGTGTTTTAAGAAGAATTGAAAAATGGGACTGGCTTATCGCAGCTATATCAGTAGCTATAATAGTAAAGTGTGTTGTTTTTACATTTTACAGTGACTGGACCTAGCAAGTCTTTTTTTTAAATATTTATTTATTTATTTATCCATGATAGACATAGAGAGAGAGAGGCAGAGACACAGGAGGAGGGAGAAGCAGGCTCCATGCCGGGAGCCCGACACGGGACTCGATCCTGGGACTCCAGGATCGTGCCCTGGGCCAAAGGCAGGCACTAAACCACTGAGCCACCCAGGGATCCCCTGGACCTAGCAAGTCTTTACATCAACAGCCATCACTTCTAGTCCTCACAACGGTGCTGCAGGACAGGCGGTATTATTTCCTTTTTCAGATGAAATCGATGACCTCAAGCACATGCAGTTCCTTCCCTTTTTCTCTGTTCAGAGTAGACAAGCTATAAGTGAGTAAATTGCAAGAAACCCACTTCCGTGATCAACACCTCTACTTCCCTCACATGATTTTAATATTTTTCTCAATTCTGGACTCCTTATCTATCTTTTCAAATAACTTAGGATACATTTTCCCAGGACTTGTTCAGAGAACCATTCCCTGGATTAATGTCTCTCCCTAAGTATGAATCAGTGACCTGAAACAGACTCAGCATACACAGATTCTCCTATTTATTCAACACCCATTCATTCCAAAAAGATGTCTATTCGGCCTTCTATATGGCAGGCACAGAGACAGGCTCCGTCCCCACCGGGTTTCGATCTATGTCCCCAGAGTACTACCTGCAGTCTTTTGAACTTCATATCAGGAGCCTTAATGCTGATTTCTGAAAGCAAAACAAGCAAGTCCACAGTTCTCCTTCATACTTCCCCAGCAGACCCTTGGGTTCTCTCCACAGAGTTGAACTGTTGTGATACTTACCGAGTCATTGATTGTGTAGGTCAGTCACAAAGCAGCATTGCCATCCAAAACAAAAAGGAGCAAAAAGGATTTTGGAAGTAATTGGGTCTCACAAATTGTGGGGAGGGAATATTGAAACTGTGACAATGTTTCTTAGTGTACCTTTTCTCAGAGCCACATCTCTCCTGTTCTTGACTAAGGGACAGGAGAGTCTAGGTAGGGAGAAATAGGCAGGGGACTACAGATTCAGGCTCACGAAGATCCTAAAGATGCTGAGATGTAAGGAAACCAGAAATAAAGAAACAAACCAGACCACCCTGCCCTAGGTATGGGTAGAGAGGGTCTTTTTAGGACAGTTCTCTGTGCCCTACAAAGAATAACCAGACTCTAAAAAGAAGTAAACCATTAAAGATGTTATCACTAGTCCTTACTCAAACCAAGACATCCCAAGAATGAGAAGGCCACAAGCTCCCTGATCAGTTCTTTTTTTTTTTTAAGATTTTATTCATGAGACACACACACACACACACACACACACACACACATACACACACACACACAGAGAGAGAGAGAGAGAGAGAGGCAGAGTCACAGGCAGAGGGAGAAACAGGCTTCCCATGGGGACTCGATCCCGGGACCCCAGGATCATGACCTGAGCCAAAGGCAGATGCTTCACCACTGAGCCACCCAAGCATCCCTCCCTGATCAGTTTTAAATAAAAAACTGACAATGGAGGCCCCATGTGGGCAACCCAGCCTGGGCCCCTCCCACTCCTGAGAGCTTTCTCTGTATCCTTACTTAATAAACTCCCATCGCTTTACTCACTCTTCTTTGTCCACCAGATTCATTCTTTGACTCCGTGAGACACGAAGACCCCTGGCTTTCCACTTCATTCCTTCTGCTGCACTTCTCTTACCCAAGCTCCCTGGGAAATTACTTCATTGGCTTAATCCCATCTCACTCTCCTTATCCTGCCTCATACCCTTTGGATTCTTCACCTCAAAAGACCAATGAACCAAGAGATGCAGGGAGGGAGAGAAGACCCAGGTGAGGGGGGAAACAAAGGCCAACGAAATATAGATTAAAATTACATTTGCTTTTTTAAAAAATTAATTAATTAATTAACTAATTTATGACAGTCACAGAGAGAGAGAGAGAGAGAGGCAGAGACATAAGCAGAGGGAGAAGCAGGCTCCATGCACCGGGAGCCCAATGTGGGATTCGATCCTGGGTCTCCAGGATCGCGCCCTGGGCCAAAGGCAGGCGCTAAACTGCTGCGCCACCCAGAGATCCCTACATTTACTTTTTAAAAAAAAGATTTTGTTTATTTATTCATGAGACACAGAGAGAGAGAGAGAGAGAGAAAGAGAGAGGCAGAGACAAAGACAAAGGGAGAAGCAGGCTCCCTGCAGGAAGCCCAATGTGGGACCCCATCCCAGGACCCAGGATCATGTCCTGAGCCAAAGGCAGATGCTCAACCACTGAGCCACCCAGATGTCCCTAAAATTACATTTCCTAACAAACTTGCAGTCCATAAACAAATACTTGAAACCGACAGAGTGGGACATTCCTCAAAGAACTCACAGCTGCCTGAATATTAATGCTTTGCTAGAGGCCAAAAGCAACATTAGTTTGCTGATAGCCAGACCTCAGGATCCTGTAGGTCTTCTTTCTTTCTTTATTTTTTTTATAATATGGATTTTAAAAAAAATTTTTTTTTTTTTTTTACTTATGATAGTCACACAGAGAGAGAGAGGCAGAGACACAGGCAGAGAGAGAAACAGGCTCCATGCACCGGAAGCCTGACGTGGGATTCGATCCTGGGTCTCCAGGATCACGCCCTGGGCCAAAGGCAGGCGCCAAACCGCTGCGCCACCCAGGGATCCCCTGTAGGTCTTCTTTAATGTGTGAAAATTCTTTTGGAAACTTCTTTTATCTCTAGTGTCCCCACCCCACACACCAACTTAAAAGTTTATAACCAAGGCTCCTCATAATCCTGGTGCAACTCTTCATGCCCAGGGGTCTTGTCCCCATACTTTAATAAAAACACCTTTTTGCATGGAAAATGTCTCAAGGATTCTCTCTTGACCACTGGCTCCTGGCCCCCAGTACATCACAGGTACATCTCTGAGTTAATTGCATCAGCACATCAGGAAAGTACAGAAGGTTTTTGCCTATCTTCTTGTATGACACATTCTGGAGAGGGACATTCCCATCTGTTTGATCTGGATTTTTCTCTTCCTGGGAGATAGCTAGCTAGCTAGGTAGATGATAGAGTGATAGATCTACTGATAGATCAATCCCAGGAACATAAATAGATGTTTATTTATTTATTTATTTATTTATTTATTTATTTATTTATTTAATTTTTTTTATTTATTTATGATAGTCACACAGAGAGAGAGAGAGAGGCAGAGACACAGGCAGAGGAAGAAGCAGGCTCCATGCACCGGGAGCCCGACGTGGGATTCGATCCCGGGTCTCCAGGATCGCGCCCCGGGCCAAAGGCAGGCACTAAACCACTGCGCCACCCAGGGATCCCTAAATAGATGTTTATATAAACATATATATATAAACATAAATCTATGTTTCTGTTTAATATATTTATTATTAAATGTATTAATGATAATATAATAATTATATATAAACATAAGTATATATTTATATTTAAATGTGAAAAATAAATATTCTATATCTAATCTATAGATCCCCCTATAGAGATAGAGACAAAATGGTTAAAAATAGATGTGTGTAGAAAGAAAGAGAAATAGATATAGACCTATAAATATAGAGAGGATCTCCTTTCCAATTCTATCCAACAATCTCTCCTCATAGGCACAGGCACACGCACACACACATACTCAAGAGCCTTCTGGTATGTGGCCATGACAGGAAATAACACCCCTTGAGATGCCATCTCTTCTCCAACTTAAAGGTACCAGCCATTTCTCCAAAGAAGACCTATACAGAGTGAGCAAGAATATGAAAAAATGTTCCACCTCACTTTTCATCAGGGAGATGCAAATCAAAACCACAATGAGATCCCACCTCAAACCAGTGAGAATGGGGAACATTAACAAGACAGGAAACAACACATGTTGGAGAGGATGTGGAGAAAGGGAGAACCTCCTGCAGTGTTGGTGGGAATGTGAACTGGTGCAGCCACTCTGGAAAACTGTGTGGAGTTTCCTCAAAAAGCTAAAAATAGAGCTACCCTGTGACCCAGCAAAAGCACTACTGAGTATTTACCCCAAAGACACAGATGTAGTGAAATGACTGGACACTTGCACCCCAATGTTCACAGCAGCAATGTTAAAAGCCAAACTGTGGAAGGAGCCTTGATGTCCTTCAACAGATGAATGGATAAAGAAGATGTGGTCTATATATACAATGGATTATTATTTAGCCATCTGCAAGGATGAATACCTACCATTTTCATTGATGTGGAACTGGAGGGTATTATGCTGAATAAAATAAGCCACTTGGAGAAAGAATTATCATATGGTTTCACTCATATGTGGAATGTAAGAAACAGTGAAGAGGATCATAAGGGAAGGGAGGGAAACTGAGTGGAGAAAATTTAGAGAAGAAGATAAACTATGAGAGACTCCTAACTAGGGAAAACAAGCAAAGGATTGCGGAAGGGGAGGTGGGTGGGAGGATAGTGTAACTGGGGGACGGGCATTAAGGAGGGAATGTGATGTGATAAGCACTGGGTGTTATACTATATGTTGGCAAATTGAATTTAAATAAAAAGTTTTTAAAAATTAAAATAAAAAAAGATTTTTTTAATTAAAAAATTTAAATAAAAAAAAGGTACTGGACAGCTCAGCCATCCTCAGCACTTCATTTATGAAATGGCCTTCAGTAGATCATAAAAAAGTTATGAATGTGAATAGAAAATGACCTGAACCTCTTTCCCAGTTCAAATAAATAAGTATTCTGAAAACCAAATCAAAGTTCCAGAATGGAAAAATGCAAAAAAAGAGGGAGAGGGATAAAGGGAAATGAATTCACTTTTTGTGATATTTATTAGTGATGGTCCAATAATGATGAATCCATGATTGTGGTACATTTAAAAACAAAGAGTTAATGAACGTTATGGAAACCAATCCCCTCAACTAACAGATAAAGAAACTGAGAAGACAAGAGAAGTAATGTGCACTGCTCAGGGTCCCAAGGGTGGCAAGGGGCAAAGCCAAGACTCAATTCTCATCCAGAGTTCATTAAACAACCATAAAACGCTAACCTCACAGCATCAGGCTCATCTAGAATTAGTGTCACTTTAGCTTAATAAAACATTCACCCAAAGTCGTCTTTCTTCTGCCAGCTAGTTACATTTCATGAAGCACCCTAAAAGGGATTTGAATTAGGTCTCCATGTGCGTCATCAGAATACTGCCTGATTAATTAATTAAACAAAGGTATTCCCCAGAAACACCTCAGCCGTGAGACCTTGCCTACCCTTTCACTTTCCAAGTCTTAATCCTTCTATATCTAATTGCCTATATTGATGTAGAAGCCAACCTTACTCAGATTAAGTTTGTCCAAGCCAAGAACTAAGTGCCAGCTTTAATATTTTTAAAACTAAATTTAAAAAAAGTTAAACAGAGAACTTCAAATGGCAAACACTGATATTTACATCATCTACTCTTATAACTAACAGAAGGGGTAATCCTGAAACCTAGATGCAGTCGTACCTTTATATGAAAATATAAAAGCAGAAAGAGTAATCCAAAATTGTCTATTTCACAAAAGCCTATCTAAACTAGTTATGTTCAATGGTGTCTGTCTTGATGGAACAATGTCTAGGAAGACCTTTTTCAGACCTAGCTTCACCACCAATAAGCATGTGAACTTGGACAATCCAATCCTCCGGAACTCTCAGTTTCTTTCCTGTGTCTCAGAAGAGAGGACCAGAGCTGATGATCCCTCAGTTTCCTCTCAGACCTAAAATGCTGCCCTGGGGTCCTAAACACCCTATACTGAGCAAGAAAAGACGTGGGATCTTATATATACTCAAATGCTAAAAGACAAAACTAACTCTGAGCATAGATCTTGAGTATTTTAGGGTTCTTTCCTATGGCAATAGAAAATCCTCAAACCTATATCCCTTTTATCACAAGCAGTGGGTATATAAGTCCAAGCCACTAGAAATAATTAATGTGTGTATCAGAACAGCTATCTGCCCTCATACTCACTGCTTTTCAAAGCAAAGCCCTCAAAGAACTCCATTATTATTTTCTGAAGGTACCTGTTAACATGCAGAATCCTAACTTGCCCCTTCCTTTAACTTAAAAAAAAATTAAAATGTTGGCTGGTCATTTTAACAAGCTCTCCAGGTTATTCTTTTGCACACTAACGTTTGAGAACCACTGGCTAGGCACCAAAGAGAATTGATTTACCTTCAAATAGCAAAAATTGAAATCATATATCCTTTTCTATTTTCAGATCATAATAAATAAAGAAATGAAAAAGAGAAGAGAGAGGGAAGGAGGCAAAGATAGAGATGGGGACAGAAACAGAATGTGCCAATCAAAAATGAGATTTACATAAAGTTTGTCTTTCAAAAACTTATGAACAGACAAAAGACTCCATAATGATGGAAATATGTTAAAGGGACACAGGTGTCAACTGAAAGAGCTCCTGTGGCCAGAGCGGAGACAATATAAGCAACAAAATAAGTAGTGCTGGATTATAACCCAAAGTGTAAAATAAATATCCACGAATCTATACTAATATTAAAAATTGTAAAAGAAAGAAAGAGGGGCACCTGGGTGGCTCAGTCAGTTAAGCTTCTGCCTTGGGCTCAGATCATGATCCAGGCCCCAAGGCAGGCTCCCTGTTCAGCAGGGAACCTGCTTCTCCCTCTCCCTCTGCCCCTCCTGCTCATGCTTTTTCTCTCCTCTCTCTCTCTTTCTCTCAAATAAATAAAGAACATCTTTGAAAAAGAAAGAAAGAAAGAAAGAAAGAAAGAAAGAAAGAAAAAAAGAAAGAAAGAAAGAAGAAAGAAAGAAAGAAAGAAAGAAAGAAAGAAAGAAAGAAAGAAGAAAGAAATCTCCCATGTAGAAGAATTTCAAACAATTTGTGCAGACATTCCACTCTCAAGTTGATGGGCATAGTTTCCCACTCTTATGTGTGGAATACACATAGTAACTTCCTTCTACAAAATATATTATGAAAAAGTTAAAATAAGAATAATAAAAATAAAATAAAGAATCACTTTACTATGGAAAAAGCTGACAAACACTATGTCAGCAAGATGATCAGATCGATACCAAGACTGATAAATCATGTTGATAGTATCTATCCTTTATATGATATAATAAAAATGGCAGTATATCTCTGTATATACTCCACAAAAACAGTTCAATCATGAGATAAACGACAGACATGTCCCAACTGAGGGAAATTTTACAAAATACTCTACTTCTCAAAGTGTTCCGGTTCATCAACAACAAAGAAAGGCTGAAAAACTGTCACAATCCAGAGGAGCCTAAGAAAATATGAGGACAAATGTAATGTGATATGAGGGATGGTAACTTGGCAAAAACTAAGGAAATTTGAATAAAGTATGGTCTTTGGTTAATATGAATATTTTAATATTGCTTCATTATCTGTAATATTTGTACCATACTAATATAAGATATCAATAATAGGAGAAATTGAGTGCAAGTGCATGAGAATTCTCTGTACTATCCTCTCAATTTCCCTATAAATCTTTGTTTGGTTCTAAGAAATATGGTTTATTTTGAAAAGTGATTTAAATGAATCAGGCTCCAAGTGTGAAGACATTTTAAGAATAGTTTAATTAATTTTTGCCTTATTCTTAAAGAGTTCCTTCAATGGGAACAAAGTAAGAATTTCATATCAGGATACAGTCAACAAAACTAAAAGACAACCTATAGAATGGGAGAAGATATTTGCAAATGACATATCAGATAAAGGGCTAGTTTCCAAGATCTATAAAGAACTTATTAAACTCAACACGAAAGAAACAAACAATCCAATCATGAAATGGGCAAAAGACATGAAGAGAAATCTCACAGAGGAAGACATAGACATGGCCAACACGCATATGAGAAAATGCTCTGCATCACTTGCCATCAGGGAAATACAAATCAAAACCACAATGAGATACCACCTCACACCAGTGAGAATGGGGCAAATTAACAAGGCAGGAAACCACAAATGTTGGAGAGGATGCGGAGAAAAGGGAACCCTCTTACACTGTTGGTGGGAATGTGAACTGGTGCAGGAATGTGAACTGGTGCAGCCACTCTGGAAAACTGTGTGGAGGTTCCTCAAAGAGTTAAAAATAGACCTGCCCTACGACCCAGCAATTGCACTGTTGGGGATTTACCCCAAAGATACAGATGCAGTGAAATGCCGGGACACCTGCACCCCGATGTTTATAGCAGCAATGGCCACAATAGCCAAACTGTGGAAGGAGCCTCGGTGTCCATTGAAAGATGAGTGGATAAAGAAGATGTGGTTTATGTATACAATGGAATATTACTCAGCTATTAGAAATGACAAATACCCACCATTTGCTTCAACGTGGGTGGAACTGGAGGGTATTATGCTGAGTGAAGTAAGTCAATCGGAGAAGGACAAACATTATATGGTCTCATTCATTTGGGGAATATAAATAATAGTGAAAGGGAATATAAGGGAAGGGAGAATAAATGTGTGGGAAATATCAGTATGGGAGACAGAACGTAAAGACTGCTAACTCTGGGAAACGAACTAGGGGTGGTAGAAGGGGAGAAGGGCGGGGGGTGGGAGTGAATGGGTGACGGGCACTGGGAGTTATTCTGTATGTTAGTAAATTGAACACCAATAAAAAATAAATAAAAAAAAGAATTTTATATCAGAAGGAAAGAAAAACACTTATGAACACATATAATGCCACCTCAACCTGAAAAGCAGGAAAGGATAATAAATGGCAAAAATCAGATAAAAATGCTTCTTTTATATTAGACACCATATTGCAAGTGCATTTAAAATTAGCAATGCATAACATTTATTTCCTTGACATTTGTCTTCCAAAGAGTTCACAGTGTTTGAGTGTCAATTAAAAAATGATTCATGTGAAATTTTTATTAAACCAAATTTACTGTGAAATTACTGCCCAGATAATACTTTATTTCAATTTTATTGAGTTCCTTCCTAATCACTGAGCCTTTTAGTTAGAGCTTTCAAGTATAGCAAATGCCTTAGAAGACCAATTTTTAAGTTGCTATTACAATACCCTAATGGAATCACGTATCGTTTTCCTTCACTCAAATATGGCACACAGTAGGCACCTGATAAAATACTGAATGAATGAATGGATAAAATTGCTTTTTATCATTTCATTCAGGAATTTCATTCTTCTCTTTGTCCATTTCATGTTCTAACGTTTATCAACATCAACTCAAGAAGGTTAGGGATGCATTAATTTATTAAGTATTTGGTGCATACCTACTATGTGCAAGGTGCTAGGAATACCAAGTTAACCAGACATAGATGAAGTCCCTATCTCCCTCCAGGCCATGCTGGTGGGAGAGACAGATACTAACCAAAAAGTGACAGAAAGACAACTAAACAAGATTATAGTAGCCAATATAAAGGTAAATATACAGCTTACTACAAGTACATATATAAGAAGGCTTAGTCTACCTGGGGCCTCAGAGAAGATGACCAGAAGAAGCAACATTTATATTAAGACCTAGAGAAAGGAGAAGGTAATTGGTGGAAGGAGAATCTTATGAGGAAAAGAAAGGTTTCTGCCTCTGAATTGTAGGGCTCTGGGCAAGTCCCTTGAGCTTAGGCTCTGAACCTACTTCTTTCTCTGCAAAATGGTGACAGTAATAATGCCTGTGCCATAGAGTTCTAATGAGCAAAGAGTTGGACTTTATTTGTAAAGTAACTAGGACATTAGTAAGTACTTAATAAATATTTCTAACAGCCTGGAGCCATGCTTCCTGAGTTTGACTACTTAACTAGCTGTGTGACCTTGGACAAGATGTTTTCTTCCTATCCTTTAGTTGGCCCATCAAGATAACAGTAAGTATCTGCCCATAGGGTTGTTGGAGGATCCCATGAGTTCTTTTATGTGAAGCATGACACAATTCTTGGCACATAATATGTGCTACATGAATGTTAACTTATATTAGGAATAAAGAAATTCTACAACAGTCCAATGAGGCGTTTAGAAATTATTTTATAGCTTTTAAGGGAATTGAGATTCAAAAAGAAGCTAAGTGCCTGTCCGTGTTTACTCAGCTAACCAGTTCCATGATCTGAAACCCAAACACACAATTTCTGATTCTAACCTCACTCCATGAGGCCTCCTCAAGCCCAAGGAAAAATTGCCTTCTTGGGATCTCAGGGAAGAATCCTTAACATAATAATATGACCATTGGTAGTAACGTCTCTCAGTTCTTTTCAAATCCATAAAGATGCATTTCCAGATGAGTGACTGAGCTGTGAAGAAAGAGATGAGAAACCCTCATCCCTCTGAATTGCTTGTGTCAGAATATTTTAACCATAGTGCTACGTAAATTATCCTTATTAATAGGAAATATGTCTCAGATTGGAATCTGAGCAATCAGATGGGCAGAGAAACAATGCTTTGACTCGCTTTTCATCTTTTAAAGACAAACGAGAGCTTTTCTATGTACAAAGTCAGTTGTCAAGATAGCCTTAGGGAATAAGAGTTTGCAGGTTGAATCTGTGCTCCAGGTCTTCCTGATCCCAAATCCCTGGGCCTGTCCCCCAACACACGCTGCCGCTAGAGGTCATTTGCAATTGCTCTCTTAGGAGCTCCGGGGAAGGGGAAGGTGGAAGGAGCTAGATAGGACAGGACGGTGATGAGCACTAGAAGGCTCAGGAACAGGGTTGCGGATGGCCTTCGGATTCACTGACTGTATCTCTGAAGGGGAACCGTGTGGTTCGTGTTTTCATAGGCCCAGCAATTTCTGAGCCGGGAGGAAAAGTCACCAAGGCCAAACAAACCCTTAATATTCAGTCTCATCTGTGTACTCTCTTTTGGCTTGGTTTCCATGGCAACTCCTATTTATTGGGCGGTTCTGTGTGTACTCCCGAAGGCCGGTGATTGCTTCTGCTCAGCCCGGGGTGGGGAAAGGCCATCTGGAGAGAGGTCATTGAGGGAAAGGTATCTTGTTTTATTTTGTGGGAACTCTCAGGCTAATTCTTTAAAAATGATGGAATTAATTCCTTAAACTTTGTGGTAGGCATTATCTGAAAGAGGAACTACAGCAAAATCAATTATAAGAAGAAGAGGAAGAGGGAGTGGAGGAGACAGAGAAGGAGGGAGCGAAGACGACAGGGATGGGGGAGGGAAGGAGGAAGGGAAGAAACACCAGTGTGGCCGTGGATGTCCTCTGATCACACCATCTTGGGTCTAGCCAGTGTCCCTGCTTGCCTTCCTACTCCCTGGGCACTTTGTGTACACCCACACCTCTCTCATCTTTGTGCATTCTGATTTCTGCTCCTGCCGCTGGAGCGAAGCAGAAGAGAGAGGCTGGATGACTTAACAGGGAAGCCATGTGCCAACACCACTGCCACAGCCTGGACATCAGATCCACAGATTTAGAAACGCCACCTTCCTGCTTCCCGCGCTTCCAATTCTCTGCTTCTCTGTCTGAGGGCTTTATCCACGGGAGGGGAGGATTTCTGTACCTGCAAGCAGCATAGCTTGCATTAAATCCCCTAAAACACAGACGATTTAATGCCATTCCCAGAGGAATGGAGACTCCAGCTGGACACAAACCCTGGTGGAACGCTTCCAAGGGGCATTCTACATCATTCCCCAAATGCACCCAAGTGGGAATTAGCTCCACGTCCACAGCAGTAATCCCCTCACTGACATGACCTTCTGGAGCTTCTCTTGCTTCCTGCCTCATTTGCCCTACCTCTTCTCTTGTGTATCCTAGAGCTAGTTCCAAAATAAACAGGTGTTCCCAAGCACTCATGTCACTGTCTGCTTCTAGGTGAGTCGGACCTTTCTTGGCATCAATATAGCTGAGAAGTGATATTAGTAATCAAATCAATATGAGTCATTATTAGTATCAATAATTAAAGCAAAAGGAGGTTAATATTTCTGAAGGTTGCTGCAGCCCCAATATGCCTCTTCCTGGTTCCATCAGAGAAATAGAACCTCCCGGGTTTCCACGAGGAGAAGTTTTACTTCAGGGAGTTGGAGGCCCCTATACAACCATTGGAAGAGCCGGGGAATCAAAAGTCAGGGAAGCTACCGTCAGAAGCATGTGATTCTCGGGAACACATCTGAAAGCCACTGCACACCTTACGTCTGCCATCTGGCCAGACATCGGTTTACAACCATCACTAAAGAAAAAAAGCTTCTCTTTTCAGCTTTTAAATTTTGTGCAGGGTGGGAAGAGTCTCATCTAGAACTGTAAAAGGAAAGGGACCCTAGGAAATAGGATCCAGATTTCCACCCCACAATGCGGAGGAGAGTGTAGAAAAGGAGGCCGTAACGCTAAGATCATAGCAGATAATCCAGCACACAAAGGTCGAAGGCAAGGCCGTCTGGTGAGGTCAGAAGCCTGACCTTGGGCAGAGCTGGTTAAACACTGACAAATCCGGGATACTTTCTTCTTTCCCAGACTCCACGAGGACCACCGTGTATCACATCACTTGATAGAACCATGCAGAGAGGTTCCAGTTCAACCAGTTCAATTGGAGACATCTGCAACAATAAGCCTGTACCAAGCTTCTCTACCCAGTCTCCTCCACTTGCCAGACGCCCCTAGCTAGGCTTCAGCCTAGTATTTACAAAAAACATCTTAGCCGTTACAGGACTTCTTTTAAGCCTGCCATCGTTTTCACCACCTTACCACCTCCCTGACTGCTAATGCCTGGATCCAGCTCTTCTCCCTAGGTTCTCTATTTACGTTAAATCACCGTGTTGAGTACACACTTGGGCATAGACCTTCAGTCATCTACTAAGAGCTCACTCTTTACAAACTTTATCCTGAATGGACCACCTGCTCGTGGGTTGAAAATACAACTTTCTATATTATGTAGAGAAGAGATCCGTTGCTGTGACTGGGTGAAATCTGACTTTTTTGCACCTTCATCCTTGTGGCAGATGCTACCACCCACTCCTCCTTATTTCCTTCATCTTCCCTTTTCTTTACAATGCACTTTCTTTGTTCTCCCCCCATCTCAGGTCACCTGCCTCAGAACTCAGTCTCCAAGGCCAACAGAACCCCCAGCAGGGGTCCAGGAGGATGACCCTAGACAAGAGTGGCCACTTGCCAGAACAATCCAAGGACCCGCATGAGGCGGAAGTCTCCTTCCTCATCCCCTGTGCACCACTTAGTGAGAGAAACAGGAGGAGATGGAGGGCCTCAGGGAGCCAGAGGTTTGTATTCTGAGGGATTCAGGAAATTTCTGGTTGGAGCTCTTTATATTACTCAACTGGGCTAAATTTAAAACAGATTGGACATTTAATTAGTTTGTTTTTTCTCACTTACTAGCATATAAGCATTCAGGAGAGTAAAACTAATTAGTAATGAACCAAATTAATTTATTGGATTTTTTTTCTGCACAACCAATTTGGAGCGTGAGTTGCATTTCTCTACTAAAACACTCATATTTCCATTTCTTTTCGAAGATTTCACAGCACCTCTGAGAGCTAAGACTGCCATTCCATATTCATTGCTGCAGAAATACCAATCACTTGTGATTCTACATCTTGGCAAAATCTATATTCTCAACCTGTGTGTATAATTTATATATTGCATCCACTAGCAAGACACCATAGCTGAGATGTTCTGTAAGCGACCTGAAACTCAGTGAATGCACACGGGAACCTGTCTTCTTTCCCTAACTTCAGCACCCATCTTACCTTTCCCCTGCTGTCACGATAGGGACATTTCTACATCCCAGTCTCCCTTGCTCACAGAATCAAAGGCACCTCTCTCTCCTCCCTTTCCCATCTATCCCCAACTGCATTTAATGCCAAATCTAATGCCAAGTGGATCTAGGTTTTACCCCTCATCTCTCCATTCCCACTGTTATATTATTATTGCACATGCACATCGACATGCAAGCTTTTCTTCATGACCTCAGCATCTGTGCTCTGTGTCCATCCCCAACACTCTTGGAAGATGCTTCCTGAAGCTGTCATTTCATAATGTCTTTCTCCGGCCTGACATTCATTTTTTTTCTTGACCTGGACTTACCTTGAACTCCAGGTCTACATCCCCAGTTGCTTTCTGGCTCCTATACAAAGATGTTCCCAGAGTCCATAATCTGTATTTTTAAACCAAAGTCACCCTCTCTACTACCTCCCCCCAAGCCTCCACCCCTGCCAGCTCCTCCTCTTCGATACATATCTCAACTAATCACACCAAGAGATGCCTGGTCGTCGGTGTGGAGCTTTCAGTCCGCTCTGCCTCTTCCTTCTCACACATCCCCAAATTTGACAGATCACAAGATCATGTTGATTCTCTTAATGAAATGCCCTGAGTATATCACAGCCTTAATATTTCTACTTCCCAATTCCAGCTCCTGTCATTTCTTCTGTCCTTTTGTTCTCAACTTCCCCATTTACCCTTCACAATGCCTGCAGAATCATCTCCCTAAATGATATATCTTACCGCGTCACTTGCTTGCCCAAAGCGTTTTGTCCTCCCCGTCCAGTACAGTCCAAGAATTCTTAGCTCGACTTGGCAGTTCCAGTATTGCTTCATCCCGTCCCTCCCTGACAGCCTCCTCTTGGAGCGTATTCCCCTCAACGCCCCATGCTCCATTCTCCCACTTCAGGGCTGTCAGACTTAGCAAATAAATGCAGGATGCCCACCTAGACAGCATGTCTGGGAATATTTATACAAAACTGTCATTTTTTTGTTTGTCTGAAATTCAGATTTGACTGGGTATCTTTCATTTATCTCACAACATTGTCTGACACAGCCTTCTCGAAATGGGCCCCACACTCACCAACCTGTGTGATCTCATTCATAATGATGGTTCTCTTCAAGTGGACTTCTTTGCTCTGCTCTTACTCATTGCTCTCCCATCCTTCCTATAGATCTCTTACCTGTGGAGGACATCCAGCTCCTCTCCCTCCTGGGGCATAGACCTCATTTGAAGCCCTGCAGTGAGGTAAATCCAAGACCTCACTTTCCCTTTTCCTAAGCTACTCTTTATTTCTTTCTTTAAGATTTATTTATTTATTTGAGAGAGAAAATGTGTCTGTGTGCATGGGCACAGGACAGAGGGAGAGGGGCTGAGGGAGAGGGAGAGAAAACCTTAGGTGGATACCATGCTCAGCACAGAGACTGACTTGGGGCTCAGATCTCACCACCCTGAGATCACGATAAGGTGCTCTTTTTTAAAGAGAGAACGCTTTGCAACAAAACTCAAGGGAGGGAGGCAGGTGGAGGCAGAAATGCTTGTCTGGCATAATAATGCCAAGTTCATTCTCAAAAATAGCATAAGAATGTCATAATAAAAGGGACTCATTTCTTTGTGAGGGGCATGGTAGAGAATTAATTCTAGTTGAAAGGTCTGCTTATTTAGATACTTGATAGGGGAATAGCGGAAATCCTCCCTATTTCTGCACCTTGCCTGAGGAAGGGGTAGGAAAGAAGCCAGAAGACCCCAAGAGGAAGCCTATTCTTTCTTGTGAAAATTCACAGGCATTCTATCGCTAAACTCTTGAGACCCCAACAGGACAAGGAGACTGAGATTTAATCAAGGAGGAATAGGGTCCAGGGAGGGGAGAAGAGAGCAGAACTGAAGGACAATGCTGGGAGTGGAAGTAGAGAGGAAGGCATTAGGACATTACCTGTTCTTAGCTTGGAAAGTCTGGGGACAGTTGCTGAAATCTCTTCAGCGATGGAATGAGTACACAATATATACACATTCACTTTCAGGCAAAGTAGGCAAATGTCCCCCATCTCCTGGTTGCAGGCTGGCCAGCCACCTCTTCAAGGTGGGTTACTGAAGTTACTCAGAGCATCTCCACACAGAAAAGGGTTAGTTTGGTCTCAGCTTGAATCTTCCTACAGGACTGTCTTCTCACCCATACTTGCCTGTCACATTCCATTCATTCTTCCAGGCAGAAAGATAAGTCACCTTTGTTGAGTGTTCCCTAACCACTCCAATCCCCAGTACGAATTAGCAAGGTATTCTTTGTACATGTAAAACTCTCATCTTCTCTGCTAGAGAACACAATCTGTCGGGACATGGACGAAGTCCAACCCCTTCATCCTTTTATCCTGAGCACCTGGCGCTATATTATGCATATGGTAAATGTTGAATATTCATTGGATGAATGAATGAATTTATTCTGATTTTTCTTATAGTTATTTGTGTGTATGTTTTTTCTCCTACTTGAAAAATACACTGTCTCTTGTTCACCACTCTACTTTCCTTGGACTTAGGACACTTTCGTGTGTATGTCCGTTGTCAGCTTTTGGTAGTGTTTAATCAATTGAATTAGAATCTGAAGATAGTTACAAAAATGAAGAGTTTGATTTTAAACTTATAACTGATGTCACATGACATGATGATATTACCGTGAACAAAATACAGGTGCTGTTGTACAATATTCAATGTACTGAAAAAGCTCATGACACTGATATCTCCTCTATAGTTCCTACAAAATACTGTCTTTTAATTATCATGAAGGTAAACATCTTCCTAGTCCATGCCTGAATGATCACAAATTCTGGATTGGTGGGGTTTAAATTAATGAAGTTCCCTTGAATTCAAGAGACTTAAGCAATGTGGAATTAATTTTGGTTATCAAAAAAAATCCCTTAAATTACATGAATTTGCACAACTTTTACTAATTATAAAAGCTGTAGGAACAGCCAAATACTTTCCAGGTTGTTTACCTCTTCATATCTCCTGTGGTTTGAAAAATTATTTTGGCTCCACCAAACTGAATTATCTTGGCTCTTCCAAGAGCACGATATGCATATGTTAAGTTAGTGTGCATGCCACATTGCTCAATCAATATGTGTTTTACTCAAAGTCCTTTTCTCCTATTTTCAGATATTTTAACTTAAGAAAAAAATAGCTAAGCCTGGTAAACTTGGCTGAAAGGTTGAGTTTTTAAAAACAAAAAACTAACCAGCTGGTTGTTACAGAATCTTCTCATTTGTTTTCCTGTTCAGTTGTTCACTTTTTAAAATGTCTCAGAGATTTGTCAACTGCATAGTCTTAGTAATCATTTATTTAGCCAATTGGCAGAGTCCAGAACAATAAATTTTTGTCTCTTTCCATTTGCAAGGCAGATAATTTCAGTGTACTTTTCTTTCAAGATCTGAGATACCAAAGTTAAGAGGCAGATGACAAGGATTTACCAGTAAGGTGATTTGGCACTTCAGCTTTCTGAGCCTTGGGTTTATGGTCAAAGAAGTGGGTATAATAATTATCACCACGCAAGCACATTATGAACAGCAGTCCTGACAAATAATTTCCAGTCCCTGACTCAAGCTATTTTTAACACTTCCATTGATGTCCAGAGTGCAAGTAGTAAAGTCCAACCACATCTCCAAAATTAATGAACTTATCTCAGCATCATTTAAAAATTATTAGACCTTGAAGTATTTTCCACAGCACTGTAATGTTTCTTCTTTAATTTTTCTCATTGGGTGCTTTCTAGGAGGGAGAGGAGTAGAATATAGGGAGAGAAATGAAACAGTTTCCTAGGGCCAGTCACTGAGCTGGAATTCTTCACCTAACCATGGCTCATGGCTCCTTCAGATAAGAGTAGAAAGATATACCTTTCCAGAGGGATCACGAGTCCTGAAAAATAGAGAAGCCTTCACTGTATCAGGGCAGTGTCTTAACTTCAGAAAAGCATCCCTTGTTTTCCATAACAGTATTCTGAAAACATCATCACCATTGTCAGTATTATTATTGATCTTACTAATAATAACTAACGTTAAGTGAACCCTGACCTGGAGAGTGTTTAATATATTCCAGGTGGCTGAGCTAAGCATGTTGCTTGCATTATTTCATCTAATCCTCTCAGAGCACCCGACTTATTGTCTATTTTCACCATGTTAATGAGAACATTAGTAGGGTTAAGCAACCTGTCCAGGGCCTCACTGTAAGTGAGATACCTAGGAGTGAAGCCCAGTTCTGTCTAAACAAAGATTCTGTGCTCATAACCTTTGCATCTTAACAGCTGAGAAGCAAGTTTCCCCCATCCCTATGCCACTGAGAGAATAATCAGGAACACGGGTTTGGTTAAGAGTTCAGGTGATGGGCAGTGAGGGGGGCTCTTGACGGGATGAGCACCGGGTGTTATACTATATGTTGGCAAATCGAACTCCAATAAAGAAATATACAACAAAAAATTAAGTGAATGAGATATTTCACACACACACATACACACACACACAAAAGAGTTCAGTTACTTTGACGTGCAGTCAGAGCTAGGAGGCAGAAGGGTGGAGGTCTAGTACCTTCAAGAGTAAAATAAACAAAAGCTTACTAACAAAAAAACATTGTATACGTGGTTTTTTTTTTAAAGTATTGCTAGTTCTGGTTCATTAAGTAAACGGATGTTTTTAAGTGTTATGAAAGAATATGCTAAAACAGGTTTATTAAAATTAGTTTGCACATTGCAGTATTTCAAAAATTGTTTTAAAAGGTAAGCCAAATAAAGGTTCTTTCTCACTTATGACTAAAACCCAGCATATGAGAAACTGTTATCCAGCTTGGTTCGTAGAGTTTTGGAGTATTTTATTATTCTGCACACATCTTACAAGAATAATTACACTTGCCAGAACAAGCAATATTAAAGAGCTCTGTATTTGTGAAGAATTTTGTTTGACTTCTTTTAAAAATAAACCGAAGAAGAAGAAAAAAGAAAACTTCTCTCAAGGTACCTCTTTCACACATTTACTTTTTTTGTAACTTAAACTTGAGTAAACAAAGTAAAAATGGAGGAAAAAGTCTTAAAAACATGTTTGATTACAATTGCTCTTATAATACGAGTACTGACTATAATTGTTGGCTAAACATACCTAGAGATCCACGTTCTGAAATTTTCAATAGCAGAAACATTCCTCATAATTTATCTTCTAAAAATAATTGCTGATACAGTTTTTGAAGTTATACTGTTTATTTAGTTTCCGAATAAAGAATTTCAGATGACATCAAACACCAATAGCTGAAAGGTCCTGGGGAAGAATTAGTTTACAGAAGTGCCAACTAGATGTTATTATAAGATACACATTCCCAGGAGCCAGTAACTCTAGCAAACAGGCAAGAATAAAGTATTTGCACATTATGTTCTGGCATTAACACTCAGCTGCCAAAGATGATCACATGGGGACAGGTTCCTTTTCAGAAAAATTCTTTGAGGCATAGAGGATTCTTTGAAGAAGAACAGATGCCCAGATGTAGCACCCCATTCATTAACCGTGGCAAAAAAAAAAAAAAAAAGCATAAACCAAGATTTTTACACTAAAGAAACATGGTCATATTTTTAAAAAAATATTTTATTATTTATCCATTTATCCATGACACACACACACACACACACACATACACACACACAGAGGCAGAGGCACAGGCAGAGGGAGAAGTAGGCTCCATGCAGGAAGCCCGACGTGACTCGATCCCAGGTCTCCAGGATCAGGTCCTGGGCCGAAGGCAGCGCTAAACCGCTGAGCCACCCGGGCTGTCCTGGTCATATTTTTTTGCTCTTGATAGTCACTATGAAAATAGGTAAATTATTTGGAGATCAAGGGAAATCTGCTAATCTTTCCATATAATGGGTTCTTTTCTAAGTGCTCATTTTGAGTTTTATGCTCCAAGTCAGTGGCACAGATTAAAGGTCTAATGATAATGTCCTCTGGATAACATAATTTCTTGGGTAAGCCTTGCTTTAAATTCCATGCTGTGAAAGATTATACCCACTGGAATATAAGCTCCATTAGGTCACAGAATTTTTTTAATCATTTTTCTTCACTGATATAACCCCAGTACCTAAGATACTTGGCACTTAGCAGGTATTTACTAAATATTTTTAATGAATTAATAATAGCAATGCCCCAATATGTTTAGGCTCTTGTAACAAAATATATGCAGAACATACTAAAATGAAGGTCTCACCAAGACATCAACTTGGTCTTAAAGCACTGAAAAATGTCCTGGACTTCCTTCACAAAATTTTGCACAAACCAGACCTTTGTCCAAATAGCAAGTTATATGACTCAGAACATTTTACTCCATTGTCTAACTTGCCTACTCTGTAGGCAATGATACGAAATATAAAATGTCCACAATCTCATGATCACCAGTCTTGGTCAGGACCTTGGCTCCAGGTTCCAGCAACCCAAATAGAACTAGTTTAAGTCAGATGGAGTATTTATAATAATGCTAATATATCTCATAGAGCCCACAGACAGGAACAAAATGAGGCTAAGCTTTGAGAATACACGTACTAGGGACTCAGGCTGTTAGGAAGTTCAAGTCTTGTCTCCGTTCCTCTCTGACCAGCTTCTTTTGCTCTTCTGGGCCATGTGGAACAAAAATATGGCCACAATACCTTCAAAATGCACATTTTTATGTCCCAAGAACCCAGAAAGACTAACTTCTGTTCAGATTCACAGTCCCCCTGGGAATGACTCCAATTCCCCCAACTTTATGAAGTGCTCACCTTAGACCAACCAAATGCAGCTATTGGTGGGGTTCAACAGTATGGCCAGACTGTGGGGCAGACAATATCTCATACGTGTCCACCACACTTCCAAATTCATTAGTTTCTAAGAAAAAACTATAATCAAAATGGACTATTTCAAATGTACTAATGGTAGTCTCTATAAAATATAACGTTTTTTAAAGCAATAACCTGCAAATTTATTTCTCTTAAGAATTCATGGTACTGGGGGATCCCTGGGTGGCTCAGCGGTTTAGCGCCTGCCTTTGGCCCAGGGCACGATCCTGGAGTCCCGGGATCGAGTCCCGCATTGGGCTCCTGGCATGGAGCCTGCTTCTCCCTCTGCCTGTGTCTCTGCCTCTCTCTCCTCTTTCTATGCCTATCATGAATAAAAAAAAAAAAAAGAATTCATGGTACTGATAAAAAATTTCCAAATAAATATGCTTGCTTTGTTTTAAAAATAAATTTATTTTATTATATGATAATGTTGACAGTTTACATAAACAACATCATTTAGATCATGCAAGGCAATTATAAAATACATTTTTAAAAGACATGAAAATCTTTGAAGTTCTTTCTTGATATCAGACCCATCAAATTTTAAGAGACATGATTTACATTTTAGGATCAAAACAAAATCCCCAAGCCTGAATTGGCTTGAGAGATTCCATTGGTCAACCAACATCAGTTCAGGGAAGACGAAACATTTATAGCATTGTGTTTTGTTTTTAAATGCTGTAACAAGCATTTGTTTCAAGCACTTTGGTATCAAAGGGCACTGAGAAAAAGCAAGGGCATAAATGAGCCCAGAAGAAGACTTTTGAAAATAAAGCATATGCAGCATGACTCCACTGGATATAATCCTGTTTCAAGGATGGCTATTAAGTCAGAAGGAAAAATGGGTTTGGGAGATGATTAGTTGTTTGGCTTAGCTCTTAATATATTTGAGCTATTTCTGCGAACACAGCCTCATTCTTACTCAAAACAGGATGTATGATAGAAGGTGACGTCCAACCTTCCCTTTGGTGTGAATTCTCCCCTTCACTTCATGTGTGAAGTCTACACTGCAAAGTAAAATCTGCTAGGATTCTGGAAAGAAAAACTGCTTGGCTAACATCACACAATAAAAGTTCAGCAATTTGGGGACATCGCCCATCAGTTTTTGTAAATTAGTCATTGTAGAAAGTTTCATATTCTGTGGAATATTGGCTAACTGTAGATTTAGCTCTTTCAGTTTTAAAAGGGTCTTTATTAAATATGCAATGGAGTTGAAGGAACATTTGGCAGGCTGGTCCCAAGTGATAGATGCTTATGGTCATGATTTCCTTGCAACAACATCCACTTCAGAGCAATCACAGGTAATGCTTTTTGGAAGAACAGAAATAAGGATATGGTCACAAACAGTGTGACTGGGCTCTGCTGTCACTGACCATTGCCCTGGAACAAACAACCGGTCCCAGTGGTATCATTAGTGAGTACAAACACGTGGACCCTAAAGACTGTCAGGCATGTATCCCATCTTTATTCATTACCCTAGCTAGGGGGCAAATCTGTTTGATTTACTAATGTAGGAATTTATTCATGCCATGGAAACTTTATAAAGGAGCAAAGAAGCATAATAGAAGTCAATGCTCCAGAAAATGTGATGGTAACAGTAACGCAGAGTGAGGACTCTCCATTCTAAGTTTCTGCAGGAAAATAGCCCCAGAATCTCAGAGTCATGGCAAAATATAGTTTAGTATAAAGTCTTGGGTTATATTAGTGAGTTAGGTTGCACCCAATCTGATCAACAAAAGTGATAGCTGAGAACACAAACTGAAATTGGGTAAATCTTGGTTCCAATCTTGGCCCCACCAATTGATAACTCTGTAAACCTGGGCTATGTTATTTAATTTCTTTGTGTCTGTTCCCATATATGGGAAATGAGGATCACAATAGATACCTCATAGGTTCTTTTTTTTAAAGATTTTATTTATTTATTTATTCATGAGAGACACAGAGAGTGAGAGAGAAAGAGGCAGAGGGAGAAGCAGGCTCCATGCAGAGAGCCCCATGTGGGACTCGATCCCGGGGTCTCCAGGATCACGCCCTGGACTGAAGGTGGAGCTAAACCGCTGGCCACTGGGGCTGCCCACCTCATAGGTTCTTAAAAGAATTAAAGGAAATGATATACTTTAAGCTCTCAGTCCATGGAAAGTGCTGGATAAAAAGTAGCTTTACTAGTAATTCCATTCCTAAAACCTAAACTCCTCATCTTCCTTTTTTGTTTGACTGGTGACAGAAGTTTTAGTGGAAGTTTATTAAAATTTCTGAACTGAGTGGTTTTTCCCAATTACTAAACAATAATAAAGTTAAGTATCATTACAAAAATAGTAAAAAATGCAAACTAACATTACAAACAAAAAGTAAATACATTATTTAAAATTCATTTCTCCTGGCTATTTTCCTGAGACACATTCTGTCCATTTTCAAACAAGCCAGGCATCTTGCAGCTTGCCACTAGCCTGGAGGTAACTTCATAGTCTGTAGGAATAAGGAAAGAGACAGCAAACTAGTAAAAAGAAATGTACTATGCAAATTAAAAATAATAATAATAAAACCTAGAGCCAACATTTTTGTTTTCAATTCATTCATGATTAGTATCATCCTGTAGTAAGTTAGAAAAATATAATTTCTCGATAAATATGTACTGCACAGCATGCATCCGCTGGATGTTTCTGGGAAAGGAGACCCTTTGTTCTGCTGGCAGAGCTACGGAAAGTCCCGCTCTCTCTTGCTGGGTGTGAACAGGGAAGCCTGTGGCTGGGGTTGCTACTGCTACGACTAAGAGGAACTCGCCAAGGATGAAGCCGAGTCCTTGATACCTGAGCAGAAATAGACAACGAATGTTTCCCTGTGTGGGAGTCTGGCTCACCCAAGGGTAGTGACCACCTTCCTTCTGGAGGCCAGTTCATGCCCATCAAAACATTCCCTGCATTTTAAATCGGTCTGATTGGGTTTGACGCTGTCACAGCCAAACTACCGTAGCCAGCTGATCTACTCGCCATGCTCCGTTTGCCCCCTCGGAGCCTTTCTGTGCAGAGTGCCTTGCTCTGCACTCCAGGTGGCTGATACATCTGAAGGGCTCCCTTGCCCCCCTACCCCAGGTTCTGGTTGGGTTTGGCTAACAGGAGGCATCTGCCGAAGATCTGAAGGCAGGAGATGAGCTAGTTTGGAGTACTTTTTCCTGCATTTCCTCCTCCTCCTTGTTTTGTTTCCAGCAGTAGCTACTTCCATCCATCGATACAGCTCCTACAGTCTGGCCCCTCTTGCGGCCAGCCTCTCAGTGCCCAAGTAATCTTCTTGGCCCTTTTAGGCATGGAAGGGGAAGAGCCTCCTGCCAGTGTAGGCTCCAGGAGTCTCCAAGTTCCTGTGGGTTCCTCAACTCTGCCCTCCCAGACTCTCGTCAAAATCTCCTTGTTGGATATTGCTGGGATCCTAATTGATGTGACATTTAAAGAGTTTGGCATAGGGTAAATGCTCAGCAAATGTGGTTATTATTAAAACATGGTTATTGCTATTTTTTTTCAATGTGAGATGTGGAAACTAAAATATCTCCTCTTTGTATCCAAAAGCGAGGAAGAAAAAGCATAAAAGAATCGCCACAACCATGTAGCATTAGAAAGCAGGTTGACCTCAGCACACTAGAAAAAGTATATAAAAGTCCTCTTTCCACATGCCTCTCAATGGGCAACACACAAAAGAGAGATATGAGAAAGTCTTTTATTTGGCTTTGGATTGCATGAAAAAAATCGATTTACTTTTAGATGTTTCTAAGCATAATCAAAATCTACTCATTGATTTCCTAGACAAAGTTAAGGCCCATTTCATCAGGTTAACTATCACCTGAATAGTATCCCTTCTACCAAATTCATCACACTTACCATTAAGCAATACTAGTCTCTTGAATATCTTCATTTATTGGAGTTATATCTTTACCCAGAGTTTCCATTTCTTCTTCTTTCTTCCTTCTTTTACGACGCCTCCTCAGTGGACTTGGAAAATAAAGTGTCAGACATTAGTACAGACCTGTTAGCTCATGTGAACACAAAGTCAATCATCAAGAGGGCCTATGATCTTATTTCTAGATGGCTAAAAATACGTAGGTTCCTTTTTTTTTCTTAAAATCTTAGGTTCTCTCTTAACTTACCTTTTTATAGGTTCAAAGGATAGCTACAGTAGGCCAAAGTGTGAATCGAGTAGAGCTACCTAACTAGGAAGACTACGGCACCTAGTTGTTGACGAAGCTTGGTTAGCACAAGAAGAATTTTCAGGACAAGTTATTTTACAAAACTGATTAATAAGCATTATTTAGTGTGTGAATAAGAAAGAGTACAAATTGGAAACAGACGTAAGAAAACCAAGAGAATGAAGGTAGCCTCTGGATATGTTAATTAAGGTCAGAAAAGTTAAAAAATGTTAGATACTCTGGACTGCAGTACAGTTTCTTAAAGCGTAATTCAAAGTTGACATAATAAAATAGGCCATTTCTCAGCTCTGCCCCAAAACTCATGTTACAAAAACTCCTTTTGTCATAAGGCAAATAAAAAAAATTAATATCTTTTCCTTTTATAGCTACAAGGAATCTTACAAGATTATCTGATTTAATCATCCTGTTTTACAGAAAATAAAGTGCAAGTTTAAAGATGTTGAGAAGTTTGTCCAGGGTCCAGGGTCTCAAAGATATTTAAAGGCAGAGCTGGGGTAAAAAATTAAAGATTCTAGACTTCTGGTAGCTACACTAAAGTTTTTTTGTTTTTTTTTTTTTTGTTTGTTTTTTTTGTTTTTTTTTTTTGTTTTTTTTGTGAAGAAAGGGGTCATGAAGACATCCTAGTTGGGTGTGTACAGTAGCCCAAAAGTAAATGCAGTGGGTTAGGAGGCTAGACTAGGTTCTCAAGACAAGAACATAGCACTTTAAAAATGTCCTTCTGGGACACCTGGGTGGCTCAGTGGTTGAACATCTGCCTCCGATCAGGCCTGATCCTGGGATATGGGATCGAGTCCCACATCGGCTCCAGTCCTGCATCGGGTTCCCCGCAGGGAGCCTGCTTCTCCCTCTGTCTGTGTCTCTGCCTCTCTCTCTGTGTCTTCCATGAATAAATAAATACATTTAAAAAAATGTCCTTTTACCATATTCTGCTGGAGTCCTGGTCTGATACAAATTTTGTTAGCTTTACAAAAGAAACTAACTTAAGCATTGTACCAAAACACTCTGCTGCAGAGAAAAAAAAAATCAAGATGTTTCTTGATTCCCAAAGTTGTGGTACATAATGAAAAGGAAAAACAGTGTAATCATCTTTTGTAAATAAAATCCATTATTTTACTGTGGCCTGGCCGGGGGGGGGGGTGGGGGGGTGGTGAGGGGGATGTTTTTGGGTGTTTGTGTCTACCTTCCTAAGTTACTATGTCTAGGTAAAATTTAAGATAACAAAGTCTTATTTAGTACTAACAAACCCACATAAAATATGACTGACTTTAAGACTCCATAATTGGATTTTTTTAAAGATATAATTGACATAGAACATTGTATTAGTTTCAGGCATACAACATAATGATTTGATATATGTATATGCTGCAAAATGATCATCAGGGTAAGTTTAGTTGACACTGGCAGCATACATAGTTACAAAATTGTTCTTTCTTGTGAAGAGGACCTTTCAGATCTTCTCCCTTAGCAACTTTCAAACATACAATACAGTATTGTTGACTACAGTTGCCACGCCGTACATGATTGACTTATTGCTGGGATTTACTTATCTTACAATTGGAAGTCTGTATCTTTGATCGCCTTTGCCTTTTTTGCCCACCATTCTTCTGGGTTTTGTTTTGTTTTTTTTAAATCAAGAGATTTATACACATTTTATTTTCAAGTATAATAATTATGCTCAGTAAAATGACAAAAACTATGCATCATGTGTTTTATTATAAGTAGATACTTCCATATAAGTGATGGTAAACCTCAAAAAGTGATGTATTTTAATCATAGCAAAAAGGGAGGAAGGAAGAGAAGAAAAAAGAAACAGCAAAATACAATTTCTAAGATTTACTTGAAATTAAATTTAAGAAATACTTACTGACAGCATGTGCAGACACCGACCACCAAAATGATAAAAATGACCATAACTGCTATCAAACAGATCACCAAAATCTGCCCTCTATCTCCTCTGAGGTAAAACAAGTCAACTCTCTCACATCTTGCCCCCGTATAGCCTTCATCACAGCTGGAAAAATAAAACAACAAGGTAAACAATGCAAGACTTTTTTTTAAAAGATTATTTATTTATTTATTCATAGAGACACACAGAACAAGAGAGAGAGAGAAAGAGAGAGAGAGAGAGGCAGAGACACAGGCAGAGCGAGAAGCAGGCTCCATGCAGGGAGCCGGACAGGGGACTCGATCCTGGGTCTCCAGGACCAGGCCCCGGGCTGCAGGCGGCGCTAAACCACTGTACCACCCAGGCTGCCCAACAATGCAAGACTTTTAAGAATCTACCATTTCTTGTTTGAAGAAACAAGCACTGTTGTCATTACTGCAATTAATAAAGGATGCAGTTCCTTTAAACACAAAAACAAAACTTTCTCAAATAAAGCAGTACAACACTGTGTTCATGAATAAATTCACTTTCTTTGCTTTGCTGAAAACCTGTCATCACTTGAACATTAGCAATATGGCTAATATAAATACACAGCGATGATGGCAATTTATTAAAACTTATTTTACAATTTTAGATTTTGAGCTTGAAAGAGAGGGGATGGTAAAGATTCCTCTGCAGCATTCCCAAGCACTGAAATATCACCATGACATGGAGTTCAAGATCCCCAGGACTTCCCATTCATCGTAGGGCACTCAACATGCCCAAGTTCTCTGGCTAAAAATTATTTAAAAATTATACTGTTTTATATGATCCAACATGGTAATGTATGTGAAAGTTCGTAGACCAATGCCTAACACCTAGAAAGCTCCATAATTGTGATTTAACAGGATTCCTTTCTCTCTTTCTTTTAACTTCCACCCACCAGTTCTACTCTCAGTGGCCACAGATTAGGTGATACTCTTCTATTTACCACCTCTCCAACCACATCTCCCCAAAACACAATTGGTCTTGTCCTCTCCAGCTCCTTAATCTGATGCTCAGAGGGCCATTTTCAGATGGGTATACCATGCCCTCTACTGCCCTTGTAAAGAGACCCCTTTCTCCATGGCCCCCATGAAGTGCAGCTCCTGGAAATCAACAAATCTCCAAGAGGGACTTTCACTTTCCTTAATCTCTCACCTCTTTATCAGTACAGCCTTAGGATTTACCCCACGACAGCAGATTCCCTTTGACCAAGCCAAGTCTTGTCTGAGCAATGTTCAACAAGTTAAAGGCTCAGTGATTTGGGGACTATCCATAGTATTCTCTGAATCATGGTAGATGCTTAAAAGTCACATAAGAAGTTGTCTGAAGACATTTCAAAATTGAAAACGTATGTTGTAATATCAGTACCTTTGCTTAACAAATATTTGCCCTTTTGACCCCTTAGACTCATTCAGAACAAAATAGTTACTGGTTATATAATTACTTAAATCTCAAAAAGATGAAATTATGCTCCTTAAAAAGATTTCTATGTAACCTTGGTTATTTATATTTTGTTGTTTTATTTTGTTCTGCTTTTATTTTTTAAAGAAAGGATCTATTGCCAGGCCATTCTATGGGTTATATTCGACAGAAGCAAGGCAGTTACTTCCCACAAAGTCTAGCTTGCCCAAGGAAGAAGATCCCTTAAAGCCAACATTATAGCTGAAATAAAGCCTGAAACAACAATAACAAAAACTATCTCAGTCACAATCATCAATTGAAAGGCGATACTCAATGCAAGAAAAAGAGAAAAGATATCTAATGGCATATATTGCAAAAGGACCCTAAGGATATAAATAGGGAAAATTGCTTCCTGCAAGATAGCTAAGCATCTTGGTTGCAAGGTCAAAATCACAGGAAGAGAACTTAGAAATATCTTGAAATATCAAAAGTCTCTTGCACATAGGATGGAACTGGGAGGGGTGGTGGAGCAGAATCACCTTTAATTGCATATGTGGGAGGGAGATTTTTAACGAGTTTTTTTTTTTTTAAGGCCATAATTAAAATCTTACAAATATAGTCTTTTTCAATTAGCTTGTTTTCCTAACGAATTTACTAAATATGGCGTTTTTAAACAATAACGCTGCCCATAAAATACACAGCAATTACCTGTTGCTCTTTTAGAATGTTTTTCTAATTATAGGTTCTGGGTTCTGTGGCTTAAGCATGCTTTAATTGAATTTCTCAGCAAGCAGTATTTCTCGCAAGTTGAAACGTAATGGAGCTGTGCTGGAAGGTCGAACCTTTACATAGCCAGTTATAGTGGCTCTCATGCTATTTCCCTTCTCAGCAAACCAAATATATCAGCTAATGGTCATTTCCATGAGAGAGGCAGAGGTCAAGAGTGCCAGATCCTAGTAGATGTTTATTAAATGCTGAATAACTGAGTAAATGAGTTTTTATTTAATAAGCATCTTATAAAATATAAAATAATCTTTAAAGATGCCCATGACCCTTGAGGACTGTGATAAATCAAATTTGGGATCACTGTTCTGAAATAATCACCAGACACCATTATAACTATTAACTATTTGTAACTATTTGTAAGATTTATAACTATTAACTCAATTGATCCTCACAACAACCTTTGAGGTAGGTACCATTATTAACCCATTCTACGGTTGGAAAAACTGAAGTATAGAGAAATTAAGTGAGTGTGGATGGAATTCAAGCACAGGAAGTTTGGCTCTCAGGGTTATGACCTAAGCTCACGTAACACTGCTTAAATGAACTGTGTTGCATAAATAATAAAAGGTATGTATCCAGAAACAAATCATCCCCACTCCAAGAAAATACTGAGAAGACTAAGGGGATTTGAGTTATTGGAAACACACCTTTTTTTTTTTTTCAATTATAAAAGCAGACAACTATTTTTACATAACCACAACTCCTGGTAATTCTAAGCAGAAAGGAGATACTTCTAATTTTCGAAGGTAGCAGAGTCACCAATGGCAAGGCAGTTTTGCTTGAATCTGTGCTATGCCAAGTCACCTAAAACGTCAGGCCCAGGTCAAATATGTCCCACTCATCTCAGCAGTACACTTAATGGAACACCTACTCTGTGCTGGGTACTATAATAGGTATTTTTGCTTAACATATTGCTTTATTTCCAACACTTGAAAGGGAGATAGTATTATCCCCTTTTACAGATGATAAAACTGAGGCTCAGGAAAGGTAATTGAACCATTGTTAGCAGTGCGTATAATTGGTGCAAGTGAAATCTTAGCGTAGGTCTATCTGACTCCAAAATCTGTGTCCTGACTCCTCTATTCTTCTGCTTACTATTGATTCTGCACCAATCTACCACTAGGAAGCTGTTTCTGACCCAGAGTAAGGCCTTGATTTTGACAGTTAGCATAGCAGTCAATGGACTGTGCTAGAGGGACTTACGTACTTATTCACTAGTCATTTCCTGAGCACCTATTAAACTCTGGCGCTGTACCTGGCACCGGAACACAAAGAATGAATAGGCCATGAGACCCACCATTAGGTGCTCATAGTCACGGGCAGGACACTCAGCGAAGCCAACAGCTATGCTCCAGAGGAAAAGAGTTTTCATAGAAGGGTGACTGGATCTCAGAGAAAGGCCATCTAACACACCTGTGCGTGTGTCCGAGAAGAGGGAAATCAATGCAGGGGTCCGGAGGAGCTGATGTCTGAGCTGCATCTTAAAACATCAGTAAGAATAAGCTTTCTGGACTGTGGGAGTGTATGTGATAAAGCGTGGAAAGGAAGTAGGACCTCAGAGGAGCACTTGGGAATAGTGAGGGGTATGGCTAGAAAGGTGAGCCAGGATCAGAGGAGGTACGGAGGCCATGGAAATGAATTTTAGCCTCATGCTGAAGGGGGCGAGCTGTGTATTGATCTGAATGGATTACATATTGTGGTTTTCATTTTAGAAGGCAGCAATATTAGAGAACAATAAATCTGCAGACACACACACGGACAAGCTAGAAAAATGTACTGGGTTAAATAGTATTAATATTTTTAAAATTTGGGACATCTGGGTGGCTCAGTTAAGTGACTTCTGATTTCGGCTCAGGTCATGATCTCAGGATCAGGAGATGGAGCCCCAGGTGGGGCTCTGTGCTGGGTGTGGAGACTGCCTAAGATTCTTGATTTTACCCCCCACCCCAGTGCCATACATTTGCACGAGTATGCGCGCCCTCTCTCACTAAAAGAAAAAAAGTGAGATAAAAAATAAAAATATTTTAAAAACTCAATATATTCTCCTAAGCCAGTGAGCAAGTAAAGGAAATAAAAATAAATATCAGCTCTCTTCTTTCCCAACAAACACACACAAACACACACATATTTTTATTTCCTTAGATTTGCAACTCTTAATCCCCCTCTAAGTATTACCCAGTATATTTATTTTTAAATTAGATTTAATTATAATTAAATTTTGATGAAGTCCATGACCCTTAGATGTGCCATTAAATTAGGGATTGGAATTGTTCTGAGACACTTATGAAAAAAAAAGTATAACGGGAGAACTGCACATAAAAACAGAAACATTCTATGAACTTTAGGTCACAATTATACTTTTTTTTTTTTTTCAAAATTATACTTAAAAAAATCACCTTGCCTATCCATCAGGAAAGGTCTCAGGGAGTACTTAGAGGAACATTTCTTTAGAAGAAAATAAATATTTTTTAAAATGCAAAAAAAAAAAAAAAAGCTGTTTGTGCTTGAATAAAATTAAAAGGACTCAGTCTTCTAAGATGTGGAAAGAACACTTTTCTTCCAATTCCCTTTTATAATAAACAGGCTTTGCACATCTCTATTTACAAACTGGACTCATTTCCGTGCACTTAGCTGACACCTGCAGAAGTAGCTCTGAATTTGGAAAAGACTCCTTCATAGTCACATGAATTATGCGGCCCCTGGCACAGGTCAGAAGAAGCCGCTTTCATTTGAGCCATCCGGGGTATTAAGGGAGCCCGAGAGCGTCCCTAACACGGACAGAAGGTCGGTTGGCCTGAGGCTGCAGAGGGCGTGGCCCGGGGCAGATGGGGCGCACAGCGGCTCAGGGGACTGTGCCCCTCGGTGCAGCTCCAGGCCCGGAGCCGCCCCCGCTCCCCTCCCAGGCCCACCACGCGGTGCAGAGCTCCAGGCCCGGGAGTCCCCCCCAGTCCCCCCTCCCAGGCCCACCACCCGGTGCAGCGCATCAGGCCCGGGACCCCGTCCCCCCGCCCACCTCCTGGGTCCCAGGCCCAGCACGTGGCAACACCGCCCCCCCCCCCCCCCGCCCCGGCCGCTCCACTTACACGCAGGACGGTGTCTGCTCGGCCACCACGAAGCGACACCTCCCCTTGAGGCAGTAGTGCTCGTAGCGCTGGGGGCAGCGCGCGAAGTGGCCCCTCCGCCTCCACCGCGCGGTGGTCGCGGCCCCTGCGAGTGAGAAGAGCCTGTGAGCCACTCGCTGCAGGGCCATGCATGCGCCTCGCATCACCCTCCCCCCTCCTGCCAGTTCATCTCTAGAACATACTCCAGGGGCTGGTCTCTGCTTCTCTCCGCACCGGGGGGAAAAGCGGGACTTCTGTGCTCTCCGAGTATCTGGGTAGCTCCAGACACGGAGTCCCGGGGATCCCCGTGGGAATGTCACACATGTCAGCTAAGTGTGTGTCCAGCCTGCCTCTCGGGACCCTCGGTGCCGCTTAAAGGGCGTAGCTGTGGGGACAGAGGGCCTCTCTCTGCGAGACATTCATCAGAGCCGGAGAAGGGCCGCCCTTCCCGTCCCTTCCTCTTCCTCTTTCACTTTCTCTTTCTCTCTTTCTCTCTTTCTCCCTTCCTTCCTTCCTTCCTCCCTCCTTCTTTCCTTCCTTCCTTCCTTTCTTCCTTCCTTCCTTCCTTCCTTCCTTCCTCCCTCCCTCCCTCCCTCCCTGCCTCCCTCCCTTCCTCCCTCTCTCCTTCTTCCTTCCTTCCTTCTTTCCTTCCTTCCTTCCTTCCTTCCTTCCTTCCTTCCTTCCTTCCTTCCTTCCTCCTTCCTTCCTTCCTTCCTTCCTTCCTTCCTTCCTTCCTTCCTTCCTTCCTTTTCCCTCTTCCTTCCTTCCTTCCTTCCTTCCTTCCTTCCTTCCTTCCTTCTCTTCCCTTCAACATGCACATAGTATTTGCTGAGTCCCAGATGCTGGGGTGCTAACTATATGCATGGTTAATGTAGTGCCTTGGCGCTTATAGCGGCCTTGTGAGGTGAGCATCATTCTGGTCTCAGGTATGTGGATACACAAAGAACAAACACGGAAGCTGAGTCCCCTTCCAAGATGACATAGCTGGTAAGTGGCAGGAATGAGATTCAGACCCAGGAGGTCCATGCTCCACCCTGATCCCTGCCGAGCCAGCAGGGGCTGTCATCTGCCTCCAGCCTGACACACCGGGCAGTCACCAGTCACGCTGGCCTGAATGAGAGCTTCCCCCTCTCGCTTAACCCCCCGAATGATTTCCCTTGCCCTGAAGAAAAAGGAGAATACAGGAAGCTTCATATCCAGGATTCCGATCCTGTTCTGACTTCCGTGTCTTACCTTTAGAGTTTTCATTGCCTAACTTTGAAACTGAACAGTAGCATGCACGGTCTCTCCCTTGCTCGCATGCAGAAGGCAAAGAGAAACAGCACGCAGATGCCAACGGGCTGTTTCCCGTGTGGATCTGCATCAGCTGTGCCCACGCCCAGAGACAACAGCTAGCGAGCCAGCTCCAACCCAGGGTTGGACTTTTCCACAGTCGTGACCAAGGGCTCACACCCTCAGACAGCCCGCGATGTTCACTTCCGAGGGGCATTTCACACGGGCCTGGTATGCATCGGCCATCCCAGTGACATTAATAGTAACGACTACTAACACTTCTTAATTAATATTATAAAACGAGTACAGACGATTGCCCAGCGCTGCCAGAGAGGGGGATTGCCAAGGACTTTGGATGATCCATACACAGAAAATCCCTGCGGTGCAGGTCATGAAGTTTCAGGGGGTAGCAGAAGGTTGCCGAGGACTGGCCGACCTGGTTAGGGTTGGTGACTTGGCTGCCAGCTATGCCGACCGCTTGTGCGTGCCAGGCATTTGCTCTCATGCGTGCCAGTCAGTGGGCTCTTACCGAGATTTTTTCCAGAAATAACTACGAAGTGTCTCAAAAACAAAGATCTGTATGTTTTGGCAAATTCATTTATAATCAACTTTCATTCGTGCTTTCAATTTCCAGAGCCCTAGAGTAAGCACTGGAAAACATCAAAAGAATAAAGCATATTTTGGCTATCTTAATGGGTACAATAGAGCATTTTAAAGGCAATAATAAGCAACCCATCGGTAAGGACAGCCCTAGTAACCACATAAACAGTTGTGGCACCCTGGAAACAGTGGAAAGAAAGAAGACCAGATTAGGACGAAGGAAGTCAGTATTTTATTTTCAGCTCTGCCTTTTCTTTGCTGCATGGGTCTGGGCAAGCTCACGAAGCTGTCTGAGCCTCAGTTTCCCCACCTGTACACTGAAGATGATAACATCCACCTTAGAGGGCTGTTTTGGAGCTCAAGTAAGAACTGCACTCAGAAGTTCCTAGCTGAGGACCCTGGACAATCAGGTCCTCAGTGACTGAGTTGATACTAGAATCTTGAAAATCTTGGCAATTCTAAGAGAGACCTAGTATCATTACGAGGAGTGCTTATCTAATCAAAGAAAAAGTTCTGGAAAATATGGATTGTTTTCTAGGAGGAGGTAAGCAAGCTATTCAGTTATAGAGGATGTTAGGAGCAAAAGCTCAGGATCAGGTCAAGCTTGCTCATGCGGCGGTAGGTGGCAGATTTCATGGGGATGTAGGCTGAGAATGGAAGTTAGAGGCATCAAATGTCAGTAGGCTGAGGTGCTTATACTTGAAATACAAGGCAGAGGAGAGCTGCAGAAGGTTCTTAAGAATTAAATGGTGTGTGTAAGAACTACACTTTTTGGGTTAGCATTTTATCAAAGTGTATTAGATGGGAATCTGCAGATAGTAAGATGCTGGGGGCAAGGAGAAAGCCATTGCCTGAGCCATGCGAACATACGTGACATGGGCCTGTGGCCGGGGAACTGGGGTCAGAGATGAATTTAAGAAGGAATAAGACTTAGTGACAGATCTGCTGTGCTCCAGAAAGGCCCCTTCCTATGATGCTGAGAATACCCAACTTTAGGTATGAGCCGTATGGCTCTGTATCCTGAGCTTTACTAATTCCTCTGGTTGTTGTATCCCTTTAAATGTAGCCGGCCTTTCAATAAACACCATACAGAGCAAGATACCAAAAAGTGCCTTGCCCAGCAGCTGCTGGATGCAGTGATTTGACTGGCCTCAGCCCATCCAAGCAGCACAGGCCCGTGCCAGGGAAATGGTTGCCAGGCACTGTTTGGATCATTCACAGAGCTCCCTCCTTTGCCAAATAAACATGATCTTAAATATTCCCAGCATTATTTGGATTTAAAAACCCTTCTATGGCACCAAGCAGAAAATGTCCAGTGATTTCTCTACGAAACTTTAAAAACTGGAGAAAAATACCTCACACATACTGTGCTACCTCCCTGCCCCCCCCCCCCAAACAGATGAGATCATCTCTTCTCTCTGATGGAAATGAGAAGGCTTATCGCATACTCCCTTTCAATATGCATCTTCTATTCCAGTAGCTTTCATCTATTACTCATCAAGGTCGCATTATCTGAAAATTGAACAACTGTGAAATCTAACATTTTCTGCCTACCATGAGACCTGATGACATAGGGCAGGGGGGATGGCAAGATCTACCCTTCCATTCCAGACAAATTTATCAAGAAGGAAAAGTTAATTCTATGACAAAAGAATGGTTAGTCCCATGTATTGTGTTTCTTTGTTGAGAAGAAAATGACTTGGTCTTGAAAACCTCACATGAAAATTCCCCTGATACCGGGGGTGGTGGAACTAAATTGTTCTTTTTTCCCTCCCACCTCACTCTTTTCCAACACGTTCCCAAAAGCAAAACATCCTCTGGGATGGAGTCAGTCCCACAGAATTGCACTGGAAAACTAAATCCACTAGCGGGCACTAGCGGGCCAGGTTGCAACACAATCTCCTAAGTGGATTGGCACCACAAGTATCCTATCTCTGTCTCCTCTCGAGATGCCATATTCCAAGGATTCTAAAGCCAATTAGATAAGAAACTATGAGGGTTACTGTAGTTAGGTGTATGACAACATCTAACTCTGAGTAAGAACATCTTTCTTTGATCAGTTAGACAAAAAGTAGTCCTCTTCCTCGGATCACATAAATAGTTAATTGAGATGCAATAGATTCTCTTGGATCACACTAAAGTAGAGGAAGATAGCACACATTCGGATGATTTAGTGTAAGTATGGAATTTTATCTCAGTTTGATGGATGCTTTGATTAAATGGTACAGTTCCCTGGTCTTTCTCGTACATGATTTTTTAAAAAAAATTTATTTATTTATTCATGAGAGACAGAGAAAGAGAGAGAGAGAGAGAGAGAGAGGCAGAGACACAGGCAGAGGGAGAAGCAGGCTCCATGCAGGGAGCCCGATGTGGGACTCGATCCCGGGTCTCCAGGATCACACCCTGGGCCGAAGGCAGGCACTAAACCGCTGATCCACCCAGGGATCCCTTGTACATGGTTCTTATTCTCAAACCAGAACAGGCCTTGTGATGCTTTTGTGTTTAAAACTCCTCGGAATTGATACACTAGTTTTATTTTTTTGTAAAACATTCACTTAGTTATTCCAGTTGTGCTCATTACTAACCTATTTAATGTTTTTATAAATGATGTCAATGCCAGCAGCTCTTCTAAAATCAACTCGAAGGGTAATATATTTTATGTAATTCCCATTACAATGTGATAACCTAATCCCCTCGTTAAATACATAGGTAAATCTCTGTGCAGGAGATTTAAAGGGAGGGGCTAAATTTTGAGATAAAAGTCTCATAAGTCTTAACAGGGAGAGAGAGGAAGTAAAACAAATACCTATACATTTATCTTCCCACATAGATATCTGATCTTAAAAAGGGAATAGCTGGGGCACAGAAAAGCTTGAGTGGTCACAGCAGTTTGCAAAGAAGTTTCTTCCTGTGGAGAAGAGGTTGAGCCTTTAATCTTCCAATCCTTGGCTTCCCGGCAACTTCCCAATAGGGATTTCCTCCTTTTATAGCCTTCTTGAGCCAGGAGGTGAGGAAGGGAGTGTAGTATTTTCTAAGTTAATTTTCCTTCTTATCTTGCCAACTATCACCCTAAGACAGGGGAATGTAAACGCACACTGCCCTTGACGAAGTGCAAAATTTGAAAATTCCTCTCGTCTGAAGATTCCCATTTGTTTTACATCCAGTGCCATTTCCTACAGAAATGTAAAACAGCTGATGACTCCAGGAAAAGAAAAATAGATCTCAGATGTACTTGTTAACCCCGCTGAGTTCCTAGGAAATGTTTATGTGGAGGTCTAATCAGAACAGCCCCTCACAGCTCTGGACCAGGAGGGCTAGCCACTGGCTTCTCGGCTTGTCGGAGTGGAAGGAGTGGGCCTGCACTTAGAGCTGCCCTCCTTCATTCTATCCCTTTAAAGGAAGAAAAAAGAATTTAGTGTTGGTGTGTGAGTGTATTTGCATGTTTAAAATTATTCACAGCTGGGGGCAGACAAAGAAAAATGAACAGGAAGAAAAGTTGTATCTCCTGTTTCTCAAGAGTGCCTGCTGCGGAATTCTTGTGTGTACGAGGCCTCCTTTGCTTGTTCTTCCTCATATTCCCCAGCCTCTAACTTTTGCAACGCACTGGGACTCCGTGTTTTCTCGTCTCTTCTCTCGACACTCCCTTTTGGGACATTTCCTGGTTTTAAACATCTTTATGGTAACAATCCCAAATTGATATTTCCATCCCAGATCTCTTCCTTCAGTGTCCAACAGTCCAACTAACATCTCCACTTGGTGGTCTAACTGAGAGTTTAAATTAACGCTACCCAAACGGAACACCCGATTTCCACCCTAAAGTCTGGTCTTTCCTCATCTTAGTAAATGATACCTGCATTCTTTCTGTTATTCAGGCCAAATGTCTTAGAGTCACTTTGACTTCTTTCTCTTTTACTCTACATCCAATTCATCAAAACATTCTATTGGTTGTAGTCAAAATATACACAGAATCATCCCTCCATCTCTACCACGTTGGTCTAAGCCTGACATTTATCTCTAGACTGGAAGTAGTCTCCATGGCAACAACTCCTAACTAGTCTCACTGCTGCCACTTGTCCCCTTAACCGTCTCCTCTGCACACAGACACCAGAGTGATGCTGTTAAAACTCAAAGCTGAAGGCTTTATAGTCCCCGGCAAGGTTCTACTCAGCATCCCCCATCACCTCTCTCTCCCCACTAACTCTTCGACCTCCTCTTCGACTATGTTGTTCACTGATGCATCCTGGGTACCTGGAACAGGGCCTGCTGCACTGCAGGTACACGGAAGTATTGGTAGGAACGAGTAAGTTTCTTACTCAAGACAGAAAAGGAAAAACTAAAAGTGAAATGCTTAGAGATTGGGGCCACTTGAAAATAAAATTATAAAGTCATTTAAAATGGGGACACCTGCATGGCTCAGCAGTTTGGTGCCTGCCTTCAGCTGAGGGCGTGATCCTGGAGACCCAGGATCGAGTCCTGCGTCGGGCTCCCTGCGGGGAGCCTGCTTCTCCCTCTGCCTGTGCTTCTGCCTGTCTCTGTGTCTTTCATGAATAAATAAATGAAATATTTTTTTTAAAAAAAGAAATCAGGACGACTCCTAAAGATCATCTGATTCATTTCTTCCTTTTACAAGTGACAAACTGATGTTCGAAAGTTTAAGTGACTTGACCAAAGTCACACAGTCAATAAAGACAAGATGCCCTGTTCCTTGTTAAGTCCTTTTCAAGAACATGTTGTCTTTTCTGGGTTTACTTTCAAGGATTAATTTTCAGAATTTTCTTCACATACTCAGCATTGTGACCTTCCCTCATGACTCTAGCAGTTCAGCATGGTGATTAACAATACACATCCTGGAACCAGCCTCTCCAAATTCGTTTCAGGCTACTCCATGTACTGTGTGACCTTAAACAAGCTAAAAAAATAGTATAGAGTTTTCTTAAAAAAACAAAACAGAACAGAATTACCATAAGATCCAGCTATCCTACCTCTGGGTATTTATCCAAAAGAATTGAAATCAGAATCTCAAAGAGATTCTGCACTCCCAATAAACACTTTCATGTTTATTGCAGCACTATTCACAATAGCTAAGATGTGGAAACAATCGAAATATCCATCAACTCATGAATGGATGAAGAAAATGTGGTTTATACAAACAATGGAATATTATTCAGCCTAAGAAAACCAGGCACTCTTGCCATCTGAAACAACACAGATGGACCCTGGGAGCATTATGCTAAGCAAAGTAATCCAGTTATAGAAGAACAAATACCACATGATTCTACTTATAAAGGTATCTAAATACCCAAATCCACAGAAGCTGAGAGTAGAATGGTGGTTGCGGGGCTGGGGGTGGGGGTGGGGGGGCAAGAGGAGTTGTTTAATGGGCATGAAGTTTGGATTATGCAAGATGAATAATTTTTAGAGATTTACTATACAACATCTGGCATATAGTTAACAATCTTGTACTATATACTTAACATTTTGTTAAATATTCTTTTTAAAATTTAAAAAATAGGCAATACATTTAGCATAATGATGACATAGCTTTTTTAACACTGTCAATCATTGGATCATTGGATAACCCCCAAAGGAAATGTGAAAATGCCATCATTGCAGATATTTAAAACTCAACTGAAGAAAAGTACACAAGCACATAAAATTGGCCTTGTTTTTCTCTCTACATGAGTGACAAGACCCACACAAGCATGACCTAAGACACCAATGGATTCCACCCCCTGTGGGCACTTTCCAGACCACCCACTAGTGTGAGGGAAGAAAGAGGAAGACTGGGCTGGAACTGATGACTCACATCAGGAGGACTTGCTCAGCATGGTCCTGGCTCAGTTAGGACTTCTCCAGGATGCTTGGAAAGGAGTACTTAACACCAGGTCACTACCCTCTCAGCTCCAAAAAGTTTCCAGGGAATATAGGAAGCCTCTCCAACCTACTTTTAGAATTGGCCTGTGTTTTGTTTTGCTTTGTTTTAAATCAGAAGCAATCCCTGTAGAAGATCAGACCATTCACTCTATAAAGGGTAGACAGAACCTTAGACCAGGGGTCAGCAAACTATGGCCCTAGAGCCAGAGCTGGCCCACAGCCTGTTTTTCTAAATACATTTTTCTTGAAATACATCGTTTGCAATGTGTCTATGGCTGCTTGCACAGTACAATGGGCAACTTGAGTAGCTGCAAAAGGCTGCGTGGCCCACAAAACCTAAAATACCTATTATGTGACCCCTTACCAAGCCTCATCCCCACATTGGACTAATAGCTTTGACAATACTGAATCAAGGATCCTTAAGGTAAAAATCTGTCAAAGTTACTGCCTTTGTCCCTTCTTTTAAGTTGTGGAATAGAAAAAAATATTTTGAATAGAATATGCCAACTTTTTATGAATCTCATCCAAGGTATTTCATGCTAGAGTCTGAAGCACATGCCTGTGACACCTAAAATAGTGTATTTATTAAAAATGGAAGCACTAGAGTCAGAAAGAACTGAGTGTGAATCTCAGATTTGCAATTTTCCTGTTCTGTAACCTCTGGCAAGTTACTTAATCTTTCTGGGTTTCATCTTGAAATAAATACTATCCAGCTCAGAGGGGCCTTGTGGGGAGTGAAGGCATTACTATACATAAAGCACTTAGCAGAGAGCCTGGTACATCAGCACGTGCTCAAAAAACTACGTAGCTTTATGATTACTATAATATTAAAAGTTAAAATTAGGGAACTCCACTTTCCAATATTGAACATGAGGCTGATAAAATACAAATGCATCACTTGTTAAGCATTACCTGCGCAGTTTCCCCCAGGATCTCCACAGAGAAGGCCATCCTTTTCAGGACCTCTGGTTGAATTCCCATCTGCCACAATACAGTGGAGGATCGCTAGACCTTCAAGTTTAAAACAGAACCAAAACAAGCATGAAAACTTGAAAATTTCCTCAATGCAAAGTACTTTACCAAAGTCATGACCCATTTATGAAAATAACAAACCTCTGACTTCCACTGCCAAGGCACTCTCCCACAACAAAGAAGTGGCGGTACACAGGCCAGCATGTCTAATTTTTTAACCTCAATGCCAAAGACAGAATTTTCAAGCCAGTTTCACAAACATCTAACTATATATCTTAGTCTCTGAAGAGACTTGGCCATAGCTTGTGATGGAGACATCCAGAAGCAGAAAGATGGAGTTCTCAGCCACTGTACAAATACTGATGAATTTCCAGAGAAAATGGATGAATTTCCAGAGAAAATGGATGACAAGACCACGTGGCAACCTACTCTCTCCATTCCAAAAAGACTCAATATTTCTCAGGCATTAACTATTGTTTGGACTTTCTTCTTGGGATATGTGAACTGGATATTCAATTTATGGGAATTCTTTAAAAATTGTAGCTTCCAAAAAAAAAAAATTGTAGCTTCCCTCAGCTAAGTATTCCTGTCGTTGAGAAGGACAGACCTCATGGAAAGGTATAGGGGAGAAAGGAATGCTGTGTTACGGTTAGGACGGTTTAGAATACAATGTGTAGTCCTTATGTGGACCTGATTCAAACAAATCAACTGTAAAAAATCACTAATGAGCTAATCTGGAAAATCTGACCCAGACCAGACATTAGATAATATTAAGGAATTGTTGCAGATAATTTAAAGTGTGATAATCATATTGTGGTTCAGTTTAAAAAAGAGTCCATATCTCTTAAATATATAAATTTAAATACTTATTAATGAAGGTAATGCAACTGAGATTTACTTTACAATAATCCAACAAGGGAAGGTGGGTACGAGGTGCTGAGAGAAACTTACAGATGAAACAGATCGGGCACATACTGCTCATTGTTGACGTTGAGCAGTGGCTATAAGAAGGTTTATTATACTCTTCTCTCCACTTTCATATATATATATATATATATATATATGAAAATGTCTCTATATATAATATATAATGTCTATAATAATATATAATTGTCTATAATAATAAGTTGGAGATGGCAGGAGAAGTAGAGGAGGGAAGATGGGGAGGGATGACATGGCTTGGGAGCTAGCTAGTCCTGAATTCATGACCTATTTTTGCTACTTTACAGTCAGGCACCTGAACAAATTTCATAACCTCTCAATTTCCTCATTGGCAAAGTGGAGATAATTATTATCTCTTCTTCAGAACAATGCTGCGAGGATTCAATCAGGTAAGTATGCAAGGCACTTAACACAGTGCTGGCCTGTAATCGATGCTCACTTAAATTACTCATTATATGTAACTGGCAGGAATTGAATAACTTGCCCACTGGGTATACTGATGCTTATCCATCTGGCCAATGGTTGCTAAGCTGTGCATGCTCTCTTAATTCAACTCAGTTCAACAAACATCCATGAACATCCAGAAACACAAAGGTGGATAGGACAGATTCTACTCTCAAAGTGCTCCAAAGCTATAAAGGCAAGTAATCGGCTAATCAATTAATCATAACAACACAAAGTGAGACTATTGTGTCAGAGGACAATAGTATCTAGCAAGTTCAAAGGCCAAAATAGTTTCCAAAAAGATTCTTTCAATACAGAGACTCTTTTCTAGCTATCTAATTAGAAAAGGTTAAAAAAAAAAATGTGATAACTAGCATTGAAAAAAGCAAATAGAAAAAGAAATTCAAATCTATTTCCACACCTGGGTGGCTCAGTGGTTCAGTATCTGCCTTCGGCTCAGGTTGTGATCCAGTCCCGGGATCAAGTCGCACATCCCTTCCTGCATGGAGCCTGCTTCTCCCTCTGCCTGTGTCTCTACCTCTCTCTCTGTGTCTCTCATGAATAAATAAATAAAATGTTTAAAAAAAATAAATTCAAATCCACTGGTGAAAGGTAAATTAGCATTACTTTACTAGAGGACAGTTTAGTGCCGTACATGCTAAAAGCAAAAAAACAAAAAAAAAAACAAAAAACTAAAAAAATGTACAAATGCTTAAATGCAGTCATTTCATTTTTGTAATTTCCCCTAAGGAAATAATCCAAGTTACATAAAAAGACTTAGCTGCACAAATTCTCTATGTAACATGGGTTAAAAATAATTGGAAATTCCTAAATATCTAACAAGGCTCAGATGATTAAATACATGAAATACTATTCAGGCATAATTCAAACATTAATAGAACATTTTGATATATTCCTTAGCAAGAGAGATAGGCTATAGAATAATAACGTTCCGTGATCTGTGGTTTGTCTGCATCTGTTTGTGGTAAGTGTAAAAAAATATAGATATAAAGAGATATAAAGGTGGGTAAGTAAGTAGTGTTACTCACATTGGTCAGAAGAATTTTTTTTTTAATTTTCCTTATTTGTACTTTCTAATTTTCTAGTAGCATATTTTATTTGTAGCAACAACAAAAAAAGGAGTGTCTCCCCAATTATAAATCACACACGCAATTTGGCCACCAAATTTTTAGATTTTTCAGGACTTTTATACCTGCCACCCTCATTTCACACTTTCAACAAGCCAGAAACATATAATCATTTAGGACTTTCCAAGCACACCGATTGTATACTTAATCATCTTTGTAATCCTGGTAACTAACACAGAATACAATAAATATCCAACAAATGTTGAAAGAAGAATAAATCAATGTATAAAAGAACAAAACAACATTCAGATTTTAAAAATCCCAGTATCCATTTCTACTGGATAGAAAATTTCAATGGAAAATTTCAGTGGGAAATTTCAATCAATTTATTTTATTATTATAAAATAGGTTTAATTCATGCTTAAAATCTCATACGTGAGCTTTCTCTATGGGCAGAATTAGGAACCCTTAATTCTGGAGTTAATCTGTTCTAATGGTGGGACTTTTACAAAAACTCTAAATCTTATAGAGATTCAGCATCTACAAACTAGGGATGACAATATCTCCTTCTCGAAGTTCTTGTAAAAATAAAATTAAGTAACATAAGAAAAGGCACATGGCTTGGGACCTAGTATATAATTGTTGGTCTACGCACACTCATTTCTACTATCACTTATAATTTAACCCACCATTCTCCACTTCCACCTAACAGAGGGACCCCTGATTTCAAAACCCGCCCAGGGCCCTCCAACCTTCCAGCAGGCGGGGGCCCGTGCCCAGACTCTCTGCTACGACTTACTCCACATGCTGGCATCAGCTGGTGAAAGGATGCCCTGGGAAGAGCCCTAGGCAGGACTCCTAGGGAGGAGGCATGCTCCGGCGAAGCATGCGCCCTGCACGAGGCCCTGGGCTAGCACACGCTATCTGCTCGCCCACAGTCTTCAGGTTATAGTCACGAGCTGGCAGCCACGAACTGGATCCAGATGAAGAACCATTTTCTTGATCTGCACAGTTTTAAAAAATTGAATCGTGACAGCTCATATTTCACCTGGATTTTTCTGCTTCTACTGAAAAAGCAGAAGGTCTGGCAACACAGGTCTGAAATACCTTCCTGGAAACAACTGGAGACCACTAAGCTGCAGGTGACCCCTTTAATTCTACAGATCCTATCAGGCTGGCTGGGCTCAATTATTTTAACTGCCTAGACCTGACAAGCATTTCAGTTTGTGAACTCTACAAATTGACTCAGAAATCACAGAAATGCACACAAAACCATTTACTCAGTATTCAGTATTGATACTGAAGGCTGCTTCCAGGAAAAGAGACATTCTTGTTCCACCCATAATTCAACAAATTGAGTACTGTGATACAAGACACTGAAGGCTCAAAGATAACAGATAATATCACTAATCTTAAGGAGCTCACGTTCTGGTAAGTAAGGTAGACACACAAATATTTAAGGCGTGGTGTAGTAGGGACAACAACCGAGGAGACACAGGAGTAACCCAGGGTGGAGAATCAACTCTATCTAGCCACAAAGACTTGATGGAGAAGGTGAGGATTGTGGTGAGTTTTTAACAGGAAAGAAATGATTTTTAAAAACATCAATCAATAACTTCTGGATAACATAATCATTGATATTATTTGTTTCATCAGTAGACAATGTTTATATGGTAGTAATAATGTAAATACTGATAATGCACATTATTATATCAAAAATTATCATAAAATGAGAGTCTGTAATTAGCCTACTTATGCCATGTGGGGAAACTGTGGTGATTTATCAGTATCTTTGCTGTGCCAGTTCTTAAATATTTTGAGTATCACCTTTATAGTAATATACTGAAGTTATGAGAGAAAAGAAACTCAATAGGTAGAATCCAAGTTTGGCAAGTCAACAAATAGCATTTCAAGCAAGTTATTTAGCAAGATGGAGGTAAATACAAAAGAAAACACTTAAAATAGTTAAAAGTGGTTGCTTCTAGGAGGTAAAGAGGAAGGAAGCCATGGTGCCAAGATCTATTATTTGTTGTTGTAAACCTTTTAGTACTATTAGATTTTTTAAAATATGTGTATATTTATTACCTTATTAAAATATTAATTATTAAGGAACAAATAAAGTTGTAATTAACCAAGGGATTCTAAAAAAAAAGAGAGACAACTTGTAAAAGGACACGGTACAAGTAATACAACTTGTCGTTTGGGGGGTAGGTGGGGAACGTGAGGGGGATCAGGCTGGGGCACAAGTAGATAACATAACATATGACCATATTAATTTACTAATTACTGACAGATCAGGCACCTAAATTGGGGTCATTGAAAAGCTTTAAGTGAAAACAACATAATCTTTTTGTTCGTTTGTTGTGTGTTTGTTTGAAAAGGTTACTTTGATACCAGTATAGGTGATTCGGACACCTAAGCCAAGGTGGTGGGACCGGGTACAGAGAAGAAGAAATGAAGATGCGAGATATTCATAAAGTAAACTATAAAAGACTTGGTGGCTTTAGAAAATAAGAGCTTTTTAAAGGTATTTTACATTGTATACATCTCATCTCATTGTTCACAGGAATCCAAGTTCTGGCTTAAAATGAATGTAAGACATTCAAAGGTTCCTCAACTTTCACACTATTGACATTTGGGGCTGGATAATTCTGTTATGGGAGGCTGTGCATCATAGGATGATTACCCCTGGCTTTTATCCTCCAAATGCCGGTAGCATCCTCCCCCCATCCTGCTTTCTACTTCTGAGTTGTTATAATCAAAAACATCTCCCACCATTGCCAAATATACCTGGGAGGAAAACTGACCTGCTTGAGAACCATTGCAATTCTCTCCAACCTGTTTTAATGCTTTTTGTCCAAATATAGCTTTCATTTTGAATGTGTAGCTTTAATATAAATCACAGAGCTTCAAAGGTTCAAATTTTGACTCTCAAAAAATTTCTTAGGGAAAGTTTCATTATCCTGTGGAAAGATCATTGAATTTTGTCATTAATTCACTATGTGACCTTGAGCTAATTAACAATCTATCCTGATCTTTTTCCTCAAGAAAAAATAAAATTATAGGTTCCCTGCTCATCCCATAATCTGGTTTATGAAAACCAAATGAGATAATATAGTAAAAGAACTTATTTTAAAAATATGTTATTAAAATAATCATCTTTATCAGAGAAAGTATGGATTGTACTTTAGAGAAAATAAAAGACAATATGGTACTTAGATGTGGAAAATATGATTTTCATTCAGAAGAGTCACAAGTTTTATTAAATTTCAGAATTAGTAAGACTCTTAGAGATATTAAAATATCCTACCAACCAGCATTCAACTCCTCTGAAATTATTCTCTGGGAAAGTTCACCAAGCCTGCCTCTAAAATTTCAGTACAGGGTCTTCACTCTCTTCTAAAGCATTCCATTTCAATGAGACCATCCATCCATTCTTTCAATTGCAGCCATTCATTCATTCAAAAGATTATTAAGCACCTATTTCTAAAGCTCTATAAATGCTTCTTTATGTTAAGCTGGTTTTTGCCATTCTGTAATTTTACTCTGTTCATTGGAATCACCTGGAATATGTCTAATCTCTCTTCCCCATGACAGATTCTCACCTATTTGAAGCCAGCTATCAGATCTTCCTGAAAGGATTTCTCTTCTTCAGGCTGAACATCCTGATTTCTTTAACCACATTTTACCTCTGCTCATCAAGACCCTCATAAGCCTTGCGATGGTCCCCTAAATGTAAGGTCAAACCGAGGTGCCGTTTCACATGGTCTGGCAAAGACAGAATAGAATGGGGCTCTTGTCCTCCACATTGTGGGTACTATATTCTGGTAATGCACCCCCACGGCATATCAGCCATTTTTGGTTGTTTGGTTAAATACTGGGGTTTTAGTCTGCTTACAACAAAAGGAAACTCCTATATCTCTTATTCTACTGAGAAGCGGTATATTGATGGGTTTGTTCTTTTTGTTTTGTTTTTACTTTTTACGTAAAAAAATGATTTTAGACTTTTTAAATATCTCCTTTAAAATTGTATTAGATTTCACCTATCTGGCAAATATTTCACAATCTTTTTGTTTTCTTATTCCTTCATTCAACCTACCTCACGTGACCTACAGAATTTCTGAAAGATTCATTAAGGCAAAAAAAACAAAATAAAACAAAATAATGTTAAATTAGTTGTGTTTGCTAAGCAGTGGGAAATTGAGACTCTATTTCTGGTGCTAGTTTTTAAATATCAACTGTACTCAAAAAATTAAAGACAAAAAGAAAAGAAACCCAATTCTATTTTCATGAGTCAAAGCTCCATTTATGAAATGTTCAAATTAAAAATCGCAGAATTTATTAAAAGTATTATCCCTGTCAGCCAGCATGGAGAATGAAGTCATTGGGAACAATATAAGCATTGAAAGAGAACCAGCCTGACAAGGAGCATGACCCACTGTCTCATAGTTAACTGCTAAATTCTGAGGTAAGTTGTACACCAGCTGGGTCAACTATTTAAGAAGATCAAATGTGACCAACATAAATAGTCATGTATGTTGTATTTGCCTCATCTCTGAGCTGCATTTTCCATTTTTTAGAGCCAAGTATATTTTATATTTTTAAAAATAAATATAACATTATCAAAAATGGCCATTCATCTGTATTCTGATGAGTTAGGACTTCTTCTTTGATATTTTAACTTCTACTTATATCTACCAAATCCAATGACTTCTTATGATATTGTATCAATCTCATTTTAGGATTTGAACCACACTCTATGTCTCATTAAAAAATCCAACCCTAAATCAAAGGAGAATATTTTTTAAAGATTTTATTCATTTATTCATGAAAGACACAGAGAGAGAGGCAGAGGCAGAGGCAGAGGGAGAAGCAAGTTCCTGCAGTGAGCCCGATGCAGAACTTGATCCCAGGATGCTCAATCACTGAGCCACCCAGGCGTCCCTCAAAGGAGAATTTATTTATCTTTGAATATAAGCAGAAATTAGAAGAATATCTCATAGTCAAATCTCTAAAATTCTATTTATATTAGAAGGAGGCAGTATAGATTAATGGGAAAAGGGGAAGTTGGCAGTCAAATGGCACCAGATTTGAATCCTGGACATACCTGCTAGTCACTAGCTTTGTTATTATGATTAAGTCACTCAACATTGAACTTCAGGGTGCCCATCTGTAAACTGAGGTCATAGTAAGTTACATGGTAGGGATCCAGCTGTGTGCTTTAAAAAAGAGAAAAAATAAATTATGAATTACTAACGTTGGTAATGCCTGGCACAGGATAGGTACTCAACACAATAGCAGCTATAAAAGATCTGAAATTAAAAAAGAGTTCTAATTACTCTGGTAAATCAGAGATTATCATTCTCTTAGGTGGACATTCACAAATTTCAACATTTTTGCTGTGATTTGATCTGTGTGTAAAATATGGTTATGAAATAAAGAACAAAAGACAAATACATATACATATACATACCACATTCCTACAGTGTGCTTATAGGCATGTATTTAGTGAGGCAAAATGGTTTGTTGACCTTGCACATGCTGTTTCTCTCCAGTTTTTTTTAAAAGATATTTGAAGTGAAGGCGCCTCAGGTGATGAAGAGAAATATGGCATCTCGTATGGTTCCTTGTATTCTCAGGACAGTTCTTCCAGTGACTCAGTATACTCAGTATGTCTGACAGGGTTACTGATTCAGTTGGCTGGTTAAGCGATTCAGTGATACAAACACAGTAGATAAAGTCAGATCATGGATGTTGCTGTCTAACCACCAAGGGATTATAAATCATATCTCTCACTTTGGAAAAATAAGGTTTTTATAGTTTTAATCAACATTCAGAGTAAAAACTATAAGGATCTGGGGAATTTTTTTTCATTGTGTCTTCATTGTCAAAAAGAAAAACAGAATCCTGAGTATGCACACTATCCAAAGAACATTTTCTAAGTCTAAAAAGAGATTACATCTAACATGCAGTTGAAGGGATGCCTGGGTTGCTCAGTTGGTTAGGCATCTGGCTCTTGCTTTTGGCTCAGCTCAAGATCTCAGGGTCATGAGATCGAGCTCCATGTTAGCTCTGCACACAGCATGGAGTCTGCTTAAGATTCTGTTTCCCTCTCCAAAAAAAAAAAAAAAAAAAAAAAAGAAGAAGAAAAGAAAAAACATACAGTTGAAAAAAATATTAGAGAATGGAATGATGTTTATCATTGTGGGTTTGTAGTGGACTGTGACAAAAACTAAAATTAGGGTGAAGTTGGACATTAGCATTCTCTTCCATCTATTTTTGTTAACTCCTTTTCCATCTTTTTTCATTGTTGTTTTGCCTTTGACATTCTCCCAAATAGAAGATAACTTTTAAATATAATTTCCTTTCCAAATGCATTTACTTTCAAAGCAGATGTGCAAGGAGAAAAATTGCTCACCTCAAATATTCTAAAATCAAGTGCTTCAACTTGGGTCTTCTAGGAAGCAGACCCTGAGATATATATGAAGGGATTATCACTTTATTTGGGAGGTACAAGTTCTGAGGTTATGAGAATAAGGAAAAAAGAAGAGACGAAGTGAAAAGGAAGGCAAAGCAATGCAAAGTATGTACCCATCATGCAGATGCATCTCCAAAGTGCACCACAGAGACACTAAACTTTACTCATACAACATATTCACTCCTACATAAGCTATTTAAAGCATTTTAGAAACAAACAAACAAAAAAACTGCATCTTGAAGTAGTTCATGGAAGAAAGAATGAAAGAGAAATATGTCTGCCCCAATCACTTTCATCACCTATTTCTTGGACAAAATTCCATGCAGTGGGTGCTAATAGCCTCAATCTCTGGCCCTTTGCTGAATGAGGGGTCAGAATTCATACCGTGGACGTGGTGTTATCCAAGTCCAAAACAAGGGGCAACCTGGTATGGGTAGGGAGCTGAGAAGAGACAAAGGAAATAGTCAAAGGGCTCTTAAGACAGGCATATTGTTCGTGTCCCAACCCAATGAGCATTTGGGGCATCAAGACATCTTGTGGGCAGCCATATTCTAAGACAAGGAAGGAGTTTTCCAAAGTCTCTCAAATCATATCACCTGGGAAACTGTCTATACTATAAAACTTAAAGACAGGCTTCTAGATTTTTAGGGCTAGGAAGGGAAGTAGAGACTGGACAGAAAAAAGAAAAGAGGTCTTCACAAATAGTTTATGTTCATTCGAAATTAGGAAAGTAAAATATGAACTCTTTCCTCTTCTCATGTAAAATTTTATCCCAAACAGTAGAAACAGTACCTTGGTGTTTAAGAAAGGCTAAGGATGATGAATAACAGTTTTGTACCTCATAAAAGTACTTCACAATCTTATATTTTTAAGATAGGGAAGTAATTTAACCACCTGTCATACATAAACTAACTCATATATCTGAAAACTGTCAACACTACAATAATGCCTTTGCCAGTAAATCCACCTTTTTTCCCCCACTGTGACTGTTATTAAATCTGTGACAACAATGACTAAATTGATGGGAACCCCATAATAACCTAGAACTGGTTTCTTAGAAATCATCAGTTGTCAAAACTTGACTTTTTGATTCCCATTCCTTTAAGATAAGACCATTCTAGACAGCCAGACATTATAATACTTTAAATGAAAAGCTCTGGGCTCACTGAATTTCCATAATAGTTCATAGAGAGGAGGCGAAAGGAACCAAGAAAAAGAACAACTTGTTATCAGGGAGGATTATCCGATTGCAAAATGAGGAGAAAAATGTGGAGTTGGCCTCTGGATTTGGTGATAACACAGTCTCTGACCCATGAGCAAGCAGTCATCAAACTTTAATAATGGTAAGGAGAAGAACATAGAATTTTAGAGTAGATGCTTATCCAACGTGAAAAAGCCCCAGAATTTAGGCTCTTGAAATGAGCTAGGGAAAGCCAATCCAACTTAACATTAATCCATTATTATCTTTATCAACAAAACTATTTGCCAAGACCAGAAGTAGAAGGAAAGAAATATTAGGCAGTGTATTTTAAGTGTCGGGTATATAGAAAATGGATTCTATTGGAATCCCAAAAAGAGGCAATGTGTTGAGCTGCAAAAACCACAGGGAAAAGTTTCACAGAGTTTGGGAACTAAACTGGATCAAAGGCTCATAAAAATGAGCCCAGTGTGTTTGGAAGATACTGAGGAAAACTGTCCAGCTGGAGTGAAGAATTCTACAAAGAGTATTCAGAACAAGAGCCTTCTTGATGTGTGTGGTGTGACTGTGCAATAATTCAATTGATTTTCTTGGGTGACCTATGAAAATAAGACACATTGAGGCATGGTCACACCACATATTTCCAGTTGAAGCTCGGCAATGTCTGTTTACCACATCCTGAAAGACAGATTCCCGATAAAGAATCTGAGTAGTCTAGAAAACCACTTCAGAGGCATTTAACAGTGTTAACGCTGTTGGGTAGAAATCGGTAGGAGAGAACGGGGTGCGTTTCCTTTGTCATGGTAGAAGCAAGTGGGAAGTGTTGCCTATTATTCTTGGGTGGAGTTTCATCTCACATCTAAATCACACATTCAGTCATTCTTCTTACTCTCCATTTCAGGACAATTGTCATGTATCTAAAGTGATTAGAGAATTTTCTCATAGAAATTTTCTATCAAAGGATGGCAACATTAGAAATGTGTCTCCTAAAATAATCACATTTGAAACTTCTGTCAACATGATTTATCAATTATAGTTATGCCATGGTTCTTTGCATTCATAATATAATCCCCACTGATAACTTATTACTCTAATAAGTGGTAAAATATAAGGTTGAACCAGAGCCTGTGGCAGGGATTGGTACTAAATCCCACGATATCCTCTTACCCCATTGTGTGAGGAATATGTGATATTCCCATGACATCGCTGGTGATGTGAACCTTGATATCTCATTCATGAGCAGACAAGGTCACTGAATATAGTTTAGGGAGGGAAAACTCAATTTCCTTTTCAAAATCCTTCACCAGTGGTTCCTAAGGTCTCAAGTGTCCTGTCTCTTCCTTTCTTCCCAGGGAAGTCAGCTGACGGTGTCTTAATTTGAAACCCTGTCTTCCGAGCAACAAAGCACCCCCGAACTGCAGTAACATTATGCCGTGCTCGTGCTGAGACCCAAGAACCTTAGGGGGTCATTTGACACACCTCCTGTCTAACTCCAGAGTCACCTTACACAACTTCCAAAAGTGCCACCAGACCATAAACATATCCAGGCAGGGGAAGCTCACCACGTCCCAAGCTGCTGATCCCATTTCTTCCAAATCTCTACTTGAAAGAAAATTAAGGCGAGAGCTGCCCTCCTGGAATTTTAGTTCATTAATCCAAGTTGTGCCCTCTGAACTACACAGAGGAAACCTTTGCTGAGAAACTGGTCTGTGATTTGAAGTTGGCTCTCATAAACCCAAAATTTCTCTTTTCTACTCACTGCTTCAATGTCTATCTTTTCGGTCACGTGTGTGTGTGTGTGTGTCTGTGTGTGTGTGTGTGTGTCTTCAGTTACCACCAATGTTTTGTCCCTGGCTTTTGAAGAGCACCAGTGATTTCCTCACTGCTCACCCACCAGTGGCCTCTTCCTGAGCCTCAGCCGCCTCCCTCCACAGTATTTGATACGGTTGCCCTTCCCAAATCTTCCATCTAAAATCCACCCCCATTCTCGGCTTCCTGACTGGTCCTCCCCTCTTCACTCAACTCTGACAGCTCTTTTCCCGACTCCCACGCCACTTGTATGGGCGCCACCAACACTCTACTCTCCGTCTTCTTCTTCTTTTTCTTTTTTAAATGTTTTTATTGTGGTAAAACACACATGGCACAAAATTTCCTATCTTAACCATCTTTAAATGCTCAGTTCAGTGCTATTAAGCACATTCACACTGTTGTACGACCGTCGTCACCATCCATCTCTAGAACGCTTTTCATCTTGCAAAACTGAAATGCTATACCCACTATACCGTGATTTCCCAGTCCCTCCTCTCCCAGCCCCCGGCAACCACCATTCTACTTTCTATCCTTATGATTTTGCCTTCGTATTCTTTTTCATAATTCCATTAATTGTCACAAAATATCCATGGTCTCAGCATTAAGATAAATATTTACTTAGAATTTATCACTAGGCACTGTGGTAGATTCTGAAATTACAATCAGCTAACTGATTACTTTCTATTTTCAGCCCTATTTTCTAACCAGGTGATTGTCCAAACTGGTTGGCCATTAGGATCTCCTGGAGAGCCTTTTTTGTACTAAACTGTTTATTTTGTAATAATTTTAGATTTATAGAACAGTCGCAAAATACAGAGCATTCCTGTACCCCTATCACCCACTTTTCTTTCCTCTAATGTCATCATCTTGCAGTACCATGGTGCAGTTTCCAAAACAAAGAACCAACATTGGCCCATTAATATTGACTAAATGCAAGAGTTCATTCTAACTCCACTAATTTTCTGTCAGTGTGTTTCTCTGGGTCAAGATTACTAGTCTCCCCTGGTCTGTGATGGGTTCTCAGGTCTTTCCGTGTTGGCTTTAGTTTTTTTTTTTTTTTTTTTTAATGATTTCATTGACAAATTTGATGTGTACTGTTCAGGTATTTTGTAGAACGTCCTTCAATTTGGGATTTGTCTGATATTTTTATAATGATTAGACTAGGGTTATGGGTTTTAGGAGAAACACTATGGGAGAGAAGTGTTCTCCTCATGACACTACATGAGGGATGCATGATATCTACACGGCATCATTTGTGATGTTGACCTTGACCACTTAGTTGAGGTAGTGTGTGCCAGATTTTTGCACTGTAAAGTTACCATTTTCTTTTTCTTGTTCATACTCTATTCTTTTGAAAGAAGTCACCAAATCTAGCCTACACTCAAAAGGACCTCCTACATGGGGCAGTATCTACTTATAATTGCAATTACTCTGCAAGGAAATTTTTTTTCTCCTGGAAAAAAAGTCTTTAAAATTTTAGATTTGTGGAAACATCTCAATCAAATTTTAGTAGGTCTAGGGAGAGGCCTGATGATTTGTACTTTTTACATTTCTTGAACGAGTAATCAGTTTTGGGGTCCGCTGCTGTAATTCGAAGTCAATTTCCACATTTCCAAACGTTCATTAAGACATTTGAATGTCTCAAAAGTATTTTATATCCCCCATCCCAAAAAAAGGGGCAGCTTTCTTTCAATATGGCACCATAAATTTTTCTTCTCTCTCAGGTTAGCAGTCTTGGAGACAGCCCTAATTCCTCACTCCCTTTTCTTACCTACACATGGCCTGTCATTATATCCCATACATTCTTACTTAGAAGCATGTATTGAATTCATTCCTTTCTCTCCATTGCCTGGTCCAGGTTTTCTAGGCTATTTTCTAGCCTAGAGCACCAGCTTCCTCTTTACTTGCTCTTATTAGTCCCTCTCATCTGATCCATTCTGCGCATGAAAACTCAATCTTAAAACCACTGCATTCCCTGGGGTGCCTGAGTGGTTCATTCAATTCAATGTCCGACTCTAGATTTGGCTCTGGTCTTGATCTCAGGGTTGTGAGACTGTGAGATGGAGCCCCCTCCCCTGTCAGGCTCTCTGCTAGGTGTGGAGTCTGCTTGAGATTGTCTCTCCCTCTCCCTCTGCCTTTCAACCTTCCCACCCCCTGCTCTCTCAAAAACAAAACAAAACAACAAAACAAAACCCTAAAAAACCAAAATCCACTGTGTTCCATGTACTAATCTCCTACTGGAATTACTATAATAGCTAGTCATTATCCATTATTATTACACACTCAAGAAGGAGGTCCCCTGATATGACTTAGGGACAAAAATGACATCTTTAACGTTAGAGAATGGAGCTGTCATAGAAAAGGGGTGAGGGGAGTCAGTGAGAAGAACAAAGCTCATAAAATTTGTTCCCTTATGTTTTACTCTGTAGTCAGGAGTTAATTCTCTTGAATTGGTCCTCTTAGATTAGCCTCTTTCTCCAAATGCAATTACTACTCTAAGATGGGCCTGGAGTCACTGAGAGGGGCACTTGATGGGATGAGCACTGGGTGTTATGCTATATGTTGGCATATGGAACTCCAATAAAAATATATATATACAAAAATATATTAAAAATGAAAAAAGAGATGGCACTGGAGCTACCTCGTGGTTATGAGCCGCCCTTAGCCTTGGAAAGCCTACCAGTACATGGTTATGAGCTATGAAGCAAACCACTCGAGTCAGCCTGTAATCTGTATTTAAGTAAGATGAGGCCAGCCCTTTACCAAGCTATGGGGCATGCAGTTCATCTTTTTCTGGTGGTGGCAGCCAATACCTAAATTTCATGAGCAAATCTCATTCTATCAGGTCATTCTACTCAGTAAAACTGGGCACAGCTACCATCTAAGTGAAGAACTGCCTAAAATAAGTCATTGTCTGCAAATTCAGAGATATTAAAGATGGAATATAGAGAGCCATTGAGAAACATGAGGGCTCTTTGTTTTTGATTATGGAAGCGTGTGCATACGTGTGTGTGTGTGTATGAAGTTTACAGCATGATCTTTGTGACTGATTATGAGAAGCTGCTGGTCTAGGAGGACTCCTGTGCTATGTGCACTCAGATTCATTTATTGAACAAATGTTTTTTGAACACTTACTATGTACAAGCACTGTTCTGGACCCTGGGAATATAGCTGCAGATAAATCAGACAAAAATCTCTGCCATCAAGGAACTTACATTGCAATGGAACTGTTTAAAGCACTCTCAAAAGCATGGTTATGATGGAGTAGATTTCTGATTTTTCCCTTTGCTTCTAGTGGTGAATATTACAGCAATTTCCTTTGATGAAAGCACAAACACCAACACTCCCACTGGCATAAGGAATGCAATAATTCTGCTTCTCCTTTTCAGTCAATACCTATGAAATAATTTTAAATTATCTGCATATTCACAAATGTGAGAATATTAATAATATACTGAACATGTAGTAGTCAATTATTCTGCTAAAATCTTTTCCTGAATTATCTCATTTTATCCTCAAAACAATTCTGTTTCAGATGTCCCCAGATGATAGACATTATTATCATTGATACCATTCTCTAGATGAGACAATGCAGCATAAGAAGATTAAATAACTTTCTTGGTGTTACAAGGTAATATTACAGAACAACTTTTATACATGGCTATCTACTCTTTATAATCTGAAAAAAACATTTTCTTATTTTGTCATAAGAAAACTCTCTAAAATAATTTATTTTTCCAGTTTTCTGATTTTTAGGAATAAATTTTGACAGTGTATCATCACTCATTTTTCCATTATGACAGTTTTATTTCTTTTTAATTAAGATAACTATTTGTTTAATTAAAAAAATGTGATAACTCCATTTTGATGAGATTGCCTAAAATATTAAAACTATCTCCTAAATATTTTATTTTTTTCTTTGCTAGTACAGGCTGACTTTTGTGTCTGGTCCAACCTTAAGATACTGGGTTTGGGTGTCAAAGCTAGGCAAGTGCTGTAAAGGTTTTTACTGCATAAAACTAGGATCAAAATTGGCAGATGAAGAAGAATCTATAGAGACATTTTTAGAAAGCAGATATGCATTTTGCTTTTGCAGGATTGTTTTTTGCATGTGTTCCTTTCTAACAAAAGCAGTCAAATAGAACTCTTTTGAGAATTTTTATCTGTTTCCTCTTTCATAACTAGTGGGAGCAGGAATTTGAGAAATAAAGGCAAGAGAAAGTTTTTCTATCAATTAGTAGACCCTGGTTACATTAAGGAAGTATCCAGAATCAAAATATCCATAATTTAAAAAAATGTTGATCATAATTAATGATTTCTTCTGCACTTTCCTGTTATCTATCATAATAGTTCATCTTTATCCAGAACTTACTATGTTCCAGGCACATTTTAAGTGCTTTATACAGTAATTAATTCAATCCATATAATAGCCTTGGTTCTACTACTACTGGCTTTTATAGATGAAAAAACTGAGGCCACAGGGGTTTAAAAGATTTGCCCAAGATCAAAGTGTTGGGAAGTCATAGCACCAGGGGGGTCATGCATAGACACAGCCTCACTCAGAGTCTACGCTCTTGACCACAACATCAGACTGCCTCAGGATATGCTCCTTTTAGCCATTCTCAGTCTGTGAGGTCCTGTGGGTCCTCTCAGGAGCATCATCCCCATGAACTGGTCACTATTGGCTAGGGTAGTCTGGGCCTAGGATATAGGTAGGCAGGTTTCGTGGCTGGGAAAAAGAAAAAGAACCAGGAATCCGGAGTTCAGCGCCGCCTTCAGCCCAGGGCCTGATCCTGGAGACTCGGGATCGAGTCCCATGTCGGGCTCCCTACATGGAGCCTGCTTCTCCCTCTGCCTGGGTCTCTGCCTCTCTCTCTCTGTATCTCTCATGAATAAATAAAATCTTTTAAAAAAAAAAAGAAGAACCAGGAATCCAAGAACCTGAGGCATATCCAGAATCGGGGATGCCACAAAGATATGAGTAAACATCAGGGAAAGCAAAGCTGGTAGGAAACAAGTAGGATGAACTTCAATGCTCTTCAATGAGTCGGGAGACCCAGATCCCTCTTCAGTGCAGTGATATGTCATTGCATTGCACCTGAGTGTCCCATCTCCCCCTTCTACCTCATTCGGCAACAAATATTTGTCTACTATGATCTAGGCTCTATACCTCATCTTTATAGTTCATGTTCATAAAGCCAGAACCTCAGACAAGTTACTTAATGCCTTTGTGTTCCATATCCTCCCATATAAATGAGAATGAGAATGATGCGTAACTTGTGCATTAGATGGATAGTGTTATATGGATACAATGAGTTATTAGGTTCTTAGAAGAGTGCCTGGCATGCATACGACATAACTGCTCTCTTATTATTTGCGGTTTGAGGACCAAATGAGATGATATGAAAATGCTCTTTCAACTGTAGAGGTCCCCAAAATATAAAGGGTTATGTTGGGATTCCATAGCAAAGCTCAAGTAGGTATCTGCTTGTGTCATCAGCAACATCTTGCATCAGTCACCCTAGGAGATGGGACCAGTCAAGTGTCAGAAACTCAAAATGACATCTCAGTGGGGAAGTGGTCATGAAAAAGTCAAGTCTGGATCTCCTGAAAGTGTTTCATTCAGTTCCGATGACAATTTTTTGGCCTTCGTACTAGGCTTCCAGGAGTAGGGGGCAAAGGCAAGCTGACCACTCCTGCTCTGAAAGGCTTGGGCCAGGTGACTCACCCCAAGGGAGGGGGCATGGATCTGTGCATCATCACATGCTTCAGTCTAACCAGCAAGAAATCCAGACCATTGATGCCTATGAAATATTTATATATAACGTTAGATCACTTAGGGATTCTTCAACATTAGCAAGTCAGACTGCAGTGCCCCTGGGGGGCTCAGCGGTTGAGCATCTGCCTTTGGCTCAGGGCGTGACCCCAGGGTCCCGGGATCGAGTCCCCCATCAGGCTCTCTGCAGGGAGCCTGCATGCATCTCCCTCTACTTGTGTCTCTGCCTCTCTCTGTGTCTCTCATGAATAAATGAATAAAATCTTAAAAAAAAAAGTCACACTTTAGTCCGCCTCCACAGCAAATCTGTCTCCACATCTATAGGATCCGCTACAGGCTTTTATTCCATTCAATACTAAACAGAACCTATGAATATAGCAACTTGGTTACTCCCAGCTAAGGAAACGTGTGTCTCAAAAAGTTATAATCAAACAAGAGAGCAAATTACCTCACACCTCCTAGAATCCAAAGGGCGTTTTTAAACAACCCATTGGAGAATGCCCTGAATTCCACGCCCTTCCTGCCCCTCTTGAAACACTTATTTTAAAAGTCCTGATTTTGCCTGAGATCTGCCTTTGAAGCAAACACATGAGAGGCACGAAGCAGCTTGAATCCTCAGTAGGAACAGAAGAAACAGAAGTAAACATAGTACGTGCAAAACAGAAGTCCTCTTGTGAAAGGGTCTCTAGCATTGCTAGAAGCAAGTCCCAAGTAAAAAAGATGAGGAAATAAGTCTTTCTACTTCTCTGAATTGTGTGCATGTTTTGCCAACAAGAAATAGAACTGTTTTCTTTACCGAATCTATTTTTTTTAATGACTGGACATTATCACAAACCTGCATTCATCCAGTCAATTAACTAATAGGTTTTGAGGCCCTACTATGTGCCAGGCACGCTTTCTGCCTCCCCTTCTAAAAATAAATAAGGCTAAGTGAATAAATACACCCATGATTTTGCAAAGAGGGAAACGTTATATTCCTAACTCATCCTCTTCTACTACCAACTCAGGCACTTTTAAATAAAAAAGGCTGAACACAAACATCATTATACTTTGGTTGGACTTTTCGTCACTACTCTACTCTCTGGGGTACATACTACACATCTTTTTTTTTTTTCATACTACCTACACATCTTTAAAAAAATGTAAGGAATGGAATAAAAGTAGTTTGTGGCTATTTGAATTGATCTTGCTGATAATCAAAGTAGGTTATTGCCTAAGTTATCTGAGCTAAGATGAAATACCCCCTCTCTCTCCAACCATCTAAAAAAATACTCCTCTCATTTCTTTAAATTTTAGCAGAGATTCATTTGAATTACTCAACTTCCTTCTGTAAGGCACCAATATGCCCAGGACAGCGAGCTGTTACAGGCGTTACACAGCAAACCCACCTTAATTTAAGCTGGCTCTCTTCTTAAATTTTACTTTGGAACCCTCCCGACCCCGGCCCACTGGTCTACAGATTTTTTTGTGGAGCCGGGGGATTGTCGTGGCAACTTGGGAAGCGTATCAGGATCACTGCTTGGGCCTAGCTGCCTGCGGCCTGGATTCTGGATTGCCTGAGCATCCTGGAAGCTGCTAACCCTAACAGAGAGCTGGCAAGCCTGGCCCATGATTCAGAGAGCTGATCCAAGGTACAGCTGGGAGCCTGGCCCTCCCCCTGTCCCCTTGACTGTCCTCCTAGTGACACTCGTGTCTATGTCCAGGCATGACCTGACTACAATAAAAGGGTGAGAAAAACCAAGATGGGGTTCTTGTGCTGGGCTCTGAAGACTTGAGGCGCACTAGGGTAAGGGGGTGAGCAGTGTCAGCAGAGATCCTGGGACAGACACGGCACTCTCTGTCCTCAGGGCCTTTGCCATCGGCACTGCCTCAGGCAGCCCAAAGCATCAACAAGGACACCTTCAGTGGGAATAAGCAAAGCAGGCCTGCAGTGGTGGGGCCTTCCAGAATTATTTGGGAATTTCCACCCAACAACTGAGAATGGAGCAACAGCAAAAATCAATTTGTGACAGCTGTTTATGTGCAAAACCTGGGGTTTTGAGGAGGAAAAAACATTTGTGATGCTCTTCTAAGCCAGAAGTGTAGCCTAAGAGGCAAAGCCCAAAAATTTTCAGCATTTAGGGCTTCACTTATGTCATTTGTACAATGGGAATTTTACTTGCTGCCCCCTACCTTCTTTGTAACTTGGAAACTAGATATACAGCATGAGGACAGGCATATTCTCAAGCAGAACTTCCATCAACTCACAGATATCAATGTTTTCAATTTTAATGAGGAGGGGAACCTATTTTTAATCTTAAAATGATTCATTTTTTAAAAGGTAACTTTTTCTTACACCTTTTTCACTGGTTATGATTTCAGTTTTAGTTTTATACAGCAAGTGAATGAGAGGGAGAAATTAAACAATTTAAAAAGGAGATAATCTGATTTCTTTGAGATAAAAAAGATACTTTAAGCAAAGTTATTACCTCTTTTTAAAGATTTATTTACTTATTTTAGAATGAGAGAGAGTGTGTAGGCCCACTAGTGTGAGCTGGTGGAGAGGGAGAGGGAGAGAGAGTCTTCAATCAAGAGTTGGATGCCTAGCCCTCTGAGCCAGCACGTGCCCCAAAGTTATTGCCTCTTTACCTGTTTCTCAAAGAAATAAGCATCCGTGGTTCTCCGTTATTATAAAGTTTGTATGAAATAAAGATCCCATTACAAAGTAAATCAAAGCTCTATAGTGTTGGACAAAAATCTCTCTTAAACTTCCCAATGGAAACGTTAGTTAAAGATGAGTACAGGGGCATCCGGGTGGCTCAGTCGTGAAGCGTCGGGCCTTCGGCTCAGGGCGTCCCGGGGCCCCAGGGTGGAGCCCTGTGGGGATCCCCTGCTCAGTGGGGAGCCTGCTTCTCCCTCTCCCTCCATCACCTCCCCTGCTTGTGCTCTCTTACTGTCTCACTGTCAAATAAATAAAATCTTTATAAAAATAGATGAATACAATGTCAAGTTGCTAAGGACCTTTGGCTCATCTAAAGCAACTCCTTCATTTTACAAATGAGAAAAACAATGTCCAAAAAGTTGGCATTTATAGACGTCTCAGAGCCCCAGAATGGCAGAGCCGGAACTAGGTCTCATGAGTGCTCCATGCCCGTTCCCAGGGCACTTCTCCACCCGCCCCTCCTCCCTGGTCACACTCACACCCACGTGCATTACACAGTGCATTGCTCACCTTTTCTTCAAAAAGTAAATAACATTGAACGTATGATTTAAATTAGGAATGAGACTGAAAAGTCAAGCATATGTGAGAAAAATAGAACCACTTCACAGGAGCATTGATGCCAACAAATCACATCTTTTGGGATTTTGCAAGCCCTGGAATTTTAGGTGACCTGGAGACGGAATTCAGTTCCCTAAGCCAAACATTCAACAGGGCAGTTCCATCACCGATTACCTTGAGTGTAAGAAGGCACTGGATTAGAGTTTGTTTTCTTTTCGTTTCTGCCTTGTGACAAGTTTTGAGGCAACAATAAAGCGTTCTGTGATAGGGAAGGGGGAAGAATGTCTATCAACCTGGAATAATCACTTCTATCATGACATTTGTGCTGGCACAGAGCCCTAATCTAGGCCTTAACTAGTTTGTCTGGACTATACCTGAGACACTCAGGTGCTCTGGCCCCCAGCTCCCTCCCCTAACCCCACACTGCCCCCTCAGTCATTGGCCTCTCCTGCTTATTCCAAATCCTACCCAAGAATCTAGTCACCCGTTGGGTTCTTTTCCCAGCTTGTCCTGCTGCTCCATCCTTCACTGGCAAGCTACTGTTCTCTGGTTTTATGAAAGTCTCTCTTATAGTTTCATATTGATTAGTCTTGCATTCCCAAATTCAGAACAACATCTTTAAAAAAACTTTCTCTTTTATTTGAGAGTGTGTGCATGTACAAGGGGGGGGGAATGGGGAGGAGCAGAGGCAGAGGGAGAAGCAGACTCCCCACTGAGCAGGGAGCTTGATGTGAGGCTGCATCCCAGACCCCTCAGATAAAGACCTGAGCCAGAGGGAGCCACCCAGGTGCCCCTCAGCATAACACCTCTAGGCAGGACTCATGGCTTAGGAGTCTCCTGAGCCCTATTCCCACCCCTATCCCCACATCCTCTAACATCTTGATGACTGTCCAGATTTTCAGTCAATACTTTGTTGGACAGTCCAGACAGAGTGAGGAAGAGAACACCTGCTGCATCCAAGCAACGCTGCCCAGAGCATCAGCAGTGGTCCTGGGCCCAGCTCTGTCTGCCCCTTGCCCTTCTGCAGACTCCACGGGATGCCCCTACTACAGTGTCACTGACTTCTTTCTCTGCTGGGTTTCTTTCTTTTCTTTTCTTTCTTTCTCTCTTTTCTTCTTTTCTTTTCTTTTTTCTTTTATTTCTTTTCTTTTCTTCTTTTTCTTTCTTTTTCATTTATTCATGAGAGATACAGAGAGAGAGAGGCAGAGACCCAGGCAGAGGGAGAAGCAGGCTCCATTCAGGGAGCCCAACATGGGGCTGGATCCTGGGTCTCCAGGATCACGCCCTGGGCGGAAGGCAGGCGCCCAACCCCTGAGGCACCCAGGGATCCCTGTGGGGTTTCTTAAATCCGTCTGTTCTCCCTAACCACGGCCCGAAGTCAGATCCACTTCCAACCAAGGTCGTCATACATGTTTAGCCACCTCTCTTCCTCCCAGGACCATGGCCAAATGAAAGTGTCTGTGTAGACCCCACCTGTCTCCCCACCACATGAGAAACCCGGCCTCCCCCAGGCTTGCAGGTAGAGGGGAGGTGGCGGAGACAGGTAAGCCATAAGCTGCAGCGACTCCCCTCCTCCCACACTCATGCCTCCAGCCCAGGTGTCCCCGCCGCTCAGTTCAGCCAGGACCCCACATCCCGCTGCTCCCTCCCCCTGCCTCCCGCGACGGGACCGGGATGCCGAGGCCTGTCCTGCTGCGAGGCTGGCCCAGGTGCGCCCTCCCGGTCCCCTCGCACATGCAGCTGCGGGAGCCTCCCCAGCACCTGAGTCCCAGCTCCGGGCAGGTGAGGAGGGCCTCTGGCCGACCGGCCCCCTAACCTCGGGCCCCAGCAGTGTCCCCCCGCCCCCCAGTGCTCCTGAGCCCAACCGCCCAAATTGAATTTTTCTCAATGAAGAAAAGTTTTCCGTGCCCCGTTTTGCCTTAAAATAGGAAATGATATATTCCTAGTAAACGCGTCTGCGTTGCGCAGCTGCTGCCCCGGCCAAGCCCGCCTCCGCTCCGCGCTCAGTCCCTGCCCCGGGCTGTCGCGCAGCCCCGACCCGCCCCGACCCGCCGCGGCCTCGGTGCTCCCGGCCCCCCGCCCCCGCAGGTGCCCTCCCCCGGCCCCGCACCCGGCGCTCCAGGGCAGGGGGGCGCCCCCTCCGAGCAGTCCCCCCCCGGGGCCCGCCCTCTTCCGGGGACTCCGCCGCGCCCCTCCCAGGCCGGGCACCTGCGCCAGCGCCGGGCCTCGGGACCCCTTCCGCCGGCGTCGGGCAGCCGCGCAGGTGCGGTCCTGGCAGGTGCGGCCCCGCAGGTGCGGTCCTGGCATCGCGGCAGCCCCGCCAGGTGCGGCCTCGCAAGTACAGCCCCGGCAGGTGCGGCCCCGCAGGTGCGGTCGGTGCGACCCCGGCAGGTGCGGCCCCGCAGGTGCGGTCGTGGCAGGGGCGGTCGTGGCAGGGGCGGTCCTGGCATCGCGCAGCCCCCGCAGGTGCGGCCAGGTCGCCAGACGCAGAGCCCGCCCCCCGCGCCCCCGCCCCGGGCCCCGCGCCCCCGCCGCCACTTACCGAGGCCGAGGGCCAGGAGCAGGCGCGGGGCGGCCCGGTCCATCGGCCCCACGAGCCCCGCCCCCCGCGCCGTCGCGGCCCCGCGGATCCCGAGCCCCTTCCCGCCGGGCTGGGCGGCGACTGCGGCGGGGACCGAGCCGGTTTAAGGCCGCCCGCTCCGCACACGCCCCGCGGGAGGCGCCGACGCCGCCGGCAGCCCCCACGCGCCTCCCCCCCGGCGGCCGCTCCCCTGCCCCGGCCGGGTCCCGCCTGCCTCCCTGCGCCGGGGACGGAGTGGGCGGGGGGGAGGGAGGAGGTAGGGGAGTGGGGGGGCGGGGAGAGGGGAGGGGGGCGGGGGGGAGGAGGTAGGGGAGTGGGGGAGTGGTAAGGGGGGCGGGGGGTGGGGGGAGGTAGGAGAGTGGGGGGAGGAGGTACGGGAGTGGGGGGGAGGTAAGGGGGCGGGGGGTGGGGGGAGGTAGGGGAGTGGGGGGCGGAGGGGGGTAGGGGGCGGCGGGTGGGGGGAGGTAGGGGAGTGGGAGGGGCCGGGGGAGGGGGGGGAGGTAGGGGTGGGGCGAGGGGTGGGAGGAGGTACGGGAGTGGGGGGGCGGGGGTGGACGCGGAATGGGGTGGGGGCAGGCAGGGGGCGGGGGGTGGGGGGCGGGCAGGGGTGCAGCCGGTCCACGCGGCCCTCCCCCCCGCGGACCTCCGGGCTGCACCTCGGGAAGCCTCTCTCAGCTCAAGTGTGCCGAGCTCCGGGGTGGGGTTCGCTCCCGCGAGGCGCCCTGGACGCCCCCGCCCTCGCGCCGCCCCGCGCCTTCAGCCCTCGTGGCCTCTTTCACCCTAGAGACCCGCTCCCTGCGCCGCGCCTGTGGAGGGGGACGCCGGGGCTGGCGGCTTCCCGCGCCCGCACTCGGTCCCGCACCCGCGCCCGCGCCCGCTCCCGCCCCCGCACCCGCCCCTGCTCCGGTCCGCCCCAGCGTCCCCGCGCACCGAGGCGCCCGCTCGGCCTCCAGCGGCCCGAGGTCAGGCTCCCTCCGGGCCGGCGCCCTCCCGTGGCGCCCGGAACCCAGGAAACACTCCCCAGCCCGCGGGCCGCACTCCGGCCGTCTGCGCCTGCTTCCTCCCCGTTGTTTAAATTAAACCAGTTGCTATGAGCCCTTCTCCACATGGGACGTTTCATTTCAAAACCAATTCTTACTACTTCAGTGCCCCAGGTAACTGATGTATGCGGGGGAATAAAAGTCAACCGTTAATGCTCAGAATCCCCTGCTAGCCCCGTATGAGAGGCCGTAAAGCACTGATAGGGCCGGCGTGGGTTTAGAGAAATCCAAGGCTGTGGGATAGAAGGTTACTGCACCCCAAGTGAAAAGGGCAGGTGCACAGAGGACAAGGGACTCGGCCCTCGTCATCTGCCTCCCCCTCTCCTTCCCTCTTCTTTTCTGATATTCCCTCTTCCCTCCAGGCCTCCGTTAAAGCATCTTTGGCTCTGAGATCTAGAAGCCGTCCTGCTATCCCCAGCAGAACACCGCTATTTTCTTTTCTTTTTCCATAGATAAAAAATAAAGCACATCTAAGCCAAAAAAAAAAAAAAAAAAAGGCTGATTGTTCAATATTATAAAATGCCCAGACTTGATGTAAGTATTCATCATTCATGCCATTCAAATGGTAAATTAACTTTTTCAGGCCACTAGAGTATGAAACAGTGTGATTTAACATAGAGATAAATTAATGGCCGGCCCCGAGGGCTTTATTTAATGCCAGAAATAAAATGAGTGCTCTGGGGAATGGGACTTCCAGATTTCCTGGCACTGGAGGCCCGGTCTCTCCAAGGTCAAGCCACTGTGCTTTTCCTTCCTTTCTCCTTCCTTCTTTTCTACCTACCCCCTTCCTTTTTTTCTTTCTTCTTCCTCCTCCTCTTCCCCTTCTTTCTCTCTCTCCTCAATTCCTTCACTCATGGAGGAAGGGGACTCTGGGATCCAGCCACACAACTCTGCAAGAGTCTGAGCTTTCTGTGGCCTCCTTCGGGTCACTGGGGTGTGTCTCAGTGCTTCAGATTTTAAGCTGAGCTGCTACTAAGAAAAGCCTGGGTCGAAACCGCCAGAGTCACAAGTTAGGACTCGTGTCCCCAGGAGTCCCAGCCAAGGGATCGCTCGGCAGTGTCTTGCCCGTGCCAGTGCCGGGCAGGTGGCAGGTGAGACCAGCCCTCCAGGTCGGTATGAGGCTGGGGCGGGTTCCTCGGGAGGGCCTTCCCGCCCGCAGAGCGGCCTCAGCTGGAACACTCCTCCCCGCCTCGGACAGGACAACAGAAGCTTGTGGTTGCTTGTGGGACACAAACACACACGGGTGGTGGTAGAAAGGAAAATTTCAGAATGTGTCCTTTCGAGGTCAGCCTGTATTCTCCAGATTGTCGCTTTGGGGCACTCGGTATAAGGAAGGCTCCCTAGTGGTCATTAACTTTATTTAATTCAGCAAGAGTGAGTGAATAAAAACAAGTATGAGTGCTGAAAAATTAAAAAAATAATATTTTGTAGTAATGATAAACATTTTGCATTGTAGATTATTAAAAGTTAGTAGCACAATTTATGTCAAGAACTTTCAAATATTCCACTTGAAATCACTGACTAGTCTCTAAGGAAAACCAGCGAAAAATCACTAAGCAAAAGCTGTATTCAAGTGATTTTGTTTAATCTAGTTTTTCTGGAAGAGGGGATTATTTTTTTTTCCTTATCTCACTGTACTTTCTTTTTTCAGACTTTCAGGGATCCTTTTTTAAAAATCAAGTTAGTTATTTTAATTCCAGCAAAGGCAGCACACACTGTTGTGTTGGTTTCAGGTGTGCAGTGTGGCGATGCGATGCGATGCGTGCGGGCGTTACTCTGCGCTCATCGCGGTAAGTACCTATTACACCTATTATCTATTTCATCCATCCCCCTACGCACCTGTCCTAAGGATCCTTCTTTTTATATGTATACCTCACTCTGTTTGACTTGCCGTATTTTTAAAATAGTAGCTTGATACAAATTTAATGAATCTAAGATATAATTTTCTCTATGATATTATACATATTGGTTTTAGCTCATCATAGTGATCTTTATCTTTACTCATATTAATATATACACCAAAAAGACAACTTCTGGTCTTTTTAAAAAAAATCTGGGCTTTTTGTGCTGGCCCTAGTATAGACTAAGTAGGCAAACACCTCGTTGGCATAATTTTAATACCAAAATATGCTACAATATAGCAAGGCCTTAGATATCCCAACCTAATAAGCCTGCCATAGTGGCTCCATCCCCTCCTACGTGGTCCCTGAGTACGACACTCCTCTGGGTAGGATAACAGAAGTGACATATATAACCAACCATACAAGTGATTTTGGAGTCTGTTCCTTCGGTTCAAATTGGAGCTGCGTCACTGAATCCCACAAATCACTCACCTTTCTGAGCCCAGTGTCCTCCTCTCTAAAATCTGATGATTTAGATGATTTAGATCTGATGATTTGCAGTTTTTATGAGCCCCAATAATAAATACCTCTAAGGCAAAAATCTTGCATATTAGATGTTATTCAGTGAATTACAGTTATCATATTACTATTAAAACCTATTTATAGGTACAGAGAAAGTGGGAGCTGGCTTCGTTCACTAGCCCTTTCTTACTAATAGTTGTGGGGGGAAGGAAAGAGCACCCAGCAAAGCCCCGATGGGAAAGACATGCTGAGCCTAAAATTCTGTGGATTTGGGCCCCATCTGCCTCTTCACCCTCCTTTAGACCCTTCTGACCTTCTCCGCCCTCCTTTTTTATCCCTCACCTCTCTTTCAACTCTCTTTTAAAGGACCAGGATGACACATAACTCAAGGTGTGATAATTTATTAAGTATTATGCTTTGAAGGTCTAAATAAACGAGCTATCTAGTTTTCCGAAGTCCAAAGAAATAAATTAATCTTTTAAGTCAAAGAAATTAATATTCAATGAGCTTATAATAAAGTAAGTAGAATATAAATCCTCTAGGCTCTAGATGCTCGTGCCCTCTCCTCCTTCAACTTTTTAGGAAGTAAAAAGGAGTAGGATGTGAGCAGCAAAACAGGGAAGGAGAGAAGACTTAAGTTTGAAATAATTCTTTAAAAAGATCTTTCATGGAAGCAGAATGGTATTTTCAAGAGGTGGATTAGTAAGAAAGTGATATCTATCCTTGTATCATGAACATTTCTCACCCTTCATTTTAGGGTAGAAACATTAGTATATTGGTTCTAATCTCAGTATAATTTAGTGGCCTTTATGAGTCCCACAAACAATTCAGTTATGTCCTAACTTCATAATCCTTGGAGTTCAAGGTTTTTGTTTTTTTTTTCTTTTTCAGAGATAACCATGTGTGTTCATTTAATGATAGCTTTAAATAGCTTTTATGTTTCTCATAGTATAATTTTTTTCTAAAATATTTCTTTAGGGACGCCTGGGTGGCTCAGCGGTTGAGCATCTGCCTTCAGCCCAGGGTGTCTCCCAGGGTCCTGAGATCGAGTCTCACGTCGGGCTCCCCACAGGGAGCCTACTTTTCCTTCTGCCTGGGTCTCTGCTTCTCTTTCTGTGTCTCTCATGAATAAATAAATAAAATCTTAAAAAAATAAAAATAAAAAGTTTCTTTAGCCCTGTAATATATACCTACCATCTGTTTGTAAATACAGATTTTTTTTTAAATGTCAAAACTGGGAGGGGACACTTGGGTGACTCTGTCAGGTAAGTATCTGACTTCTACTTGACCTCAGGGTCCTGGGGTGGAGCTGTGTCTGGCTCTGCGCTCAGCGGGGAGTCTGTTTGTCCTTCTCCTTTGCCGGCCCCCCCTTCCCCTCCCCTACCCACTCATGGTTTCCTTTTTCTCCCTCTCTTTCAAATAAATAAATAAATAAAAATCTAAAAAAAATAAACAACAACAACAAAAAACCTAAAATGTTCAAACTGATATACAATGTTCACAAATGATTTAGCAAGAAGTAGGATATCATGCCTGCAGAATTTTCTGCTATTTTTGTCTTCAGTTCCTGATATATTGGAAGTCTCTATTGTCTCTACTAATGACTACTAGAGGCCTTTAATGCTTTTGTCTTCAGTATTACCACCTAATGCTGGTCCATATAGATAGTTATTTTTGAGACTCAAAAAGTTGTAACCCACAAATGCAAAGAAAACCAAGTGAACATCTCTCTTTAAATTTGCTGTGTTTAGATTTTGTGCCCTGGGGAAAGAGAAGAATAGATTTGGGTGAGCATATAGTCTCTTCTACAGCTACCAAATGAAATGAGAAAGAATACATGTGTGAATACACATATGCAGGATAATCACATTGATTCATTGTTTGATAAGACATTGTCTGCCCCAGAGAAAGTGATACTCTTGCTAACCTTGGTTCTAGGCTGAAATTTTAACCAGATATTACGGATATTATGTATGAAACTACTTTGGCAACTAAAAAGTTATACACAAGTGTGAAGTACTATGATTATTTCTCATTTTAGCTTCATGCTCTGAAAAAATACATAATGAAAATGTAAACATTTACCCCTAACAATCATAGCTAATTTACAATTTATCAGTCCCAAGCTACATATTTTTTGATACTTTAACATCTTTGACATCCAGATGTATTTCTGCTGCTGCCAAGCAGTAGTTATAATGAAGTTGCCATGGCTTGTGCAGAGTTTCAAAGGCTTAGAAGAAAATCCTGCAGACCAACGGGGAACACCCTTTTAAGTAATGCTACATCACCAACACTTAAAGGCATGAAGGAAAATAATGTGTGGAAAGACAAAAATACCAATGATTCAAAGTTGAAAATGTTTAGGAAAAGTAGAACTTGGAATTGAAAAAAGTCTTAGAAATATATTAAACTTATTTCACTTAATATTTGTTCCTTCTTATGCATACATGATATTAATATATATGTATACTAATACTGATGTGTATATGCATAACATATTCTAAGAATTGATGTATAAATAAGTCTAAAATATCTCTTTCAACTAGAGTAAAATTAAAATCCTAAGTAATAAGAAAGCATTGGTTATAATTTAAATTTTTTAATTAAAAAATTCTTCTTGTCATAAAATAATGGTGCATCTTATCAATGGCCTTTCAATATTAGATAAAATATGGCATTTTGGACTCAAATTATCTTTTAAGGAAATTTTTATTTTGTTTTATTTTAAGATTTATTTATTTATCTGAGAGACAGAGAGAGAGCAGGAGGAGGGACAGAGAAAATCTGAAGCCGACTCCCCACTGAGTGCAGGGCCTAATGTGGGGCTTGATCCCTTGACCCCCAGATATTAACCTGAGCTAAAACCAAGAGTCAGATACTCAATCAAGTATACCACCCAGGCACCCCTGGACTCAAAATGATAAACTCCTAGGATCCTCTAGTCTGGGACAGCTCTCCTACAGATATGCTGGTGACTCAGTTTATGACTTCAGGGCTCCCTGCATAACACTCAAATGGTTTTGCTAAAATTTTCATTCACTAAAATTATATTTTCCAGTGAACAAAATTGCCAGAGAGGCTTATAAGAAGTTCAAAGTTGTCATCTGAGAAAGCTAACGCATTGAGACATTAATACCATTTACCATCATCTTAGTTTCAGTGAACTAGTTTAGTATAAAAGGTGAGATGTGACAAGTAATTTCCAATTGCTACATAAAGCATCATAAATGACAACTGGCTGGGGTGTTAGTCTCAAAATTAGGTCAGCTTTCTGTGGCAAATGAATAAGAGAAGGAAGTAAGATCCAGTAAAAGGTCCACAGAGGGAGAGCCATGATGATCTTTGCTTACCCTCCGCTTTTTCCAGGGTCCACTTTGACCTGCAGGGTAAACTTTCACCCAGTCCTCCACTACCAGAAAGATCTACAGAATTTCACCAGAAATACAAATGTAGGCAACTCCACACTCTAGTTGGGGTTGAGCTGAATGAACCGGGAGAGCAGGCCTTTCTCCTCTGCCTAGGTAAAATCTGATTAAGATGAGCATTGTAATGGTGTGAATATCTACTTCTAATTTTATAAAGACTCCTTATGGAGATAAATATACAAATAATCTATTGTTATATTTTCTCAATCTTCATCATAACCTTGCAAGGCCTTACTTCTCCCATCTTAAAACAAAACAAAACAAAACAAAAACAAAAAAAAACTAAGCCTAAAGTAAATTAAATGACTTGCTTACAGACACAGAGATGGGATGTGATATAAATAGGCCTCACTCTCAAAGCCTATGGTTTAGAGCTGCAGACTTTTCTAACGTAAGATCGGGCCTCTCTTTCCATCTGCAAGCTCTGGAGGTAAAACAAAATCATAGGGGACATAACGCAGTTAATGACGTACTTACATTCTGGGGATGGTGCCATATATCCTGACAATGGAATCCTACAGGCCCTTGATACACTTTCCTTCTTCGTCTGAGCCTGAATGCGGGAGGTTTGCGTTGGTGGTACAACATCCTACCACTGCAACCACAATGAAAAATTATTTAATCTTCTTAGAAATCTTAGACCAACTTTATAGACTATAGCAAAAAGGTAGGACTCTATAAAGCTGGAGGAATCTTGGTTTGAGATGTTCTAAATTCAGACACCTAAAATTCAGAGGACATTCCAGGAATGATCTTAATGACTAATTCTTCCTTCACTAAGATGCAAAGCTTCTGAAATACCTGTAAGAAAAGTCTGCAAAGTTTATTATGCCTTCCAGCTTCAGGATTAGTTCTCAAAAAAAAAAAAAAAAGTACTAAAAATATTTAAATGTGGGAACAAAGGAAAGTATATTAAGTGTCAACAAACTCGTGGTCGACTAAATTATTACAATAATTAATTCATCTTTTGAGGGGTGCCTGGGTGGCTCAGCAGTTGAGTGCCTGCCTTCAGCCCAGGGCATGATCCTGGGGTCCTGGAATCGAGTCTTTAAAAAAATAATTCATCATTTGATTACTCTATTAATAAATTTTCCTGCGGAGCTTACAATGAACCAAGCAGAGTGAAACTCAAAGATGATAGCTATAACTGTTTCTTTCTCTTTTTAAAGATTTTACTTATTTATTCATGAGACAGAGAGAGAGGCAGAGACATAAGCAGAGGGAGAAGCAGCTCCCTGTGGGGACCCTGATGTGGGACTCGATCCCAGGACTGGGAACCCGCTCTGAGCCAAAGGCAGATGCTCAACCGCTGGGCCACCCAGGAGTCCCTATAACTGTTTGTCTCGTGCCTTTTCTCTAGGTCACATCCTGATTCGTCCTCTGAATTTTATCAGTTTTCAAGAAGAAGTAGGGAGACCAAGCCTGGGATCAGGAAAGACATTTCCCCTAGATATAGGGCAAAGCTGGCCTAGCCTGTCTGCCTCCTTTACCCTGTACCATATCTTGTTCTTTCATTAACTTGAAGTCTCCTCCAAGCTAGCACATAGTACCATGAGAGAAGCAACGCCATTGATCCCCTGCTCCTCCGTCTAAAACCTTCACCTCTTAGCATGGCAGCTCACGTGTGAATGTTGGGAGGATCCCATTATATCTTTACCCACGTCAACATTCCTCCTTTGGGATGGAGTACAGGGGGATGTGTAGAGCACATCTAGGGGGGCCTAGAGATGAATGTGAGTGACCAACACTTAACCCATCAGAATCATAATAAATTCAGTGAGAAAAATAATTTGGAAGAGCTTTTAGACAATACTGTCTTATATGTACTGATGTTATAAGCACAAAAAGAAAGTTAAAGTGAGGAATACTGCAGTCTTGAAATTTCTTAGTTAAAAATCTTAACACTGTCCCTCGTCAGCTATGTAACTCTCGGTTAGTAATTTAACTTTTCCAAACCCAAAGTTTTGCATCTTTAAATTGAAAATTATAGCAGAACCTATTCGTAGGGTTCCTATGAGGCTTAAATGGGACATTTCATATAAGACATGCAGCATGGTGGCTGGCACATAGTAAGTATCAACTATTAATGTTCACCATGATGGTCAGACTCAAGATTGCTTCCACGTTATCCCAAGATTTGGTGCAATTATAGCAATCATTGGTGCGGGATATTAAAAAGAAGCAGATGTGTTAGAAGAGGAGGTAGATATTTATACCTCCATGGGAATCTCAGGGTTTGAAAGCAGAGCTTCTGAAGCATGGTAAAAAGCATTAATGGCAAGAAAAGAGGAATAGAGCTTAACATTATTGTGGGAATATCTTGCAATCAATTGGCCAGATAGAGAAATTTTTCCTAATCCATATAATGGCAAAATTGTCCAAATTTTTTTTTTCTGCTCTTATCCCTATATTGCAGTTTGTCATTGAATGCTTACCTCGTACCAGGCATTGTGTTGGAAAGTGCTGGGATTACCCAAACAAACACATCAGATATTAGGGAGATCTGCCCGTAGCATCTCTTACCCCGCCGTGGGCACGCTCATTCTGGCCAAAGTGAATGTTCCTGTCCGCTCTAGTTGTTCCATAGATCCTCTTCACAGGTAGGGGAGAATTTGTGTTTTCAGTTAAGGGTACGTAGGTGCCTCGCCCTCTGTGGAATAACAGTATCAAGGAGCATTTAGTGATCCTCACTGTGAGCCAGGCACGATTCTAAGCATTTTATGCACACTGACTTTTCAAATGCCCACCAAATATATTGTGAAGTGTGCATGATTGCCACCCTCATAAGGAAATGAAAAGACAGAAGGTAAGTAAGTTGCCCCTAGTCACACAGCGGACTGTGGCAGAACTATGCTATCATACGTTCAAGCTGATCCTGGGCACGCTCTTCGGCTCCAATGACCCAGAGCAGCAAATCACGGCCCAGGACTTTAAGCAGCTCAAATAGTCGTGGTGGGTGAAGTCAATCCCTCTAGCCACCTGCTGAAGTCTCATTAGGGAACAACAGCGCATCTAATGAGTTCTTCACTTGACTTCCCGAAAAAATTGTATCTCTTCAAAATCTAGAGGAAGAGATGGGGTGGGGATTGCTGCTTCGTATGTAATTCTAACTCACAAGGTCAAATTGGTTATAAAGTTAAAACAAAACAGAGGAGAAAAATGACTGTGCAGCCCTAGAATTAGTTATGCCCACAGGGAGAAAGACTAGTGTCAGCCGTGTAGCCTCAGTTGGAAGAAGACAGGATTGCAAAGGCGTATGGGAGACAAACAGGCATTATCTGTAGGGCTTGAGAAGCTAAAAAGAGTGAGGACTTTAAAAGAGTTAAAAGCTCTCAAAAAACACTCCAATGTTGTAATTATTAACAATTGCAGTGAAGAATTCTGTAAGAGCTGGAGGGGAAGTCACATGGTCAAGTGCAGATAAGAATGACAGTCACAGGCCTGTGACCGCAGCATTTGGAGAGGCTGAGATGTATGGAAACGACTTGGGAGCACGGCAAGTTTGTCCTATTTACGTCCATGATGAAAATAGCAAATGAGAGCATGACCACTTGCTCTGTGCCAGGGCACAACATACATCACACACACACACGCACACACACGCATCCTTTTTTAGCTTTTTTTTTTTTCTCTTTTTTTTTTTTTTTAAGATTTGTTGTTTATTTATTCATAGAGACACACAGAGAGAGAGAGAGAGAGGCAGAGACACAGGCAGAGGGAGAAGCAGGCTCCACGCAACAAGCCTGATGCGGGACTCGATCCCGGGTCTCCAGGATCACACCCCGGGCTGCAGGCTGTGCTAAACCGCTGCGCCACCCGGGCTGCCCTCTTTTTTAGCTTTTAAAAAATTTTGTATCGAAGCACATTAGTTCAGGTGTCCGACGTGCTGATTCAGCATGTCTTTACCTCATGCCATGTTCACCACCAGCTCACGCACATCTTTTAAAGTTGTACTTTTGTTACGATTTATTTTTTCTGCCAAGGAAAACAAAAGAGGCAGAAAAGGTACTTGAAGAGCTACCACGATCCGAGATGAGTGCAGAATGTCCTTCTTTTTAAAGGCTGAACGGTATCCCATTGATATGTACGTTCCACATTTCCTTTGCCCATTTGTCCATCGATGGGCATTCAGGTTCTTTCCACATCCTGGCTATTGTGAATAGAGACACAGTGACTATAGACAGGACTGCTACTATCTCTTTGACATTCTGATTTCAGCTGTCTTGGAGTAACACCCAGAAGTGGGATCGCAGGATCACACAGTAGTTCTACCTCTAGTTTTTTGAGCAACTCCCATATTTTTTTCCATACTGCCTGCACCACGTTACATTCCACCGACAGTGTGCAAAGGTTCCTACTCTTCCACATCCTCACTAACAATAATTGTCTTTTGCTTTTCAGATAATAGCCATCCTGACAGGTGTGACAGGTGTGAGTCTCTGTACAAGGCAACCACATGGATGCACCTTGAAGACATTACACTTAGTGAAATAAGCCAGTCACAGAAAAACAAATACTGCATGATTCCATTTATATGAGGTATCTAGAACAGTCAAATTCATAGAATTGAGGAGTGGAGTGGTGATTGCCAGGAGCCGCCAGGCTGGGGGAGACGTGAGGAGTTACTAATCAACCGGCACAAAGCTTCAGTTAATCGTGATAAATAAACTCTAGAGGTCAGTTGTACGACATTGTACCTACAGCCAATGATAATATATTGTATGCTTGAAAGTTTGTTAAGAGGGTAAATCTCACGTTGTGTTCACAATAAAATAAAACGTGAAAAGAATAAAAACACCAAAGTCAATATAGAGATTTTAAAAATTTATTCGTTCATGAGAGACAGAGAGAGAGAGAGAGAGAGAGAGAGAGAGGCAGAGACCCAGGCAGAGGGAGAAGCAGGCTCTCCACAAGGAGCCCGACGCAGGACTTGATCCCGGGCCTCAGGATCACGCCCTGAGCCGAAGGCAGATGTTCAGCCACTGAGCCACCCCAGGTGTCCCACCAATATAAAGATTTTAAAAGAGTTCCCCAATCTTTGATTAATTCAAGTGTTTTGATTCATATGAATTATATTCCAAGACACAGGGATCAGAGAGAGGAGAGGACGGGCTATTAGCAATCTATGTGAAATCAGTTCCAAAAGACCGAAGATAAGGAAATATTTTTATGGTGATCCCAAAAGGGGAGAATGTTTATCACCTAGATGATAGGTTGCTAAACTTAACCAGACTGGTGAGGGTCCTTGCCTCCATTTCATAAACAGCAGTTCTTTCTGGGTTGTTTAGCCTGAAGCAGGGAGGACAGAGGCAAGGAGGGAGGTGGGGAAGGTAGCTTGCATGATAGATTTCTTCGAATATTTGAAGAGTTGTCACATAGAAAATAAATTCTATTCGAACTGCTCAGTCCCGATGGCTGCAACAAGGACCCGAGGGTTAGAGGCAGATGAATTTGGATTCAATAGAAAGAAGATCTGTCTAAAATTCTAATGAGAGAATAGATTCCTCTGGGAAATAATGAGTTCCCTGGCACTGGAAATGCTCGTGCTGGGTATTGAGAAGGAAATTCAAATAATTCCATGTCACTCCTAACCTAGAGATTCTGACATTCCAAGATGAGATGACCTTAAACAGCCTTTTTCAGCCATAAAACGTGAGTACAACATGTCAAGATTTCTTCTTTGAACACGGTTTAAAATGACCAGATGGCCACTAAGAAACCATTTCTGCTTAAACTGCCATGAAATGAGACATTTAAAAAAATAATTTAAAAAGCAAGTTAGCATATAAATGGCTTAAGAATTCCCCATATTCTAGACTATCTTCAAATTGCAATTTAATTTAGGACGAGCACTTCTGGTTTATGGTAATATCTTTATGCTTACCTGCTCCCATAGAAATACAAATAAATAAATACTTAAATGTATTTATTGCAAATCACGGTCTATTTGGTCCCATCAGTGATGCAACTGGACAATCTCTGCATCCTTAGTCTATCAACGAGTCCAGGGGAATGTCGATGATCCAGTCATTTCGGTGTAGGTTATGTAGGTTACTTTTCAACATGGCCCAGGTCACCGTCTTTGAGCTATCTGGAATATATTTCCAAGCATGCCTGAGGGCATGAAATGGAGATTTAATGCAGCACTAGGAACACGGATCGCACTAAAACACAGTCAACATTCCCAGGAACAAAGAAATCTTAAGGAAGGAGTCTTTGAAACTACAGCTGATGCCCAGAGAAGATGAGGGCAAACCTTAAAGCGCAGCCCAGACTGAGAGGCTGTTATTGAGTCTCCAGCTGTGATGACAAATGACGTTTGTAAATCTTAATAACTTCTAACTGCCGTATCCCTTTCTTTGGGCAAACTGTCAAGATGGTAAATGCAGCAGAAAAATCCCCTTGAGTTCAAGTAAATAACTTTAACTCTCTCCCTTCAAAGGTTCCTAATATGAGATTTTCGTTTTTCATTATGTACCTTTCATTTATTTAGCATCTTCCTCATCCTAAAAAAGCCTTGGAAGCATCCGTCCTTATTGCTGTCTCTTATGGTCTTTGTTTTATAAATGAGGCATAAGGTCTTTGTTTTATAAGGCGAGCCTCGGCATTGGAGTTAGAATCTAGGTCTCTTCCTTCTGAATCCAAAACGTCACCTGGCACACGATCTCCTTCTGCCACCTTCGTGCTGACAACTTCATTAATAAGACTCATTTCCAGTCAATCCAGACTTGCAAATTGTCATTGCCTATGGTTCCAGGGACAAGAAAGAAATTAGACCCCTCCTTTAGAAACTCACTTAGCAGAAAGTGGGAAGGGAAAGAAATTAAAACACGTTATAAAAACCTCCCCTCAGCCCTCTCAACGTTTACGTTTCCATCGTCTCTCTCAGTGGAAAGATATATTTACGCTGCAGTTATTTCCAACTATCTGCCCCCCATGAATCAACATGATGGCTCTGCAAACAATAAACCTCTTTCCCAGCTTTACAGAGAAAATGTGGCCAAAAGTCTTTTGTCCAGAGAAGAGACTCAAGCTGTCTGCACCTTCTTAATGGTCACTTCTACGATGCCCTGCTCAGGAAGAAAGAAATAAAATAACTAAGGATGGAAAATATTATCTTCTCCCTCCCACGCCCACTTCATAGCCTGATTTCCCCCTTCATTTCCAATGTGATAGCATTCACTCAGACCCTTATTGTCTCATGCCTGGAATGATCTGATTTTCCCAATCCCACCATTATTTCTCTGCTTCATTCCCCTCATACGTAGAGGGGAGAATAATAACGATTCCTCTCTCACTGGATGGCTGTGGGAAAGAAATGAGTAAACACGTGGGAAGCGTTTCGATGGGTACCTGGCATACAACAAGCACTCAATAAATGTTAGCCCCAAGTAAAATCTTATCCTCTACACTATAAAACTGATAATTCTACAATGAAAATCTGGGTATATCCAGAATCCACCACGTCCCATCTCTTTCATGGTTACCCCCTCTGGTCCAAACCCCATCATCACTTGTCTAGAGTATCCCAACAGCCTCTTTACTGGCCTTGCTGATTCTGCTCTGGACCTTACACTGCAGACTGTGCCTAGCTCAGGAGCCCAAGGATCCCTCTGAATTTTAAGTTGGCTCTTACCACCCTCTGTTCACTCTTTCTCATGCTCGTGTGCACTTGCTCCCTCTCTCTGTCTGTCTCTCTGTCTTCCCATTCCCTCCCTCTCTCTCCCTAATGGCTGCTCATCTCACTTCAATATAAACCTAAGTCCCTATAGTGGTCGATAAGGCCTTGCAGAGCCCATGACCCCCCTCCAGTTACGCCCCTGATCTCATCTTCACCTACGCGGCTCTTAGTTTACTTAACTCCAGCCCCCCCAGGCCTCCAGGATTCTTCACACAGGCCTGGCTTGCTCCCAGATTGAGGCCGGTGAACCCCGATTTCCTCCGCCCGCCACACCTTCTCCTCCCACCCCTCCCACCCCATCTGCATCACTTCCTCCAGTTTCTTCAAATCTTGAAGGACCACCCGATTTTGAACTGCAGCTCTTCCTTGTCCACCCCAGCACGACCGATCCCCTTAATCTGCTCTTTATTTTTCCATGGCACACACCAGCCTTTAAATGATAATATTGATGGTTTCCCACCAGTAGAAAGTCAACCCCACAGGGACAGAGATTTTTATCACATAGTTTATTGATGTTCCCCTAATGCCTGGAAAAATGCCCAGCACATAACATGTTCCAAACACATGTATCCTATAAAACAGTGAATAAATAAATGAGTCGAAGTGTTCCCATTCTGCTGCATCCCCTTCAGGCTTTCCCGGCTGCCAGAGGTCAGGCCAGACTTCTTAGCCACAAAAACCTGTAACCCTCTGCCCTTCCCCATTCCTTCAGCCCCGCTCTCTGCCAGCACACTGCACTTGGTATGTTGTTGCAGCTTCTTGGTCCTACAGCCTTCTGCTGACCTGAGTGCCTCATCTACCCGGCAAATATCTCCCACCCTCCAGGACGTCACCTGGACTGCGAAGCTTCTCTTGATTCTCCAGTTCCCGGCAGTGTATTCCTCTTCCCTTTGTGCTTCTGGTCTAACCCGAGAACTCTTATCTCAGCACCAGTCACTGCAGTGGTTTCATTTGCTTTCATTGGTTTCCACGGCTATCCGCTTGGACCACATGAGGGCAGGGAACCTACTCATTTGCCCGGCCCGGTGCAACCAGGGCAAACCAGGTCTTATGGGTCATAGTACTCAAGATAGACTGTTGTGCATGCTTAGGAAAGAGTAAAAAATGTCCACTGGACCCTGCTGGTTCTAACACATCTAATAGCAGAGGGCGGGTTAGACAGGAAAGCACCTCCCGGTCAGCTATCCTGCCTCGGTGCTTGGAACTCCAGCCCAGTGCTGATGCTCTCAAGGAAGATAAAGGAGTTGAGGCAGAGAGTACTGCATGTGGATGGATGGAAGGCGGGGGTCCCACCAGAAGTGCACGGAGCCCTGGGCTACAGGCTTCATACCCGCTGACGGAGGCAGGGTGGTCAAGGAGAGGTCCCACTGGGCCACCTGAATCTCTAGATCTTTCCTGAATTGCACTAACTCCAGGCTGTTCCTCTTGAAGCACGGGGGCCAGGGGATAGACAATCACACAGGAGGGGATTGCTCCAAGGAGCTTCCAGTAGTGGAAGCTAAATAAGATGCTAGGCAGGAAGAGATGAGGAGTCAGAGAGAGAGAGAGAGAGAGTAAAGGAGAAAGAGAAAAGAAAAAAACAAAACAAAACAAGAAGTGCTACTTTTCCTCCATCAAAACCGCCCTTGCAATGCCCTGCATGCCATTAGCCCAAATTTCAACCCACAACCTTTCAGTGGGGGCGATCCCTGAGCACTAGCCCCATAGAGCTTCTTATGGTGCTGCCCTTTCACTATGGCTTTTAAGTATCCTCCCCTTTTCCCACTGATCATAAACTCTCCTTCGGTTCAGGCATTTTCCCTGGTTTTATTATCTGTTCCTTGGGCCAGGGTCACATAACATGCTGACTAAGGTTAATTACTTCATTAATTCCCCTACTTTCCCGATGCACAGTATTACTTTTATCACCTTCTGTTCAAAGATGAGTTGAATTCATTAGTAGGATTTTGTGCGTGAAGGTCAGTTAAACATCAAATTGCAGGCCAAGAGAGAGGAAATAAGAAAAGCCCATAGGGCTGCCCCTGAAAGTCCTCTCCCAAATGTGGTCTGCGCTCAGTTTATCTTGCTGAGCATATTATAACCCACCCCGGGCACAGCTCTGCTTCTTCCACCCCACATTTTCCAGCAAAACACATACCCACAGCATAAACAGACCAGGAGAACCGTCTGCCATCTTCCCAGGGTACTTCCTTCACCCTCACATCCGCCCAAGCCATTCATTCAACAATCAGGAGGACGGTACCTGCTATATGCCGGGAGCACTGCAAGGCTTTGGGCAGGTAGCATATTACGTACAACTCTGCTCTCAGAACATAGGGTGCGATTAAAGAGCAGAAAAATAAATCAATGGTTTTGTAAAGTGTGATGAATATATAGTGACAATAACACGAGTAGCAATGGTGGCTGAGATTAATTAAATGTGTACTGTGCTCCAGCCACTCTTACTCTTCACATATTATTAACTCATTTATCTATTAAGTCAACAGCCCTATAAAGGCAATTACTATTATTCTTCTCTGTTTTGCAGATGAGGAAAATTGAAGCACAAAGAGTTAAGTAATTTGTCCAACCAGTTGATAAAAGTCTGAGTCCTGATTCAGACCCAGACACATATCCTGAGCACATAAAACAAATTGAGGGGCCAGGACTCCATTCTTCAACTCCACCTGGGAACACTTCTACACCTGCGGTCTCTGTTCCTGACTCGTTGGCCAGCACTTCTGTGGCACGCAGAGCACTTGCGTGTGCCATGCGCTGCTGGTTATACAGAAAGCCTGCAAAGTTGAGAGCACAAAGCCATGTAAGGTGCAATAGTAAAATGGTACACTTAGCACAGTACAGGAAAGCTATGAATAAGGTACAGAAGAAGCACTGGGCAGGGAGTGGGCCTGCTCTCCATGGTAAAGATTAGGGAAGTTTTATCATGGAAGGACTTTGCACAACCAGAAGTAGGAAAGCATTCTTGAAAGGGGGGCTCCTGGGTGGCTCGTGGTTGAGCATCTGCCTGTGGTTAGGTCGTGATTCTGGGGTCCCGGGATTCAGTCCCATGTTGGGCTCCCTGCATGGAACCTGCTTCTCCCTCTGCCTGTGTCTCTGCCTCTCTCTCTGTGTCTCTCATGAATAGATAAATAAAATCTTAAAAAAAAATAAAGAATTGTTGAAAGACATTAAAGGTGGAGGGAATCCCCCATCGCTTTTCTTTAGGAAAGTCTCTCCTCTTTCAAAACCATCCTTGAAACTTTCTTCAAGGAGCCTCCACCTCAATATTTGTGCTGCTTAATTTCAGGTATCAACCTGACTGGGACACGGGGCATGGGGCAGGGTGGGTGCTCAGATACTGGGTTAAATGCTTTCTGGGTGTGTCTGATGGGTGTTTCTGGATGAGATTGACATGTGAATCTGTAGACTAAGGAAAGCAGACTGCCCTCCCGAATGTGGGTGGACCTCATCCAACCCGCGGCTGAGGCCGAAGCAGAACAGAAGGAGTGGGTTAGGGGGGATTTGCTCTCTGCCTGACTGTTTTTGAGCCGGGACACCAGTCTTTTGCACTCAGACTGGAACTACGCCAGTGGCCTTCCCAGTTCTCCAGCTTGCAGGTGGTGGGACTTCACGGCTTCCACAACTGCGTGTGCCACCAAAGTCCTTGAAATAAAGGACTGTTTATTAGTTCACCACCGGGTCTGTTTCTCTGGAGAGCTCAGACTAGAACAATCCTATTCTGGTCACCTTTTTCATGTGTTTCCTTGGCACGCATATGTCGTTGGTTAGGGCATCATAGTGCAGCTGCTATGATATGGGAGTGTCTCCACATAAGCATAGGGGGTCCTCACAGTGAGAAATCACAGAATTCAATATTCTTCCTCGTTGCTCCACCCAGTAGCCACTCAATAGATGTGGTTCCCTTGCTGCCTGTGCTAGGATTTCCCAGCACCTGGAAGCAGCAGGAAGGCTTGTCCTTTGGGGGTTGCACGCTCTTTCTAGCAACATCACACATGGCCAATTATCATAAGGCAAGTTCAGAAAGATGTAAGCAAAGCAGTCGTCTATTTAGGGCATCCTTTAGATCTGAATGACCACTAACTTATACTCTGGCCGGAGGCACCAGACAAACCCTAGCCCTCAAGTAAGTCTGGTCCCCATCATGGGGACTTGGACTTTTTGGAAGGACAATCCATGCCTATTTAGAATATAAACTGTAAAAAGAAAAAAAAAAAAAAAAGAAGCTGAGCTTCACTCATCTTTGAATATTTATGGATGGAACACCATGTTTCATGCTTTCTCCACACTAAACTCTGATCGCCTCTAATTTAAGAAGGAAGAACTAGAGGAAGCTCTCATTGCAGTGAAATCTCCCCAGAAGAGATTATTGGAAATGAATTCGTCTGCATCCATGGAAAGTCTCCATCTCAGAATGCATTTAGGACTGGTACTCATTAGCTCCCCATGTATATTCGAGCATTCTCCATGTGCTGAAACAGCACCTTAGTCAAGCCTGGACGCAGCATTAGATGAGATAAAGTCTTTGCCTCATAGGGGAGTAAGAGAGATCTACAATGAACTTGAAGTAATTAAAGCCTCGTGAACCATGTTAAGTCTGTGAAGAAATTAAAGCAGCATTAGGAAGTAGAGACTGAAATCGGTTTGTAGTGTGTGCATGCATGTATGATGTATGAGTGCGTGCGCGTGTTTGGGCTCCTTTAGATATGTTGCTCAGGGGTGGCTTCTCTAAGGAGGTGAAATCTGAAATGCAAACTATAAGATAAAATAAAAAAAGGATATTTCAGGCAAAGGAAACAGCAAATTCAAAGGCCCTGGAGTGAAAATGGCTTGGTGTGATGAGGAACAAGAATGGCACTATGGCAGGGGGCGCCTGGGTGGTTCCTTCTGCTGAGCATCTGACTCCTCATCTCAGCCCAGGTCTTAATCTCAGGGTCGTGAGTTCAAGTCCCATGTTGGGCTCCACACTGGAGCCTACTTTAAAAAAAAAAAAAAAAAAAAGAAAAAGTTAAAGAATGCCGCCCTGGCAGGAGCATCACAGGTAGCAGGGAGAATGACAGAGATGAAGCAGAAAACAGTCATGGGCCAGATCTTGGAGTGTCCCATAAGGCATGGGAACCACACAGGACTTAGGGTTTCCCCCAAAATTTGATAGGAATTCATCGTAGAAGAGAAATAATGTGAGAATCTAATTTATCTTTTCACAAGATGACTTTAACTATTGAGTGTGCAAGGGGTAGAAAGGTGGACTCCCAAAGACAAGTTACAAGTGAGAAGTTAGTCCAGGTGAGAAAGGGTGGTGTGTCGGCCTAGGATTAGTGACATATTGTCATGTAATGGGATTTGGGGTATATTTTAAAAGTGGAGCTGACAGGATTTGCTGATAGTTTGGATGATAGGACAAGAGAGAGAAAAGCTGACTTCTAGAGAGAGCTCGATACTCCGCGAAGATAAAGAAGCTGGAGCTCAAGGCCACTCACCTGGAAGGACATTTTTCCAGGCATTTGCGATGAGCACTAGAAATGTCATACTTGTGATTTTATAATCCTTTTCTTTAACAGGACCCCTAGGATGTCAGGGCCCACAGAGCCTGAATCTTCCTTAGTTCCAAGGTTTTAGCCCGAGTAACCAAGCAAAAAGGATCACATTAAGAAAGCGTAAAAAGTTGTTCAAATCACATATCGAAGGCATGTAACGTCTAGAGCCACGCTAACCAACCGTCACTGGTACATTGACCAAGAACGCCTCATGGGATACGATTATAAAGCAACTCTATTTTTTGTCTCCTCCAGTCCTTATTTTGCTGTTGTTTTATTATCATTTTTCCCTGTTCCTAAATGACAACTCAGAAGATCCTTCTTTTATATTTTTAAATACCTTTAAATATGTCGCAGTGCGAATAATAAAAGTTGACAAGTCTCGTTCAGAATCAGGATGCCTGATTCTCATTCAAAGGCGAGACCTCTCCCTTGCTCCCAGGGCGCTGCTGCCAGGAGCAAGGCTGAAGCCGGGAAGGAGTGTGGTTGGCTGCTCCTCCCCTTCTCTCTGCTCCCCGTCATAGGCACCTGCTGCCTCTGACATGGCCAACGCGGGCGTGGGAGAGTGAGAGGAGAGAAGGGCAAGGGAAGCAGGACAGTCCTTACTGGACTGGCACGATCGTAACTGGGCTAAACTCTCAGAGCCTGGCAGATGGTTGGAACTGGCCTCTCCTTTGATGAGCACATTCACTTATTGCTCAGGAAACTTCCGCCACCAGGGGGGTCTTTCTGAGGTTCCCTTGATTCTTTTGGGCACATCCCTATTTCGCCTTGGTGCCTAGATCCTGGGAACTTGACTGTATCCTTAGCTTCCCTTTGCTGAGCCCTGTGTGTCCACCCAGGGGGTTTCTTGGCGCCGAGACTGCTGTAGCCCAACACTTCCCCTGTGTGGAATATGCTGCCTGCAGTCCACCGCTGACAAGTGGAAGCATCCTTCTCCCTCTGCCCCTCCCCTGCTCGCTCTCTCTCTCTCTTAAAAAAGGAGAGAGGTATTTTTCCACTACAGCCCCAAGGGTATAGACCAATCCTAGGACACTTATCCTTCAGCCCATCCATCAGCACCTAGAGCTGTGCTCTTCGTGTCTTCAGGTAGGGTTCCCACATAGCCGCTGTGAGCTCACAATGACCTCAGGAAGCTCTCAGTGACCTCCTTATAGGGCATCCTTTTCAGTCGAGATGAGGGGGAAGCCCCACTTATCCTTTCCCTTTAGAAGGTAAGACATAGCACACAAACAGCTGTCTCCAAAAAGTCCTCTTCTTCCCCAAATCCTCCTTTTACTTGTCATAGCCAACTAATTTTTGGACACCTGTAGTTTTCAATTTCAGATCAGTGTTCTCTCTCACAATAGCTGCCGCCTCTATCTTAATATCCTTAAGCTTCCCCCTCTGCTGTGTCCTCTGCCTCTCTCTCTGTGTCTCTCATGAATAAATAAATAGAATCTTAAAAAAAAATTCTGATTTTAATATTAGTAGTTCTCAAAATGAGCTTCCGATGACTGCTTAATATCCTTAATATCCTGCTTAGCCCAGTCCAGCTTCAATGAACAGTTACGAATAACCGTTCTTACCTTACCCAAACATTGCAGATTCAGATCTTGTTACATCATTTTAACCAGGTGCTTCATCACATCTTACTTACATTCATTCTTCTTCTATACTTGTGAGCTTAATAAATTTCTGTAACTTGTAATTCTTCAAATTCCAAAATAGGTAAGGTCATGTGGTCATACCAAGTGAGGATGTTCAACCCTTCCTCCACACTGGCGGTTGGCTCATTTGATGACACACTAAGAAAGCAAGCTTCGGTTTACAGAGATTTTGTGAGTTGTCCCTGGAAACTTTCAGTATTGCTTCATTTCTTCACCAGTCAAAACACAGGGACAGCTGGGTGGCCCAGTGGTTTAGCGCCTCCTTCAGCCCAGAGCCTGATCCTGGAGACCCGGGATCAAGTCCCATATTGGGCTCCCTGCAGGGAGCCTGCTTCTCCCTCTGCCTGTGTTTTTGTCTCTCTCTGTGTGTCTCATAAATAAATAAATAAAATCTTTTAAAAAATTCTGATTTTTAATATCTGTAGTTCTCAAAATGAGCTTCTGATGACTACTGATGAAGACATGGCTTGCACTGCCACTTTGTTATTACCCTCAGAACACTATGCTCATTATTGGTTTTCTTTTCTTTTTAAGATTTTATTTATTTATTCATGATAGAGAGAGAGAGAGAGAGAGAGAGAGGCAGAGACACAGGCAGAGGGAGAAGCAGACTCCATGCCGGGAGCCCAATGCAGGACTCGATCCCAGGACTCCAGGATCATGCCCTGGGCCAAGGCAGGCACTGAACTGCTGAGCCACCCAGGGATCCCCTCATTATTGGTTTTCTTTTTGAAATTTCAATACAAACAAATATCCATAATTATCATTTTGTACATCTTATTTCCACTTTTTCCTCTTCATTGTCCTTTCTTCATTTGTACCTTTATGCCATGCACATCCCCATCCCAACAGACACACACACACAGACACACATGCAGGCATGCACATACAGCCCCACCGTGATTATCTTGGGCTTGGCCCTCCAATATGAGGCCTCAAAACTCTGCAGCAAGCAGCAGTGGTCAGAAGGCCAGCATCACCTGACCAAGGAGTCTGGAAGCTACCAGAGGCGGTAGGAGTGGATCCAGTGTTAGACTTTCTGGAATGGATGGCTTCCTGCTGGTTGAAAACCAGAAGTGCTAGTAGGAATAGATGGTGATGGAAAGAGAAGAAATGACACATAATTGGAGAAAAATTCAAGACTGGAGCTAGGAGTTTTCTGAAGACAAGAATGAGGTCCAGCTATCCTGCCCCAAATAATGGTTAGGCCCAGGGCAAGAATAAAAGTAGAGACCCCCATATCGTGTATCTAAATATTGTAAAAATATAATGTGAGCTAAGGACTGTTCAAAAATATATGTTCTATTCCCCCATCTTAACAAATATGTACTATTAAGAACAAAATAAACAGTTGTGTGAAGCTATGCTCTGTATCTGAGTAAGGATGAATGAACTTAATTATTATTGCATAAATCTGGGTGTTCTGTTATCAGCGGCCCAGTCCGGGAGGCCTAGTGATGTGTGGATGAGTAATAAAATAGACATTTGTGACCTGTAAATGATAAATAGGTATATTTATATTTTTAATAGTTTATATCACTATAAGTTATATACTTAATTGTTTATAAATGATTAATGTCCATTCTTTAAGACCATTTTTCTTTGTTTACCTTTATTTCAGCAAAATCACTAATTATCTTATTATAATAAAAATTATCCACATAATTTAATGGGAAACAATATGGAGCTTCCTCAAAACTTAAAAACTGATCTACCATATGACCCAGCAATCCCACTTCTGGGTGTATACCCAAAGGAAATGAAAACAGGATCTCAAAGACACGTGCATTCCCCTGTTTATTGCAGCGCTAGTCACAAGACCCAACATATGGAAACAGGCTGAGTGCTCATCAACAGATGAATGGATATAGAAGGTATGATATATATTTACGATGGAATATTATTCGGTCATGAAAAGGAGGACATCCTGCCATGTGCAACAACATAGATAAACCTTGAAAACATTAGGTTAAGTGAAATAAGTTAGAGAAAAGACAAGTAGTATATGATATCACTTATATGTGGAATCTAAAAAAATCATAAAAAGAGAGTAGAATGATGGTATTTAATTTTTTTTTTAATTTAAAAAATAAAAAAAGAAAATCTAAACTAGGTTTAATTTGAGATTTTTGACTAGGAGTTACAGGGTTTAAAGAGAATGTGGTTTGGCCAGAATAATTGTGTTATTTATAAGAGGTATTTGAGAGGCTCAGCTTTCTTCTGCCTTTACTTCACCTTTGCCTTCTATCTCGTGCTGGAACCTGCCCTGATTCCATGAATAAAGCAGCAACCGCGTTACACGGTAATGCCACAAGCCCGGGTCCAACACGCCACCCATGGCAGTGTGAAGGCTTGTGAAGTGTTCACAAAAGGCCCATACTCACGCCTTCAGAGTGTGTGGAGTGTGTGGAATGTGTGGAGTGTGCATTGCTTTGGATCTAAGGGTTAGAAACAGGAAAGCTCAAAGTGCATTCTCTGCTGCAGACTTGTTAAAACGCCCTCCCCCCACCCCACTGTGTGGGTAAAACATACAGTCGACAACTTCAGATGCATCATCAGAGGTGGGACTCCGTGTTAGGGACTCAGTGTTTGTGTCCCCCCTACATTCCTATGTTGAAGCCCTACCCCACCAATGTGATGTTATCTGGAGGTGCAGCCTCCTCCAGGAGGTGATTAGGGTCAGATGAGATCAGGAGGATGGGCTCCACATGATGGGATTAATGCTCTTAGAGAGGAGACACGAGCTCATGCTCCCTCACGCTCGTGCTCGCCCTCCCTCTTATTCTCGGCCACGTGAGGACATAACCACAAAGACAGCACTTACTAGAAATTCAATCAGCTGCATCTGGATCTCGGGCTTCCCAGCCTCCATAACTGTGAGAAAATAAGTGTGTTGTATAGGGTCTCGGTCTGTGGTGCTGGGTATGGCAGCCTGGGCTGACCGGTGTGCTACGGAATCATTGTCATTAACTCCACGGAAAGGGGATGAGTGGCGACAACAGGTTGGAGCACATGACTTCTTAGTCCTGAACACACATAAATCCTCTTTGAATAAGAAAGAGAGTTTTGGGCATCATTTTTGTTATATTCTACATGTGGCCAATCTTTTTAGGGTGAAATGAGGCAGTTATGTGCACAGCACGTCTCCTGGGAGCTCCACCTCTCACCTCTACCGTGGTGTGGAAATACCCTCCCTCGGGGTCACTCTTTAAGGCACCTTCTGGAAAAACAGGCATTTTTAACTGGGTCATTCTAAAGGAATGCCAAAAAAACCTTGTAACCTCTCGGGGGGATGACCTGGACTCCGATGAAGCTGTTTCAGGTTTCTAATCTGATTCTCTCAGCAGCTCCCGAAGGAGGCAGGGCAAGTACTACTGCTCTTGCTGTAGGAAGGAGTATCACAGGGAACGGATGAGTGACTCGCCTTAATCTACACAGATGTCAGATCCCAAATCCTAGAAATGCAAAACCATCCTGCAGCTTCCTTGGAGTCAGGGAACAAGCTGGGAGGTTACTTACTGAGCTGGGATCAGTGCGAGGGGGTGGGAGCCACAAGAGAACCGGCTATGAAGAGCTTATCCTCTCTGCAGCATGGGGCTCAGTTCACCAGGGAAAGTGGCTCCGCCTGAGTGATGCAGAATCAACGCTGACACATTCATCCCTGGTTCTGACCTCCTTATTGGCCAAGTCCCTCCTCTTTGCTTTTATTACACTTCTTTCTGTGTTCAAGAGATTTTCATGACGCAGTGTACTTTAAGAATGCACATGGTTAATAATAAGGCTCAAAGTGATTATTTCCCAACTTCTAGCATCTTTGCCTGTCCTTGCACCCGTTGCTCCCTCCGTCTGGATGCTCTTCCTTTCTGTCCCTCCACCACTACCACACCCACACCCATAGCTGGCCCGGCAACTGTCTTCCCCCAGAGTTAGGCTGATAAGACACAAGCTTACATATTGATCAGAGCAATACATACTAATTATGCAAATGCAGAAGACCAGAAGTTAATTTACAAAGATACTAACAGGTTTTGTGTCAGGACATCTAAGTGGTCTTTCTGTGAGATCATGATAGTGACTTTATCATTTTAAGATGCAATAAAATACCACTCAAAATACTTTTCTCTGGGAATTCCTCTCAAACTAGTAGTTACTAGCTGGTAACTTTACTCCTGTTACAGCAGGTAAACCTTCTGTTCTGTAACCTGCTAGAGAGAGAGAAAGAGCACATGGACTTTGGAGCTATGTAAATCCCGCTTCTGCCTCTTTCTAACAGTGTTTATTTAACCTTTGAGCCTGAGTTTTCTCATCTGTAGGACTGAAATAACCCTTACCTAGGAAGGTAAGGACCAGAGGTCACCTGTGTAAGGCAGCTGGTGCAGTGGCTGACCTATGACGTGTATGTAATACAGGTAGTTCTCATCTTGCCGAGACCGCTTCCACGGACAGCAGCGTGTAATCCATCTCACGTCCCCCAATGTGCAGCAGAGGCTCCAGCACAAAGCCGGCGCTCTAAAAACGTGCATAGAATAAATACACAAATGTATGAACAAATGAATGGATGCAGGGGACACAGTAATCCCATTGGTAGGTCATCTACTAGAACACCGAAGCCCCCCAGCCAAAGACCAGTGACAACACTTGTGTGGTTGGACCAGTTGGGTTCACCTCCACAGCCAGGGAGACTGTGCACCATGGACATCTCCGTCGGGTTAGGAAGGGTTCATGACAGGAGCCGGACTTTGTGTCAAGACTCGTTTGGAGAAGGCTCAAGGAAATGGGGCTTTGCTTTGGATCGAGTGCTGTCAGGAAGCGGGTACGAATTATGACTGGATCTTATCTAGAGAGAAGGAGAGTAGAGCAAGGCTGGTGCTGTGCTTCCTAAATATCTAGCAGCCACTTGTCTTAGGCAGGATAGGAGGGATGCTGGGGCGTCTTTGCGGTTTGGATGATGTTCATGGTTTTGTAGTGTTCAGACCTGATTACGGGGTGGTCTTGTTGTCTCGATCCATGACAGTCACAGACTGACCTTGTCCTGTTGTGCCCAAGATTGCGAATCCGAGAAACCACTGAGAAGCCGACAACGATGCAAGTGCACGAGGGTTTATGTACAAGCTGGAGCTTGGGTCCAAGTATACTCCACACCACGGAGCAGAGACTTGGACCCCGAAGTGGGTTACAGCTGGGTTTTTTATAGGCTGGTCTAGGGGACCTCCAGAAGGGGTGGAGGAATTTCTCAGGTTCTGTTAACATTCTGATATGGGGCTTTCAAGGGCATTGAGCTCTGTTCTCATTCTAATATGGGGCTTTCTACCACGGGGGTGGGCTCTGTTGTCTTTCTGATATGGGATTCCCTACGAGGACATTGAGGACATTCTGCAGTTTTTCCTATAAAGTTCAGCTCTTATTCACAGGGGCCTAAGATGGCTGTACTTGTGCTAATGCTAAACTTGAGGTGGGATGGCCTTGATTTTTCTTGGCCTCCACAGTCCGATGCTGCTGTTCTATGAAATTTTTCAACAGGAAGGCACCCAACCCTAGGGATGGGTGCCAGGCCTGCTCTCAATGCTGGGGCAGTGTTTCTTTCCCTCACTCTGGAAGAGCTTTCTGGTTAGCAAGATTTCATTATTATTATTTTTCACGCATAAGTTTAATTGACATACAATGTTGCATTGGTTTCAGGCATACAATATGGTGATTCAATAAGTCTAACAAGATTTAATTCTTAAAGATCTGTCTCTAAGGACTTGGGTCTATCCCTCTGTGGGACATTTACCTATTTTTCATTGACTATTAACCAAATTCCTGTATTTAAGCATGTGAATGTTTAACTTTTACCAAGAAATCTCCATTTGATGACTCCACTTGTTCAGGTTAAGGTTGGAAAAATAAATGAGAATGATACTATAGCACAAAAGAAATCAAATCAGGGCTTTTTCATTTTCTTCTCTTATGTGAAGTTATTTGGTCACAGGTCCAAAAATGAGATAGGCCCCAAAATTTAGAGGAAGAAATATAATAGCCAAAATTTAAAAAAACTTCTAGTACACCTTAACCATAGAAAAGGCCAGAGTTGAATATTATCAAAACCAGCTCATCCTAGATGACAGCAGCACGGCACTGAAACCTTCCCAGAGAAATAGTATTAGTAGCGTGCCAGTCACTGTACATAGCTTTTAGATCTTGCCAACAACATTTTAATTTAAATTATATTACCCTCGGTTTACAGCAGATGGAATCCGAGGCTCGAGAATGTCAAGTAACCCTTTCAAGGTCTCACCCGGTGGGTGATAAGGCTGGGATCGGAACTCAAGCCTGGGGGCACCTGGGTGGCTCAGTCGGTTAAAGGTCAAACCCTAGATCTCAGCTCAGGTCTTGATCTCAGGGTTGTGAGTTCAAGCCTTGCACTGGGCTCCGTGCTGGCGTGTGGAGGCTACTTAAAAAAGCAAACAAAACCCCCAAAATCCTCAAGGCTGCATGACTGCGTGGACCACAGCACCTCCTCATTCTGCTCCTTCCCAGAGCCACTGCCGACACGCCTTTAATGATGTTAGCATGAGAGTGAGGCCAACCAGAAACACTCGAAAATTACAAGTCTAAAACTTAGGGTTTTGAGAATTGTCACCTGTAATGAGAATGTATTAAAATGAAGACGGATAAAGTTACCAAGACAACTGCAAAAATAAGGTGATGAACCAGATGGGATCGAATGGGGAAAAAGCATTTTATTCTGGGTTTTGTTTGTTGGCAGGGTTTGTGTGTGTGTGTTTGGTGATGACACAGATCCCCACGGAGAAACACAGGACACCCAATCAATGTACTGGTTGGTCGCTGGAAAGAAATGTCAGTTTAGGTTGTCCAGACAGCAGACGCTAAGACAATAGAGATGCAGAGATTTAGAAATGCAGAGGCGTGTTGGAAAGGCGAGAGGGGGAATGCCCTTGAAGGGTGTCTTCGTCCAGGCAGGCTGCGAGAGTAGAACACCATGAAGCGCCTGGCTTCGAAGCAACGGAGATTTCGTTCTCACCGTCGTGGGTGCTGGTGTGAGCAAGAGCATCCTCCCTCCAGGCCTCCTGCCCCTTCCTTAGCCAGCACGGGAGACAAAGGGAAGAGGCAGGGGTGGGCACAGAGCCTCTCAAGCACAGGGTGCCTGTCACCCATGACGGAGGGGCCGAGGAAGCTGACTTGGCGCAGGCCTCCACCCCCAGCGCCCATCCTGAGCCACGGGCGGAGGCGCCGGGGCCTGCAGGCCCGCTCTGGCCACTGGGTGACGGGGGCTGCTGTGGAGCGGGGCCTCAGCCCCCCGGCCCGGGTGGTCCTGAGGGCCCGGAGCTGGAGGCGGCTGTGGCCTGGCCTCCCCGAGTGGAGGGCACACTCCTCCCTGCAGGGACAGAGCCAAGGGGCCCCTGCCCGTGGCCGTCGGGGAGCACGTTCTACCAAGGAGTGGGGTGTCCTCCTCAACACCCACTGCGGACCAGCTGCAATTCCTTCGGGGCGGCCCCTTCCTTGTCCTGGGCTTAGGGGCGTCAAGCGGCATCACATGCTCAGGGGGCTGAGGAGCTGCCAGTCCTGGGAAAGAGTGAGGAAGCCGCCTTGAAGTCAAACAGCCCTGAGCAAAGAGGTTGCCGGTGGAAACGAGCAGACCATCAGGGCAGCATTGCCACTGACCCCCCCCCGCCCCCCCCAAGGCGAGGGCACCGTCCACAGGAAGGCGAATGCACTTGCCCACGGGCCCAGAATGATAGAACCTGCTAGAAGCCCGTCCATCCTACACACTCACTCTCCTTAAGGAGCTTCGGCACACAGTAGGCCGATCCTGCAGAACTAGATAGAAATTCTGTTTCTAAACACGAAAAGTTAAGTACCTGTTTTGGAGGCTATTAATCGTACCGTGCTTAAGACCCATGAGATCTCTCCGGAAAAGACGGTTAAGTATTGCGTACACATACCACACTGCGTAGCACCAGTCCTGTGAAATGGCTTTGATTTTGAGTTCATTGATGTTGTTGCACCTAAAACAGACCCACAGATGCCAAGATAAAATTCTTCCAAAGGCCCTATTTTAATGGAATCTCCTAGCTTTCATAGTCTTTGTATTGTCAAAACTTAGTTTAAAAAAATTCTGTTTTCCTAGGGGAAATGTGGCTGTGTGGTACGTCTTCGTGTCTGACTCAGTTTTGAGATCATGGCCACAGGTCGTGTATGTTTTGTAGCAGAAGTCTATACGGTATACGCAGAGGAGATAAAAAAATACACTTAACTTTGAAATCAGTCCTTACGTCTAATATTTCCTAGAGACTTCTAATTCAGTTGCTTTTAGAAGACTAGTAATTTGTATCATAATGCATAGTTTGAAAATGTATTAGAAAATACTGACAATTTCTGATGATGTGTCCCCTTAACAATATTTAAACAGTTTACTATGTTTATCGGACTCAGGAGTCAAACGAAGGAGAGAAGGCTCTACTGACATGAGATGGCATCTCTACTCCGCCTCTCCTAACCCGCTCCCACTCTCGAGTACAAATCAGGTGACTTTGCCATATTGTCTGTTGGGGAAACCAACAGGCGCACATCTAAATGTCGTATGAAATGAGGGGCAGGAAATCCCATTTGGTGGAGGATGCCTTGAGTTTCGATATTCTGTGATCATATAACTTCCCCTGCTTTGTCTATGAGGCTCCTGGGAGTTAGGGAGAGTGCGAGTAGAGATGCCGTCTCATTTAAATGGAAATGATCTCTGTCTTGTTTGACTACTGAGAACGGGTTCCTAACTCACTCCCTCTCTCAAATACAAATCAGGTCATTTTGCCATATTGGGAAGGGACAGCCTAGCCCCATCTCCCTGTCACCTTATTCTCCCATTCTGTGGCATTAGCCCCTCCAGGTCTACCGAAGAAGGAAACCTTGTTTTACAGTTTCTGTCCTCCCCATTCCTTTCTTTTCTTTTCTTTTCCTTTTTTTTTTTTTGTTTTGTGTAGCATTTACCAGAATTTTAAGTCATTATTAGTTGGTATTTGTTAAATGTCTATCCTCCAACGAGATTCTTGGGTCTTGAAGGGCAGGAGCTCTGTTTTCCTTGCTTCCTGCTGTGTTCCAGGGCCTGAAACTAGTAGGCTTATGCCTACTTCCATTTTTCTCACAACGTTAGTGTATTTTTGTTGTTGTTTGTTTGTTTTTTAAGATTTATTTTTATTTATTTATTTATGATAGACATAGAGAGAGAGATTGAGAGAGAGGCAGAGACACAGAGGAGGGAAAAGCAGGCTCCATGCCGGGAGCCTGATGCGGGACTCGATCTCGGGACTCCAGGATTGTGCCCTGGCCCGAAGGCAGGCGCCAAACCGCTGTGCCACTCAGGGATCCCACATTAGTGTATTTTGTATATAATTTTTAACTCCAACATCATTGGAAATTATCAGTATTTTTAAACTAATTTTTAAACTATGCAATGGCTACCTAGACCGATTTGTATACTTGAAAATTATAAGATGTTGTTTTGTGCATGTATCTATTATTTCTTTTTTACGTATCTATTTTTTAACACAAATTTTATCCAAGTGCAACACACTTACTGACAAATACATACATCATAGGTGTACAGCTCATGATTTCTCTGAAATGAGCACACCTACATCCAGGGTCCAGATAAAAAAATGGGACATTTCAGGCACCCCCAGAAGCCCTGCCTATGACTCCTTCCAGGCGCTGCTCTCCTTACGCAAGAGTAGTCACTATGCTGATCTTTAATAACAGATTAATTTTGTCTGGTCTTGGACCTTTTCAAATCAAATCATGTTGTACATAGTCTTATGATTCTTCCTTCTTTCCCTCAATTGATGTTTAAGGATGAGATCATCCTTACTATCGTCCGTAGTTGTGCTTATTCTTATTATTGTACAGTATTCTATTGCATGAATATATCATAATTTGTTTTATCTTGCCGTATTTATTTATCTATATTGTCATCAGACGTATATTATTTTGGTTATTATGTATAGTGCAAACATTCTTTTTAACAATTTTAAGAGATTTTATTTATTTGAGAGAAAGAGAAAGAGCATGAGTGGGAGGAGAGGGAGAGGGGGAAGCAGACTCTGAAAAGCAGGGGTCCTGACCTGGGGCTCAATCCCAGGACCCTGGGGTCATGACCTGAGTCGAAGGCAGACGCTTACCCGTCTAAGCCACCCAGGCGCCCTTATGTGAACCTTCCTGTGCAGAGCTCTTGGTGAACATATGTACATGTTTTGGGTTTCTACATAGCTAGGAGTGGAATTATAGATCCCTGGAGGGAGTTCTTTGGGGTATATGCCCAGATGTGAGATTGCCGGGTCAGGGGGTATTTTCACACGAAGTTTGCCCACGCACAGGTAGATTGCTCTCCAGACGCCTGCGCCAGCTGTCACTCCCACCACAGCGCATGAGGGTTGTATTTTCTCCACATTTTTGTCAGCACTTCATGCTACCTAATTTTCTAATTCTTGACAAAACCATGGGGTGAACAGTGCTATTTCTTTGCTATCCAATTACCGTTTTCTTAACTAATAGTGAGGTGGAGCACTTCTTGATGTATTTATCAGCTGAATGAATCACCTCTTCATTACCTCTGTCATTTTTCTTTTAATTTTTCTGCCTTTTTGTTGACTTCCAAATCAGAACCATAATGAGATATCACCTTACACCTGCATAAGTTTCTTTATATGTACCAAATATATATCAGTATTGGAAATATTCCCTGCCAGTCTGTTGTCCAAATATTGCCTACGGTGTTCCGCATTGTACAAAAATATTTAAAATTGCTTTATGTAGTCAAATCCACTGGCTTTTTTTCTCATTGTTTTGTGGGTTTTGAGGGGGGATTGTTTTGCTTTGCTTTGTTTTGTCTTGATTGCTTTTAGCATCTGAATTTCTAAGGTCTTATTTAAGAACACTTAACCTGTAATGAGGTCAACAAGAATTTTGTAGCTCTCTCTCTCTCTTTTAAAATAATTATACCCAATGTGGGGCTCTAACTTACAACCTACAAGCAAGAGTTGCATGGTTTATGGACTGAGCCGGCCAGGTGTCCCTGTAGCTTTTTCTCTCATAATTAAATCTTGAATCCATTTCTCTAATGCTTTGTGAGGAAGCCAACTTTATTTCTCTCCATAAAGGTAGCCAATTTGTCCTGATTTGTGATACCATCCCTGTTACATAATAAATATCCACATAAAAGATGGATCTGTTTTTCGATTCTATTCCAGCATTAGCATCACACTGGCTATAAAATACAATTAGGAAAGTAAATCTGTGCTCTTTAATTTTTCTTAGTTATTTGTAAACCTTTATTCATCTACATAAATTTTAGAATTGCTCAACTTCCTTTAAAATAGATGCTACTTGGGGTGCCTGGGTAGCTCAGTCAGTTAAGCATCTGCCTTCAGCTCAGGTTGTGATCCCAGGGTTTTGGGATGGAGCCCACATGAGGCTCCCTGCACAGTGGGGAGTCTGCTTCTCCCTCTCCCCTTGCCCGTTCTCTCTCTCTCTCTTTCTCTCATTCACTCTTTCAAATAAATAAATAAAATATTGACAAAATAAGAAGTAAAATAAAACAGATACTACTAGTATTACGACTGGAATTGCATTGAATTTATAGATGAATTTTGGGCAAATTGATATATTTACAATATAGATCGACTAATCTATGAACAGTCTTTCTCTACAGTATGTATTCTAAGTTTTCTAAGGATACTCTGCAATAGTTATGTTAAACTCTTATAGTACCTACTTCTACACTACAGGGAAATATACTAATATAAATAAAATGTTTCATGTAAGAGATATAAACATATATTGGTCTTGTATATTATAAATAGAATTGTGCTTGTTTGTGGCTTACAGAATATAGAGGTGGTAGAAAAAAAAAAAAAGCGACATAGACTAAAAAGTTACGATGTCAGGCAGACCATGAATTGGATTCCAGATTCTTTACTCACTGGCTGTAAGAATTTGAGAAAACTATTTAATCTGTGCCTCAACTCCCAATCTCCCAAACAGAAACAATACCCGTGCATAAATGAGATGACATGAAAGATGCCTGGTACATGGTGGGTATTCCATAAATGATAACTTCTCTCTATCTCTCTCTCTCTCTTTTTTTTTTTTTGACCTAGGAATCAGTCCCACAAAAGAACACTAACTCTGATTCTCCAGCATCTTTGATAAAGCTAGACTCACTTTCAACACCATCCCCATCACCCCCATAGTTTTCTCTCACTTCCAGGACGAGAAAATGAAATTCATTTCGGTCTTAGAAGAAGCCACGGATTGATTCCCCTCCCCCTTTATCTTCCTATGTCGTTCAAAGGCCTGAGTACTGTTGACCATCATCTTAGGCAGGCATGTGTCACTGATATACAAATATAAAATTCTCCTTTTTCTCTCCCCAGAAAGAAGTCCCTGCGTGTGCTGTATCCTTAATCATACACGCGATCGCAGTCAATATTTCGTGTCTGTAACCTTCCAGCTGTTCCTTATCACGTTGTCCTATTTAATTCTTGCATGTATTTTTCAAGTTCCAATTATATATTCATGTTACTTTATCTATTTGTTGCGTCCCTCCTCCACTAGACCATGAGCTCATGAAAACAGAGTCTCCAATTGTAAGGAGTCAACTTACCCAGATTATGTACTCAATAAATATGTGTTGAATGAATGAATGAGTTTTTTGAATAATTGATTATGTGGGTTTGGGGACCAATGTTTTGTCAACCAGATAAAGAATTTTTTTTCATATGCAAACTTTACCAACTGACTCACATTGTTTCTGCATATCTGCATTACAGGTCAGACCGTTCAATTTTTTATTTTTTTATTTTTTTATTTTTTTGACCCTTCAATTTTTTAAGGTACAGATTTTAAATGAGAAACTGCACAAGGACTAAATATCATACCTTCAATCAAAATTAATTCTCCTTCCATATCATTTTTTCATAAATGAGGTCTAGCCATAAAGCATGATTCTATACATGGAGTGTTGGATAATTCTTATTAAATGAATCAGTTATTAATAAAATTGAGACATTAAAGACAAGACTATTATTACAAGAAAGTAATAAAGCAGAAAAAGAAAAAAAATTTGAACTTTTGGAAATGAACTGGATACCACAGAAACAGTTACAACCCTAGGAAATGTAGATAAGATGGAACACATGGGTCATGTTATGCCTTGTGAGACATTAAAGCAAACATTGCAAAGCTCCCCTCACATTTTCATAACACGTGCACGTACGTGCACTCGTGTACCGAAGCTCCTCCCTAAAGTTCACAAAACCTCGGCGTGTGCACACCAGAGAACCAGGTTTTTAGAAGTCTTAACTGGTGCCACTTATATTTGAAAGCCTGTGAGAGCCAGGTTACAGGGGCCTTAGGAGAGAAACCGCAGGGTTCTCCTGGGAACCCCTAAGTCCCCACACCCTCTGAGTTATGGAGGTCACCATGGAGACATCTGCGTACAGCCCTGCTCCGCCGTGGACGGGCCACAGCTGCTAAACCTACTGGGGATCCATCACGCCCTGTCTGGCTGCATATTAAGTCACAGTCTTATTCCACAATTTCTGAGAATCTCTGAACCCTTGAGCTCATCCCAGGAGAAATAATTAAAGTCACACTGACTTGACTAGCATATGGGATGGCGTATGTCATTAACTATTTACGGTTCCAGTGTGACAGTTTGGAAGGCAACCGACTACACCTGAGAGGTGTGGCCCCCGTGAGTGGCCCCGAGGGAAATGCGCTGAGCAGTAACGCCCTCGACTGAGTTATCTCAGCCGGGGAGGCTGGGCAAGGTGCCATGGTGCCAGGGTATCAGCCATGCTCTTTGTTAGAGGTGACGGGCCTTCTCCGATTGCTGTGACTTAAAGTATGAAGTATGGGCTGTTCCTGGGTAAGTGTGTCTGGGATCGTCCAGTTCTGAAAACCTGTAAACACAATTGGGAAAATATACACCGCAAAGATATACACGTAGAGACAGAAGAGCCCCACATGCTTTTTAGAAGCCGCCAGACCCACCCATGATCTGCTGCCACTGAAGAGACATGTTAGGCAAGTTTTCCTTTCTAACGTATGATCTTCTAAGTACCGAACTTAGTATACCCAAAGCTCGCTTGTTCACACTCCTACTGGGATATGTTAAAAAACCAGCCACCTCTTCCAGTACATAGTTCCAGTTGTGCACTGCACAAGTAGGACACATCGAAGGAGGTACCACTCAGATCATATCCACGTGCTAGCGTACACATGCACCAACGTAGAGATCCAGCTCATGAGCCAAGTTCTGGATCAGCAGGCAAGGCATGAGCCACGCTGGCACGGAGGGCCACGCACACACCTGGAAGAGCTTGCACATGTATACTCATTAGCACACACCATGTGCACGGATGTCCCGTCAGAGCTCACGCTGGCGTTCCTGAAACCACGTCTCTTGCTCCTCTTGCCCACTCCACTCAGAGTCCTCACTTCCGCCCCACGCTACCCCAGCCTGGTCAGGTCTTCTGACCTGTTCCAAGTTCTAAGGATTTAATTACAAAGGATCTTTCCTAAAAAGGAAAAGAAGGCTTGGTTAGAAACCCAGGTGACTCTGCAAGCACGTCGGTGAGCATGGACTCAAAGCGAGAGGTTCGGGGTCTTGAGGAAACTGGAACAAAGCAGGAACTTGGAGGAGGAGGGCAGGCTGGGCGGGCAGGGCCCAGAGGGTGAGTGGGACACCGCGGCCTGCCGCGTGCGCGAGGGGCTCGGGCCCCCCCAACCCCGGGCCACACGGACTCACTTTTCCTCCCCAACATCCACACGGGAAGACCGGCTGCTCCGGAAGCGTCTGTCAGACCCCGAATCACGTCAGCATAGGTGCGAGGGTGGCCCATGGGCTTTCGGGGAGGTTCCCACAGTCAGGGACCCTGTGCACCTCCGGCCCAGGGGCCCCGGCTGCAGCTGTCGGGAGGGGGGACGGGGCTGTGGGTGCAGCGTGTGGACGCCTAGTTCACCCCCAGCTCCCACCCTGCTCTCCTCACGTGCATGTCCCCCGTCTCTCAGGGCTTCCAGAGAGCAAAACCAGGCTTTCCTTTAGGGTGAAGCAAGGGGCGCGGGGATCCACCTTCCCCTATACAGTCTCCCAGGTGGTGCCTCCTCTGCGACCTTCTCCTTCCATAACCTTCTGAAGTAACTGGCTCTTCCGGCTCTGAGCCCTCCGGGGTTCTCTGCAGTGAGCAGGCTTCCTGGTCATCAGCCTCCTCGGTAAGACGCTAAGTTGCAAGATCGGATCTATATTTGCTTGAAAAAAAAAAAAAGTATTCCTACCCTTTCTCAAAATATAAGTTGACGAAAGCAGAAATACCGTGTGGCTCATTGCAAAGGAGAGGGCTGGTAGCAGGGCTCCACCTGCTTTAGGGAGAGATGACAGCGGGACGACAGTGGGGCGACAGCTAGAGACATGGTGCAGGCATCGTGGCCGCTGAAATGGTCTCTCGCTCTCTCTCTCTTGAGTTTCTAATTGCTTTACTTAGATGCATCATTTTAGTGCTATTTCAGGAGATTCAAGATACCCGCACGTATTCAATCCATGGGGTTTACCAGGAAGGCTACTCTTTCTTTTAATCGTTTACCTTCTCTTCTCGTCCATTTCCCCACCAGAATCCATGTGGCCCTGGTGACACTAAGTCAGCTTATAGTCCTTCCATGCTCATATCCCTCCAGTTGCTTCCCAATTCACCGAGTCAAATCCAAAATCCTTAAAATTCTTGTGCAGCCCTGCTACCTGGCCCCCCTCCCCTCCCACCACCTCTTTATTCTCATCTCTACTTCTCCTCAACCAGCTCTGCTCCAACCACCGGCCTCCTTGCTCCTCCCAGATCACAGAGAGCACACTCACACCACAGGGCTCCTGCTCTTTCTGCTCCCTCGGCCTGGGATAGCTATATTCCCAACTCCCTCCATCCCTGTAAGCATTTCATAAAACATCTCCTCAATGAGCACTGACCCTTCTGTTTAAAACAGCACTACCACCAGCCCCCATCTCTTCCTCCAACACTTGCTTTATTATTCTCCATAGCACGATGACAATCTGAGATCCTTTGTATTCAATTTTTATTTATTTCCCACTTGTGCTCAAAATATGTCAATGAAGACAGACTTTATTCTGTTTATTGCTAAGAACAGTGCCTGACACATAGTAAGCACATGATAAATATTTGTTCCGTGGATAAATGAATACGTGAATGAATGAACAACCCCACTCCCCAAGGATCTGAGTTAGGAAAATCCGTCAGGTAGTACAGGGTATCTCTGACCAAGGTCTACTGGCAGATGGAGACCCAACGAGAGGTGAGGACAACTCACCAGGAAGGAGAGGGAAGTCCAGGCTGGTGATCCACGATGAGCATAAGGCCATAGGCTTTACAGGAGAGGTGGATTCCAGCACAATACGTGGTTGGGTCTGGAGACGTCTACAAATCAGCTGTCTAGCCGCCTTGACATGGTTCTGTAACATGAGCAACAGTGGCCGACTATGTAAGTGTGAACAGAGCTTGTAAACCAAGCATAGGCAAGACCTCAGGCTTTTTATAGACCTGGGGCAATAAGAGCTTGGCCACAAAGTGGTGTCTGCACGTGGGATCATCCAGGACCAGAGTTCAACGATGTAGGCACCATGGGATTGGAACAGAAACACTGGTGCTTGTGCATCAATAAGGCTTGGCAATTTTCTCTCTCGCCTGGCCTATGAAAAACAGACAGACCTTTAAACCAAATAAAGGATAGCAGGGAAGAAGAGAAGGGCCATGGGGATGCAGGGTCAAAGGATCAAAAGGGGCCTTCCCGATACTTGGGTGCTACAGTGATTACGTTGGAAAATACAAGAGATTTGACCCATTATTTCCATGAAGCTGATGAAACAGAGAGCATACTGGCTAAAGTAGTGAGCATTTAATGGAGTAGGATGAGGAGACCTACCTTTCCGACTTACTCTGATAACTTGTCATAAAACACCTGGCAGTGTCCATACACAGAAGCACTCAAAAAATGGGTGCTCAAAAAATTAGACAAGTAGTAAAGCACCCCCAAAACCATTAGTTGTATTTCAATGTCCATGCTGCTAAAAACTAGGTCAGCATAATTTTCTCAGTTACTCTTCATTGGCAAATTAAAAAGCTGGACATCGTCCATCTAGGCCGTGAAGCTGCATCACTGGCATTATTATAAACGGGGCAGGTTACGTCAGCTTCAAGGAAATTGGTGTTCGTCACTTAATTGCTTTGCCTTACAAAATAATACAGGCTTTTAGTCCAGTGACTTTTTAACTATGTTTCTCCCAATTTGAATTCAATTCCCTCTGCTACAGAAAAGGAAGTAATACCTACCTCACACACATTTTATGAGGATCAAATGAGCTCGTGTTTGTCAGCAGCATATAAATGTAAGGCTCTGTTGTTGTTGCCTCTGCTGTCCTTTCAGAGAACACACTTCACGCTTCGAGTACCTGTTGCATGATCCATGAGGCAATGTGCTTGCCTCTGAGGGCCAAGCTAAGCCAGACACCTACGATCCCCTCTGAGTCCGTGGGTCTCTGCCATGTGCACAATGGGAACAATGGATGTGAATGTTCCAGTTCCATGGTCCTAGAAGGATTTGATAAGAAAGACACTGTATGGTGGCATAAGACCATTTTTACCTATTTTACTTATTATAGGGCAACTTTGAGTTCTTAAGGGGCATTACTAAACCTGAATTGATCATACAATGCAAAGGTCATGCTGACAATGCCACCACCAGCATTTCCACAATGTGTTAGTTACTCGGATGTACATTAACAAAAATTTGTTATGTGTCTAATGCAGTGGGATAAATATTAAGGCCATGATGGATAATTCTGATATAAATAATCATGGTCCCCTGAGGTGAGAATTTTAGGATAGGTTTGTATGCTTTTTGTTTGTCTATTTCTTTGTTTTTTATTTTGTTTTAAAATAATTCTTTTTTTAAAAAAAGATTATTTATTTATTTATTCATAAGAGACCCAGAGACACAGGCAGAAGGAGAAGTAGGCTCCTTACGGAGAGCCTGATGTGGGACTCGATTCCAGGACTTGGGATCATGCCCTGAACCGAAGGCAGATGCCCAACCACTGAGTCACCCAGGTGCCTCTGTTTTAGAAGAATTCTTAAAAGGTGTCTTGCTCTTCCTTCAAGGTAGTGTTGCCAGATTCGACAACTAAAAATACAGGATACACTGTTAAATTTGAATTTCGGACAAACAACAATTTTTAAAACTTTTTTGAAGAGTTGACCACTGATTTTGGTTTTAATCTAAAGCAAATAATTCTCTAATTTTTTTTGGGGGGGGAGGAAGAATGACATATATTGAGGTAGCAGCATACCTACATTCTCTACATAGTTCTCTCTCTCTTTTTTCTTAATATGGCCTGCAACTAGAAGGAACTGAATGTTTTTAAATACAGAAGTCATATAATCAGAACTTTCCCCTAGGATGAGAGTTCCAGCACATAATATATACAACAGGTAGAGATAAGGAAAATCAGTTGAGATCCTGCTGTTCAGGGTCGGAGAGAAGTCTGAAACCCAGAGACAGAAATACAAATAGAAAAGGAAGGAACGGTGTGTGAGAGATGGCGAGTCTACATGCCCAGGCATTCATTAAATGAGGAGAAAATTAAATGTCAAAAGTAATTCTAGAGTCCTGAGTCTCAAAGAATGTAAGTCTCACCTGAGGAAGATGAGGAAATCAGAAGAAAAGACTAATTTGGAGGACAAACACTGTAAAATATCTTTAGGACTTACAGAATTGCAAATTTTCTATTAATTAAGCATATCCAAAACTAGGATATCTAAGTCTGCATGGAAATCTAAATGCATTAAAATAAACTCGATAAAAGCAGAAAACATACCTATGCATGCACACACATACACGCACAAAGCTTTAAACGTAAATAAAAAAATTATGTGATTTCCCGGGCATGATAAATTCAGATTGTAATTTCACCCATTGAATTAATCTTCTTTCCAAGAAAAGCAAGCATTAAAATTGTTTAACTCGAGTAATCTAATCAATACTTATTATGCATTACTGGACATGCTGGGGGCACAGATCCAGAGATCGGCCAGGCCCCTGGCTGCAGAGTTTAGGTACGTCAGAGATAAGATCGACGCATAGACGTAGTGCATCACTCCAGGGGGAGATGAGAGGGATGAAGAAAAACGAACCAGGGTCAGTATTAGAGAACGACTGGGTTTCTGGGACTCTATCTCAGGGGATGTCAAGGAAGTGTTCTTTGAACAAAGACCTAGATAAAGTGAAGAAATGGCTCTGCTCAAAAAGCAGCCCAGCAGAAGTACTAGCAGCAGCAGGGTCCCTGAGGCCAACAGCCAGAGAGTATCACTTGTTACGACTTTCCTTCCTCCCCATCCTTGCTGTGGTTCCACTCTAGGCGGTTTACTCCCCTCAACCAACTGTAGGCTAGGGCGTGCATTTTGCTTTGGGGCCAATGGCATGGGAGTGGTTGTAATAGAGTCACTTCTGTCCAGAGGTTGTGCATGTCCTTGTATGGTTTGGCTTGGTCTCTAGTGTTCTTGCCATCTGTCATCGGTGGGTGGATGGCCAGCTCTGGGTGGCCACGGCTCTCAGGACGAGAGACTCATGAACCTGACCTGGAGCCTGCAACAGGGCTGCCCACCCAACCCACCAGGCCATGAGCAAGGAAAAAAAAATCTTTATTTTAAGCCCCTGGGATTTGGGGAGGTGGAGGGATTTGCACAACTTTACTGCAACCGAGACGTGAGTGATTCAGCGACAGAACTGAGCTTGAAGGTTTGTGGAATACGAAAAGTTGAAAGAGCTAGAGCAGAACACATGGCAGGAAGGATGCTTCAGCCCACGGTCACAGAGAAATTACAGTAGACTCTGTGGGGAGTTCACGTCAGAAATGTCCTCTAAGTGGGATGGGGAGGATTGTGAGGCTTGTGCTGTTCAAAGGTCCTGCTGGAAGCTGTGCAAAGAGTAGAATTAGAGGAGACATGGATGGGGAGGGTACCAGTGAGAGGTGGTTCCAATGGTCTGGGCCAGGTGTGACGGGGATGGCACCACAGGTAGCGGTGGGGAGGACAGATGTGACTCCACGTGACGCATCTGTAGGTTGGACTGGCAGGACTTACTGGTGAGTTGGAGGTGGGACTGCAGGTCAAGACACATAGAGGTGACACCTTAGAATCACGGAGAACTTCCTAGAATACTCCCAGCACAACTATTTGCTCTATGGGAGGCAAGAGACACATGTGACATGGTTCTCACATATTCACGCCTGTAAAATAACACATGAACTTTACATTAAAATAGACTTTGCCTTTAGAACAAAAGAAAATTGAAATCTTACGGCAAATATTGAGGATTTCCAGGAACATGCTACACAAGAAGCAGCATTATTCATGTCTGGTACGTTCACAGATTTGGACCTGTATCCACACACACACACACACACACTTTTAACCATGATTTAAAGCCACCTTAAGCAGTGCAGACACTGAGTCCTGCGTGAGTTGCTGGTGACCCTGTGCTTTGAATCAGGATGTCAGGAACTAGAAGGAAAGGACAGAAGCAACGACTTGCCACGGCGTGTGCTGGTGTAGCCGCATGGCAGGAGGTTAAGCACGGCTTTCAGGTGTCAAGCAAGGCTGGCTGAGAGAAGATGACCCCTCAGATAAAGAGCGAGCCAGGCCAGTTTGGGGAGGGGGTAATGTTGGCGTCCACAAGTGTCATGTTCAAGGTGACAGCAGACTATTGCGTGGAAGCGAGCACTGGTGCCCGGAGAGAAAGGCCTGGAATACCGCTAGCGATCACCAGCTAACAGTTTTGAGCACCTGCTTGGTGCTTGGCACTCGTGATCTCACTTGACCCACATAAGAGCCCCGAAAACCAGGTCCCATTGAGGAAGCTGACTGGGGGAGTCCTACGGCTTCCCAAGTGGCAGAGCCAGGCTGGTTGCAAAGCAGGTGTGCAGTAGAGGCTGGGGGGGGGGCGGGCACGGAGAGCTTTGGGAACCGAGTGCCCTCGGCCTCTCTTGTAGTCGCACTGAGGCCAGTTTTCACGAACTCTGCTAGAGGACATCGGCCTCCAGTTTGCCCTTCCTACCCCCTACCCCGGCTTTTCAGCCGCCAGAGTCCCACATGCGTCTGCCTCTCCTTGATGCTCAGCACAGTGACCGCCGTGTCCACTGGTTCGCTCGCTCGCTCCTGCAACACATCTTTACCAGACACCAGGCGAGGAGGACCAGGCACTGGGCTCTCAGGGTGCGCGGATCTCAGGAAAGATGACGCTCCCCAGCCTAGAGAAGACACGGCCTGGTGGAAAGGAGGGAGATGAGAGCTTGCCGCTGCAGGCCAGTGTGACGGCCGCGTGACACAGAGGCAGGGCCTGGCCTGCACTGCGGGTTGAGGAAAGCAAGAGATGCTTTCATTCTCTCTGACCAGATACAAAAAGGCTGCACTAATTTCTAAGGATGGTCAATGTAAAATGACAAAAACTGGGTGGCTTGCAACAACAGAAATGTATTCTCTCAGTTCAGGAGGCCAGAAGTCTGACATCACAGCGTCAGCAGAGCCTCCAGAGGCTCTAAGGGCAGATCCCTCCTTGCTCCTTCCAGCTTCTGGCGGCTTCTGGAGGCCGTCGGCTTGTGGCAGCATCAGTCCAATCTCTTCCTCCATCGTCATGAGGTCTCCTTCTCTTCCGTGTCTATCTGTCCTCGAAGGAAAGGACATCTCAGAAGGACATTTAGAGCCCGCCCTAAATCCAGGATGATTTCTTCTCGAGATCCTTAAGTAATCACATTTGCAAAGACCCTATTTCCAAATATGCTCACATTTTGAGGCTCTATGGTTCCCATTATGAGAAAAATAAATGGTCTTCCCAGGCAAGAACAACTCTGGCCACAAGCGACAGACTTATGGTGAGCCCAGCTGGATGAAAGAGGGAAATCGGGGAGCCTGTAAATGGAGAGGACGGTAGTGTCCAGCGGGGCCCGGTAAGCCAGCTGGTCTCTCCTGCTTTGCTGCTCATTCGTCCTGGGTTTTCTCTGGGTCTGTGTCATCCTCTACACACCTATAGAGTGGCCTCACCCCCAGGCTGGAGACAGGGCCACTGAGAGCACCACACTCTCAACTTCTCCTTCATCATTATAGAAAGTGTGATGCTCATGTCCAGCCCAGAAGGCAACACGGCAGAAAGGATTGTATTGGCTTTTTTCCAAAAAAAAAAAAAAAAAGAGAGAGAGGTACTGTATAAATAATGAAAAAAAAATCTCTTTAGACAACCAAACAAGAAATTAAAAGTTTGAGACCATGGCCAATCTAAAGGTTCGAACAGAAAGCATATGACTCAGAATGGTTGATAACTACATATAAGAATGATTGCTATTTTTTTCTGATAAAATAAAAATCTAATGCTTTTTAAAGCACTACTTTAAAAAAGCAAAGAGAATAATTAACTTAACTCACTGGAGAATATAAGACAGTCGTTCATCCTGAAGAGAGGAGTGGAGTGGAACCTCTCTTTCGACCTAACGGTCATTGCAAGTATTTCTATTTTAACTTCTTACACAGGGTGTGAATAATGCAGGAGTTAGAAAAATTTACTGGGCCAGATACTCATATTTCAGGCCTTGCAACCAAGAGGCAAATTGAGGATATAATGTAGGTGCTTCTATAAGAATGTAAAATATAACCATTTAAAGCCATAAAACAATGCAAAGCAAAACAAAAATAAGACTTTCCTAGCTCTTGGTTCATACAAGGACAGGTGACAGTCCCAACTTGTACTTCCGGCTACAGCTGGCCTCAGCTGGCCAAGCCCTGGGGCGGGCCTTCGGGTCCCAAGCCCTCCACATCTACCATTGAAGTTTGATCTTGGCTTTCCTTGAGCCCACCCCTGAAGAGCTCTAGAGATGGTTGGGTGATGGCAGTCGTCTAGTTGATTTTTCCCTTTGCCGTAAGGAAATGGCCCCGGGCTCTGACGCAGCCTGCTCCTGCCTCCAGCTCTCGTCTGCACCGGAACCCAAACAAGAACTTGGTTCTTTTATCTCCTGACCCTGGGCCCTTCCCTCCATAGTGAAGTGCCTCTTACAGATTCATTCTTCTCAAATCTCCAACACCAGGCTACTCAAGTTTGAAGACACCGGCATCCCTGTCTGAGCTAGGCCTGATCCTGTGGTTGGTCCCAGTTTGAAAATTGCCGGGGATGCCACGGCCAACTGGAGCAAAGAAATGCGACATCTGCGGGGAGGGAGTTGTCCTGCTTTAGAAGGGCACTTTGTCAAATCTCCCAGGCCTCAAGGGCTATGGCCCAGGCCGCCAACCTCCCGGACTCCTCTGTAAATGGCAACAGCGACACCAGGAACTGCAACAACAATTAACATGTTTGTGCATTTACTCTGAGCCAAGCCCTTTTGTCAGCTTTTACAAGCATTCATTCATTGTTTTACGATTCCCAAAAAAGAAGTAAAAATCTTTGCAGCTTTTCTTTTCTTGCAGCCCATCAGAAGATGCACACAGCTTGACTGCGTGAATAATCACATTACATAACCCAATTCATTTGTCGTGATTCAGGCCGGTTTTTAGAGCTCATGATTTATGGCTCTGACATGCCATCATGAATTAAAACAGGGCGGGTGTCCAGTATAGCTCACAGGAATGACGTTCCACCCATGAAGCCCAGATTCTCCAAGGTGGAAGGCAGCCAGACATGCCGTGTAAAACCTTATGCACGATAACTTCTTGTGTTCCTTGGCGTGCGGCACACTTGTATCACAGCACGGGCACCCCCGCCCCCTCCAGCACATAATTCATTCTCATCCGCGGTGAATTCTCACAGCATTTCATCAGGATCCTGCACCTGGTAACGGAGATGCTTGCAGAGAGACCACCATGGAAACAGAAAACATCACGAAATGAATTCTGAAAATTGGACTCTGTTTACTGCCAGAAAGCAGATGAATGAAAACATTTAAGCAGAGAAGACCGCAAAGGCCAGTTTAAGGTACCTAGATATTCTAATGGCAGTTACGGTAAGCACGCAAGGTCCTACTCTGGAAGACCTCAATAATCCCCCAGCTGTATCCTGCAGTCGATCCAAACTGCCTTCTGTTCTGTCCTTTCCGCCTTCAGATCTTTGTCCCTTCACCCAAGCCAGCCTCAGTGTCTGCAGCTTCCCCACCACTATCTTGATGTTCCAATTAGTGGTTCTCAGTTTTTTCCCTGACAGATACAACTAAGGACCTCAACGCCCTGCTTGTGGGTGCCGTGGCCCGTGTTGGCAGGGTGAAGCGGCGGAGGCATATCTGCAGGGAACTGCATGCCATTTGAGAAGTCCCTCCGATTGAGGGAAGGGGTGTGCAAGCTCCCAGCTGAGAATCCCTCGTCTCTCACTGGATCTCAATTCTGGCTACACAACAGAACGATCTGGAAAGTTTACAAAAGATCTGAAGCCCGGGCCCAACGGCAGAGCAATTGAATCAGAATCTCTGGAGGTGGGTCCAGGGCACTGTCAGGTTTTAGAAGCTGGACAAGGGGCGCCCGGGTGGCTCAGTCAGTTAAGCAGCTGCCCTCGGCTCAGGTCCTGATCCCAGGGCCCTGGGATGGAGCCTGGCTCCCCGCTGGGCAGAGATCTGCTTCTCCTCCCCCTGTGCCGCTCCCCCTGCTTGCGGTCTCTCTCTCTCTTTCTCTTTCCCTCTCTCTCTCTGTCAAATAAATAAATAAAATATTTTTTTAAATGCTGCACAAGTAAACAAGTAAGTCTGTTAATTCTGAGAACCACTGGCCTAAGTTCTAAATTTTACCCTATCTCCCAAGATCTCAGCTTTCTTAAATCCCTAGGTAGAACGTCAGTAAATACTGCTCCACAATATCTTCTTTGAAACCCTGGGATCAGATGTATTTCAGAATTCAGAATGTTTTTTGGAGACCCAGTGTGTGTGTGTGTGTGTGTGTGTGTGTGTGTGTGTGTGTGATTAGATTACGTAACACCCCCAGGAAAGTATGGGGCAGCACCTCATAATCAAACACATTAACACCCCACAGTTGGATAAAGAGATATCCAAACAAAGTGGGATAAATAGTCCATATCTTAGTTGAGACCAGATTTAGTTCCCAAACTAGTTAAGAAATATGTTTCGATTTTCAGAGCTTTGAGATGTTGGAATCATGGGTGATAGATTGTAGATCTGGGCTAGTCAAGAAGCTCCCTTTCCTGAAGTACAGACATTGATCACAAAGATGTGCAAGACTTGGATCCCTCCCTTGACAAGGTAATAATCTAACTGGGGAAAAAAGGTAAGAGGTCGTAGACAGCCAACTATAGTCCGGGCCACCTTTCTCGAAGCATCCTGAGGACAGTGTTCTCAATCCTGCCTGCGCGCAAAAGTCACCCGGGGACTTACAAAAATATTGTCACGGATACCCTCCAGAAATAATTAGATCAAAATTTACATACACATATTTTTGCATAAAAATACATACTTTATACATATACATATGTTTGGCACAAATAGTGGGTTTAAAAATAATTGTGAAGGAGAAAATACAATTAGAAGAAAGCAAGCAGATTGATATCCTCTTGGGGAACGTAAGTAAAAGTGGTTTCAACACTTGTGCTCTTTGGGGTTTCAACAGTTGAGAAAAGACCCAGGACGTGAGAGGAGGCTATGGAGGGATACGGAGCAGTGGTGAGACATGATCTAAAAGGAGAAACTTGGTTTGTTAAAAACATAATAATAGAAAAGGGGGAAATAGTTGATGTACTTCTCTTTCTTTTTTTAAAAAAGATTCTATTTATTTATTCATGAGAGAGGCAGAGACACAGGCAGAGGGAGAAGCAGGCTCCATGCCGGGAGCCCGATGTGGGACTTGATCTCGGGATCCTGGGGTCATGACCTGACCCAAAGGCAGATGCTCAGCCACTGAGCCCCCCCCCCCCCCAGCCGGGTGCCTGAACACATTTCTCTTTCAACCAGTGCCTCTTGGTTAGGTCGGGGGAGAGGAGTGGCAGATGAAGATGAAGTAAGAGAAGCTCCTCACCCTACTGTGTCTCACCCTCTTGGCCAGCCCCCACTCAACACCAGTTAAAGACAACTTCTCCAAATCTTCTGCCCTCATGGCAATTTCTTATATACTATCTTGCGATATCCCATCAATTTTTTGAGCTGCAATTTAAGTCCTTTATTATGAGTTAGGTCTTTACACATACATGCCTATCCTCCTAACTACATCATAAACTAGAAAGGAGAGAATATTTCTTATAATTCCTTGTTTCCCCACAATACTACCATGCCTTACATAATTTAGATTTTTGGTAATGTGATTTTTTTCTGTAATGTGACATCATAGCTTGATGTCAATGAGAGGACGCTTGAAGAGGGACGGCTGAGCGTCCATTTTTTTCCTAATTTATATGGAAGCACGTGGCACATGCTTAGTGCCATAGTGAGATACATGCTATGCGGGGCCTGTGACGTTAGTTATGTGCACAGAAAACAATCTAGGTCATGGCACGTTAGAGGCTCAGGGAGGACTGACTCAGGGTTCAATCAGAGTAACAGATTACTAGGAAAAAATAGATATATTCTCCATATATAATTATATAAAAATGCATATTCTCCTGATATATATGCAAATGCCCCACACATACAACATGGATTTGTTATGAGACTTGAACCGGGCGGTCGGAACGGAGGGTGGATGTAAGGAGGGGAAGAGCAAGAACGGGCTGGAGTCCACAGCACAGCCTGTTCTGACTGAGACCCTTCTACGTCCAACCTTTGTGCAAAGGTGTCCTACGGAAACCAGAGCCCTTGGTCACAAGTCCACACACGTCTCCCAGCCCAGAGTCTAGGAAGTCATCTGAGGAGGGAGGGGCCATGGGACAGTCCAGGCCCCAGGGCCCCCACTCAGGATGAGTCCTTGGGTCAGCATCAACACCGTGAGCTACAAGACAGTCGCTGGGGCCTCCGTGCCCCCTAAACAGAGACGTGAAGAAAAGCAAATTCTGGGAAATGGAGTTCCACTTAATCAGGTTGACACATTACAAAGCCCCCATGAGGACTTTAATTTACATTGTTTAAGAGGTTTTAGTGGAACAAGATATTTTCTTTAAAAGTATTTTTTTGACGTCTTTACAGAAAACAATTCTAAACCATTAAACTATGACACGTGGACTGGAGATCAATGATTTATTTTTAAGGTTGTCATGACACTGACGATATCCAAGCCAATGGCTTAGGTAAACCATCAAAGACCACAAAAGGTATGCAAGCTGGATATTTGAAAATGTCCAAAGGATGAAGGGAATTTCCTCAACCAGGGTTGGTATAATAATGGCACACCCTTTATAATTTTCTATTTTCTTCGAAACATGAAAGTGGAGTTCTGTGCATCTTCCACAGAGGCAAGAGTTCTAGAATTTAATGTCTGACATAACATCTTTCCCTTAATTCACCACAAAGACTTATGTCTCCAGCAAACTGTTCATCATATTTGCATATGATTTCTTTCCAGTGAATCCAGTCCTTTGAAGCCATGAACTTCCAAACATAAATAGAAATGAAAAATAGCACTCATCAAAAAGAAGACGTCGTACGTCTCCACCAGTCATTTTTTTTTAAATAAGAATCACCCTTTTTCTGGAATTTGAAATAAACTACTAGCACTTCTGAAAGGCCTCGCTAAGTGTGACCCTGAGAGTATGGCGTTGCCGTTATCCTTATGCAGCCCATGGGAATGTGAAGACCGCATCGAGGTGGAGCAGTAGGAAAGGGGCCCAGTAGTGAGAGGCTATCTTACCCTCGGCCGTCTTCAGTGTCTGATCCATCTGTGTGGCTCTGGCTTATTGTCACGCGGCACTCTGAAAATCAAGTTTTCCAAGCCATAGATGAGCACAAGTGTTGGTCTGTGCCACAGGTGTGAAGTGCTGATGCTGACGTAACCCTTGGTGCTTACGCCCATCCACACTACAGCTAATGGCCAATGAAATCGGGCCACAGGCCCTGAGTTAGCAAGGAGTCACCTTGCAACAGGCAGCAGCACCTAAGTTTACAGGCTTGGCTGAACTTCCCTTGCACAGCAAGCCAAAGAGGTCAGCATTGCCTCTGTTTCACTAAGGAGGAGAAGGGTTGAGTGACTTGTCCGAAACCTGTCTGGTTCCAAAACGCACGTGTGCTGCTGTAGTATCCCCCCTTCTGCAAGCTCTCTTTGTGGTCACAACCCAGGACTTTCCTCATTTCAGTAATAACAGCCCGGATTATGGAGAACCGTCCGTAAAGATGCGAGTGTAAATGATTTATGACTTTATGATCATTTAATCCTCACCGTTGTCCCACAAGATAGAGATAACTATCATCAGCATGATATACAAAAGGAAAGTAAGCCTCAGTGAGGTTCCTTTAGTGGGAAAAAGAGAAAGAATTTGTGCCCTACAGTGAGAAGAGGAGAAAGAATTTGAATCCTGGGGTTGGTTCATCTTCCACATCTTTATTTCAACTTAAATAATACCCCCCAAGCCCATGCACTTATCCAACTGGCTTCAAGCTACTTTATTTCTAACCTTGCTTCTCATTACATTGAATTGCCTCACACTTTTGGTTCTCTCTAATTTGGGGGTTTTACCTTTGACCTTTTAAAAATATTTTTATTTATTTATTTGAGAGAGAAAAAGAGCTCTAGGGGTAGGAACAGGGTGGAGAGGGGGAGGGAGAGGGAGAGAATCTCAAACCCATACCCCCCTGAGTGTGGAGCCTGACATGGGGCTCGATCTCAGGATCCTGAGATCATGACCTAAGCTGAAACCGAGAGTTAGACGTTTAACCAACTGAACCCCCAGGTGTCCCAACCTTTAAACTTCTTGAATTTGTTTTTTCTTACTTCACCCATCAGACACTCTAAACATTTTGACTGATGGCCAGACCCCAGCTATAAAGACACCCCTAAGGACCTTGTTCAGTATATTGCACTGTAGGACTGCATGACCCCAGGCCTGGATGTGCTCCGTGCTAGTCCACAAGGGGATTAGGACCCAGGCCAGACCAGACTTCTCTCTGTAGCCATCCCTCAGGTGTCCACATGAACAAAAAGTAAAAATTTTTGCTTGTCCTTCACCACCGCATTCCCTGACTCCAAAATTTTTTACTATACCTTTGACCATAGTCTGCTGTGCACACTCATCTTGAAAGTCTGGTAAAAGCTAATAGTGAGATGAATCAGTCAATTTGTGCACATTAATGCATTCCCGTAGATTGCACTTCTATGTCTTTGAAAATGACTAAGCAGCATCGATGGCTCTGCCCCAACCCGGAATTCAGCAGAATTTCTGCCATAAAAGACCCATAAGGAGGTACATTTCCAGCTACAGCTGGAGGATTAACTGCGTTCCTGTTTGTCAATCTACGGCAATGGTGTTAATACCTCCAAGTGTGAAAATCGTCAGCTAGTCCCGTAGTAGTCATCAAAGTTTTGTTGACCAAATGGCTGAATGGAAAAAGAGGTTAACCATCTCGGTGGACCAACTGTGAAGTGTTGATTGAGCCAGCAGGGAGCTCTGAAAAGGAGTTTCCTCCTCCTGGAGTTGCCACCTGGTACCCTCAGGGTAGACAAAAGTGACAAGCTAACCATTGTATGCGGAAATCGCGTCCAAGTGTGTTCTGCAAACAAGTGTGAGGTGTGCAGTCCCACCAGAGGAAGACTGGGCAGGTTCCCGTAGCTCCGCAGCCGCTCCCCGGACCCAGGGCGGCTGCCCTGAGCCCCATTTAAGGAAAACCATGAGACCCCTTTAGCCATCTCTTTATGGGCTAAGCGAGCAGATCAATCTATTTAGGCCCGTTCAGGGTACAAAGGAAAATCTCAAATCTCTGCCTTAAAAACACTTTAAGAAATGGGCTGTGTCTGGTTACTGCACACACTGCGCGATAATTTCCGTTGCACCTTCTCCACACCCCCACCAACAGGTCTTGGAAGCAGAGTATAAGCCTTAGAACAAATGAGTCGTTGGGGTCATGCAAGAAGTAACGCGTTTTTTGTCTCAGCCACAGGACCTATTAGCAAACGTAGTGGCAGCTGCGTGCTGCAGCTCCCTGGATTATTCCTGACGCCAGCACGGCGAAGGGACTGTGGGGAGCGTTTGCACCAGCCTCCTACAGGAGCGTGTCTGCTGGGCACGTTTGCAGGAGAGAGAGCTTCACGGGCTGTTACTTTGAAAAAAGTTGGTACCGATACTCTGCCTCGTAGGTCGCCGTGGAGGAAATATCCAGGATGTTGTCTTCTTTCTGCCTCCCAAAATACCATATGTTCATGCTTTTGCAAGGAAGAAATACACAGAAAACTAAAACCAGGGTTAGCAAGTTTTACTTGTTTTTTAATTGGCTTTGTGCTCTTCGTGGCGTATCAGAGTCACTTTCCCAGGTCATTCAATCTTCCCCTGACTGTGAGTAATGGAATATTCTAAGTTTAGCAATGCTCATTCTTGAACTTTTGGGTTAATTCCAAACTCACTATTATAAATCACACTTTGAGGAACAAGCTCATGCATTAAATCTCTCCGCGGGTTTCTTGGAGATACATTTTTAAAAGTAATGACAGGTCAAAGCTCTTCGAGTATTTTTAAAGACTCTGCTAAGCGCCGTCAGGTGCAGGCCGGCACCGACTGTGCGACAGAGGAGAACGGGTCATCTGTGGCCTGTCCTGGGCAGGAGCAGCCTCGATGCAACCCGGCCTGTGGGGCGCCGGCCACGCTCCTGGCCACCAGGTGTCAGCGCAAGGCAGGGCGACCGGGCCAGGCCTGGCCGGGCCACCCCGGTCCCCTCGGCCACGTCCCCCTGGGCGCCTGCAGTGACCTCGGGTCCAGGGCTGACCGTCGGCTCTGCTTTAGGGCCCCCCAAACTGTTCCACGGCCTCTGCGGGGCGAACCTGGTCTGGGGAGGATCTGGCCGGCGACAAAGCCCTCGCATGTGCTCGTTCGGCAGCCACAGCGACACAGAGTCCCCCGGAGACAAGTGGGTGTCCCCCGGGAGCTGAGCAAGGTGGGTCAACCACGAGGTGGGGACGCTGCCAGGAGGGCCTCTCCAAGCGGACGGGGGGCACTCGGGTCTGCTGACCTCGGCGAAGGCTTCCTTGCTTTTCTTTTCCTGTTATTTTATTTTCTTTTTATTTTTTTTACTTCACGAGAGACACAGAGAGAGGCAGAGGCCCGGGCAGGGGGAGAGGCAGGCCCCATGCGGGGAGCCCAATGCAGGACTCGATCCCAGGACCCGGGGTCACAGCCTGGACCAAGGGCAGACGCTCCACCGCTGAGCCCCCGGGCCCCCCCTTCTCCTGTTTCCGAGGAGAGGCCACCTCACACCCTATTGTGCGTGGAACGTGCAAAGATGTGATGGAGCTGTTTTAGGGGTGCTTGGTGCTTGCAGAAGCCTTGCACGTGCAGCCCGAGGTGCCCTTGATGTGCTGCGGCCACCGGAGCAAAAGGTCCCTGGAAGGGAAAGAGACACGGGGGTGCTTCACGTCGTCCCGCATCATGAAACATTAAATGAGGCTTTAATCTAAAATATGCTCAGGAAATTAAAGGGACTTTCGATTGATACCGGTGCTTTCATCACAAAACATTGAAAATGTGAGGATAAGGGTAGTGACCTCTGTTGAGTAATAAGCCCTCCATACCAGCAAAAAGGAGGGTTAAAAATAAAAACAGGGGGATCCCTGGGTGGCACAGCGGTTTAGCACCTGCCTTTGGCCCAGGGCGCGATCCTGGAGACCCGGGATCGAATCCCACATCAGGCTCCCGGTGCATGGAGCCTGCTTCTCCCTCTGCCTGTGTCTCTGCCTCTCTCTCTCTCTCTCTGTGTGTGTGTTACTATCATAAAAAAAATAAATAAATAAAATAAAAAATAAATAAAAATAAAAACAAGGATAAAGGAAGGTCCTGAATCTATAATCGACTAATTAGATTGTCTAATCTAATCTCTGCCTCTCTCTGTGTCTCTCAGGAATAAATACACAACATCTTAAAAAAAAAAAAAAAATTAAAGCTTCCCTGAAGGGAAGACGTAGGTAACAAGTACCCAAGGGTTGTCTTCTAAGCAAAGCCTTGCCACCTGCCCATGGCTCCTGTGCGCAGGCCAGCATCGGCGTGGAGGTCACGAGGGGACAGACCCGGAGACCCAGTCGCAGCTCCCGAAAGCCAGGGCCCGGGCGTGGAGCAGAGTCTTCCTCGCTCCCCTCCGAGGCAACCAGCCCCGCGGACACCGACCGTGGGCCCCTCGCCCCCAGGACCGCCAGACAGTAAGTTCCCTACAGGACACGGGGTCTGTGAGACTGGGTCGTGGCCGCCCTGTACCTCCTGAGAACAATAAGCACCTGTTTATTTAACTAAACCGCTGGCTGGATTTTCTATTCCCTGCAGTGGATGCAATCGTCACTAAGATCGGGAAAGGGAAGAAAATGAAGTCATTATGGGGGTGGTGGGGGGAGGAGCTGATGACCGGGATGAGGCCGCCGGTCACGATGTCAGAGGCCAGAATCTTCCTTTCTTCACTAGGAGACTCATATTTTATTTGTCCAGTGACATATTTGCAGCGGAACGGACATTAGAGACCTGCTTGCACCCCAAAGCCGGGTCCTTTGGGTGGTTGGTCGGCAAGACCCCCAGCCTGCCCAGAGAGAAGCCTCCACGCCTGGGCCCAGGTTTTCAGATCTGCCAGCCTTGAGCTCATCGACCGGAGGTTTCCGATCTTCATAGTAGTTGCGACTTATTGGAGCCATCGGTGCAGGTACACAGACCCCAAAATATATCCCACCTCATTAAGAGCGAAAAGTTTGTGAGGTGTACCCCCAAGGTTTTTCTCCAAGCTTCCTCTGAGCGGCCTCCTGTACGGCGTCAGAGCTTGGTGGCATGCAAGGTGTCACAGGAGAGCGGAACTCGAGATTTTCCAACCGGCTTTCCATCAAACGTTGTATGAAGAGCTGCTGCTTCATACACTCTCGCCGCAGGGACTCGTAGAACTTCGTCTTCGCTCGCAGCAGAGAGAGCCATCCGGCCTGTCTTTGGGCCAAATCCAGGTCTGGAAGCGTGGGTGCTGCTTTGTGCCCGTCTGGATAGTTGGGATTTTTGTGGGGTTTTTGTTTTGTTTTGTTTTGTTTTACAGCTGCTTCTCTCCTCTTAGATATTTCTGGTGTGAAATTAAATCAGCCCTGAAGTCACCCATGATGAGGATTTGGGGGGACAACATGGAAAGACTGCGACCGCCAAGAAAAACCAGGAGTGAGCAGATTTGAATGACACCAAAAAAGGTGATAAAGTCTGAGTGGAGGAGATTCAAGAGAGGGAAGGGTTTTGTTTGAAGGGTGAAAGAGAATGGTCTAGAAGGATAATGATAGTCTGATGATTGATAGAATTCCAACACCATCTCCAAGCCTCATGGTAGATGAATTACGGGAAATCTAGTTCATTCAGCTCAAGGAAACTACAAGTGAGATGGTGACTTTGACCTTGGGTGATGGATGATGTATACACCTTAAAACATTATCAAATGAATCATTCAAACAATTGATGCCCAGTGGAATGTAGAAGCCTAAATTATTTGAGTGAGTCTCAGATTTGGAAGGGATTTTATGGGTATTTAGTTCAATCTCACACCAGAGTAAGGGGATTGTTTTTGAGTTTTCATCTCAAGTGGAGGGCAAAACCCCGGCCTTAGATTTTCCCTGGGTTACGTGACTGCGTGTAGAGAATAAAGCAAAGAAAAGAATGGTTGGTAACACATTGTTCTGAATGTGTTGATTCAGCAGATTATTTTTAAATACACCCAAATTAAACTCTCATTTTTTTCTTTCAGATTCCAGCACAAAGGGGCCTGTTTCCAAAGAAAAAGCTCTTCTGACTATAAATATACACTGACAAACTGCATACAGAATGTCCCAGAATTAGGGTAGGTTAGCAGAGAGCTAGCATCCCACAATTTGCAAAGGATGGTAATAAATATATGTTTATTATACATCATTTCACGCCTTAATTTTTTGAGGTGCTACCGTAGTCTAAACTAAACCTGACGGAACAAAGTACATTACTATTTTCCCCTTCCCTCTCTTCTATTAGAAACAAGAAAAACAGCAGCGGCGCCTGGGTGGCTCAATCAGTTAAGCATCTGACTCTTGGTTTTGGCTCAGGTCACGATCTCAGGGCCGTGAGATCGAGCCCTCCTTCCAGCTCCGGCTCAGCCCCTCAGCCCAGAGTCTGCTAGTCCCCCTTCCTCCCCTCTCTTCTCCTCCCTCTGCTTGCTCTCACATGCTCCCTCTCTCTCTATCTTTCAAATAAATAAATAAATAAATAAATAAATAAATAAATAAATAAAATCTTTAGGGAAAAAAAAAAAACCCATAAAAGCGAAATGATCTGTAAAGTGCTCAGTGCTGGGAGGAGAAGTCTCTCTGGATTTGGCAACTTGTCACCCTGCCATGTACTGCCTGCTGAGCACTGGCTTGCTAGATGTTGCAGAGCTAGGCTAAGAGCGAGAGACCTCCTAAGTATTAGCTGGAGAGCTCCTAAGCACGGGTATTCATTCGGATTGGAGATTTTGAAGAATGAAAAATAAGGTACTGATTAAGTGCATGCAAATTATGTGATGAAAATCGGAGAAGGACAAACATTGAATGTTCTCATTCATTTGGGGAATATAAATAATAGTGAAAGGGAATATAAGGGAAGGGAGAAGAAATGTGTGGGAAATATCAGAGAGGGAGACAGACCATGAGAGACTCCTAACTCTGGGAAACGAACTAGGGGTGGGGGAAGGGGAGGAGGGCGGGGGATGGCAGTGACTGGGTGACGGGCACTGAGGGGGGCACTTGATGGGATGAGCACTGGGTGTTATGCTATATGTTGGCAAATTGAACACCAATAAAAAATCAATTTATTAAAAAAAATTATGTGGTGAAGCAGCACACCCGAGGCTATAAATGCCTCACTTTTCATTGAGCAAGGAATGCACACCATGTAGGACTTCCAGGAATAACTAAGTTTGAGCCACCCCCTGGACTCTTTTTGCAGCATCAGGGGTTAATGTGATAAAACAAATAGCTCTGAAAAAAAAAAAAAAGCTCTGCTAAAACCTAGTACTCAGTCTCTGCAAAAGATACATTTTATTTTTCCAGGATCAAAACAATTAACCCAGAAGTGATATTTGTCAGAAATACATGGTCCTCGGATGAAGTAAAGCAGCTGCAATATCCAAAACTCACAGTTTTCTTTACTCTTCTATACCTGAGTGCGGCTTACCAACCCTAATTTCCACTGCATACGGAAATACCTAATGGTGTCATTTCAAGAAAACCTGGTTCTTGTGGTTTATTATTCAGGTTTTTTTGGTTGTCTCTCTCGAGCTCAGGGATTCTTACTCCCTCCCTTACTCCCAGGTGGCATCCCGGCCTGGGGGAAGCTTATGCAGCGTCCCAGGACCAGTGGGGGGGCAGGAGCCGAGCTTTGAGTCTGTGTGCTCTCGTCTAACCCATTACAGAAAAACTTACTCTGACACTTGCTAAAATGTTAAGGGAGATTTTATTCAACTATTAAAATAGGGGCTTGCAATAGGGAAGGGAGATGGGGCTCAAGTTCTAATGCAGTTAAGGACAAGTGGGGATTTTTAGGCAAGGAACAGGGTGAGGGGGAAAATCACTAAGAGGACACACCGAGGATGGGGGGATACTTACGACACTGACCCAACAGGATTCTTGCTAAAAGGAGGCCAAGGATGCACACATCAAAATAAGGAATAAGGAGCTTGATCAGATGCCCTGGGTCGGGGTGGTGGTGACTCATCACGGTCTTTGTGAACAGGAGCTGGGCAGGACCACAGCTGAGGCGAAGTTGGAGAGGGCTCAGAGGAGCCTGGCCGGGTTGGGTCAGGAAGAGCCTTCACGGGCGTTCTGCAGCCTCCACTGAGGCGCAGCCCATCCTGCTGGTCTCGAGTCTCCATCACGGCCCTTCTAGCATCTACAGCTGAGGCCCTCAGCCCACGGCACCCTCCACTCCTCGTTCACTCAAGCTTTCTAAGCCCGCTGCTGACATCTTTCTGCTGTTCCCAGGGACTCAGAAACTAATCTGCATGATATTGGGGTGCCCAGCCCCCCGGGGATGCCTTCCGTGTCACCCACTTAGACATCTCCTACTAGCTCTTGTTACTCTAACTGGGGAAGCTTGGGGGCCTCTCTTCACGGCTCCCATTCTCTTTGGCTACTTTTTGGAAAGCCATTCAAACCCTCCCATAATTCACCAAGGGTTTCCACTAGTGTGGACTAATAATGAAGGAAGCGATTGTTCCAGATCCGCCCAACTTTATCTCAGATTTGAAGACAAGTACTAGAAAAACCCATAATGTAATTGGAATTGAGAGATGAAAAAAAAGGGGGGGGGAATGAGAGCAAATATTTTCTTCTTTTATGGAATGTTTTTTAATCAGCAAATCATCCTCTAGGATTAACAGACATCCTACGTGTAAAGGATAGTTGTGAATTAAATTCTGCTGACATTTTTTTTAATGTATGGAGTATAGTGTTCCTTGATTATAAACCAGGAAGTAATCTTCTCCACCCAATATTCTAATTTCGGTATATCACTGTCTGTAAGAAGAGGCAGAAACCTGAGCAGAAGGAGCACTTGTCAAGAAGTCAGGGGTCTGGGACCTGTCTTGGTTCTGTCACTAACAAGCTGGATGATCTTGGGCGAATTACTGTACCTCTCCCAACCTTGGTTACTACATCTGCCAAATGATAAGCGATCTGAATACGTAAGCTTCTTTTTGTTGTGATATTCGATGACTGTTACTGGAAGCTGGGCTCTCAGCTTGAGGCCAAGAATACAGGGACACGTCTGGGCATGCTCAGCACACTATCGTGGCAGCCAGCCTGCTGGCTGGTGCAGGAAGACCCAGGTGCTTCTTGGAAGAACTCATTCCGAAGGAAGGCGAAGCTAGACTCCAGAAGCCTGATTGGCAGCAGAGCCTCAGTTGGCAGAAAAGTGGTTATTTTGAAAGTGTGACAGTGTTCACCATTCTTATCTGTCTTCTAAGTGTATGTCTAAGTTCAATGAGGACTAAATAATTAAGCAATAATAAATTACTAAAACGCGAAAGACTGGTTTCACTAAAAAAAAAAAACTCTAAAAAATATGGAGTCAAAATACAGTGTTTCGTGACCTTCCAGCAAACTGTGTCACCAAGGGAACGTGGGCATTTTCAACATCCATACCTGAAGCAGAATCTCAGCCTCTCGATTGTTGTTGCATTGGCGGCTGGAGGAAGCACAGCAGCACGGAGAGGGTGGGATGCCCACAGACACGGAGCAATCGGTGTACCACGTAGACCATCCTGGCACTGCCCAGCAAATGGCCCCAGCACTCGGTGGGTCCTGGCATGAGCACAGTAGTTCTGAAACCGTCATGAGACAGCTCCGAGGGTGCCCACTGGCCTCTGAAGGACTTTGCGGAGGCTAGAGGGCCTGATTGAGCATAAACCTAGAGCACAAATGCTGCTTTCGACTGCACAACGTGCACATGCCCTTCTTCCAGTAAGAGAATCTAATTTTTCTTCCGGAAACCATCCATACCTCACTCTTAGTCTTAGTAGTTTGAATACAATTGATCCCCTTCCCAGCTCCAGGGGGTGGGCATGAGTCCCAGAAAAGGCTAATTGATATATTCCATCCTTTTGGCTGTGGTGATTATGTTATGGACTGGCGCATAACCAAGGCCAGGCCATGAAATGAAAGTACAGGACTTTTATGGAATTTTTGGAAAAGAGACATTCTGAGATTGCAAATGATGAGGAAAATGGAAGCCTGGAACTGCCAGAGAGTGATACATGGCAAAAAGCCTGCCTGAGAAAGAAAGAAACACAGAGGAAGGAGAGCTCAGTGTTGTGAAGAATTCTGAAAACGTGGAGGTAAGGCCAAAGGTTAGGGAACACGTCCTTTCAGGGGTCAAGGCCTCCCAAAGCCTATCTAGGGAAATGAATTTAGTCTGACTCACTCTTTTTAATTGATTAAAGATCCAGAAGTAGTGAGTCCTGTGCTAACCTGTAGATATTTGTCTGGTAGAGATGCAAATGATGTCTGTCCAGCGGAACAGATCATCCTAAACATTTCAGTTCATTGCCTTGTTGGCTATTAACCAGCTTATGTGTCCCTCCAGCAATCTTATTTTAGTACGCCTCTATTGAATTGCCTTTAAATGTCTAGCTTCTCAAATGATGTTTGGGCCAGTTTTAATATCTTTATGTTTCTCTCATTAGCAATTTAAATAAAATTTTTAACTCATGGTTTATTTTATACTCACCCAAGAGTCATTTTTAAAAAGTATTTAAAAAAAATTATACTTCAACCCAAGAGATCAAATTAAAAAAAAAAAAGAAAGAAAGAAATAGAGAACAAGTCCTGTCTACTTCTTCATTTCAGTACTCAGATCCTGCTACTCCTCCTTGTGGATTATCCCATCCTTTGAGTCGATAAATTCTATATTTCGGCAAGCCAGTGTGATCTAGGTCTCTCTTTTGTATCCAAGAGTCTGACACTCAGTTCCAATATTTTTTCCCCCTACCACCAGGCAATTCTCCAATGCCAGCTGCAGGTCCATCAATTCAATTCCATTCTGATACTATCTACCCACATATAGCATCAGATTCTACAGTTGAAGGATTCGGTCCCATAAGACTCCCCTTCACCTCAGGTACCAATCACAGACCTGGGCTGTTTACTTGTGCTTCTGATGCACCCCTATAGGTTCCAGTGTCCCCCTCCTAGCATTGGATTAATTTGTTAGATTGGCTCACAGAACCCAGAAAACATTTTATTTTTACTAGGTCCCCAGCTTATTATAAAAGATTATAATTCAGGAACAGTCAGATGGAAAAGATGCGCCAGGCAAAGTGTAGGGAAGGGAGTTCAGGGCTTCCATGCCCTTTTCAAGTGAGACACGCCTCAAATCTCTTTGTGTTCACCAAACCCGAAAGCTATCTGAACTCTGTTCTTTTGGGGTTTGTGGAAGCTTCATTACATAGGTATAATAGATATAACTCACTGCCCACTGGTGATTGTTTCAACCTGTCGCTCCTCTTCCCTCCCTGGAGGTGGGGGAGGGGGTGCTGAAAGTTCCAAATTTGTAATCTCTGTTTTGGTTCTCCTAGCAACCATCCCCCATCCCCAAGCCATTCCCCCAAATCACCTCATTAACATAACAAAGATACCTATATGGCTGTCATCACTTGGGAATGAGGATGAAGACCAAACATATATTCCTTATTATAAACCACAATATCACAGTATCCATAACAGTGGTGATAAATACTGATGGGTTCAACAGCCAGAAAAAAAAATGCAGGTTGGTACCAATTGAATATGTAGCCTGACAAGATTTGAGAAATATAGGGTTATATGTTAAAATAGAAATTTTTAGTCTTAATTTTAGCTGAGGTCCTGAAAACAATAAATACTATGTACCACCTTCACCATGTACCAGCATTAAGGCTAAAAAGGCAATTCTTTTTTTTTTTTTTTTATTTAAAAGAATAGTTTTATTGGTGTTCAATTTGCCAACATATAGAGTAACACCCAGTGCTCATCCCGTCAAGTGCCCCCCTCAGTGCCCGTCACCCAGTCACCCCCACCCCCCACCCACCTCCCCTTCCACCCCCCCTAGTTTGTTTCCCAGAGTTAGGAGTCTCTCATGTTTTGTCTCCTTTCTTATATTTCCCACTCTTTTTTTTTCTCCTTTCCCCTTTATTCCCTTTCACTATTATTTATATTCCCCAAATGAATGAGACCATATAATGTTTGTCCTTCTCTGATTGACTTATTTCACTCAGCATAATACTCTCCAGGTCCGGGGATCCCTGGGTGGCGCAGCAGTTTAGCGCCTGCCTTTGGCCCAGGGCGCGATCCTGGAGACCTGGGATCGAATCCCACGTCGGGCTCCCGGTGCATGGAGCCTGCTTCTCCCTCCTCCTGTGTCTCTTCCTCTCTCTCTCTCTCTCTCTCTCTCTATATATATATATATATATATCATAAATAAATAAATCTTAAAAAAAATTTTTTTAAATACTCTCCAGGTCCCTCCACGTTGAAGCAAATGGTGGGTGTTTGTCGTTTCTAATGGCTGAGGAATATCCCACTGTAGACACAGACCACAGCTTCTCTATCCATCATCTGTCCATGGACACCGAGGCTCCTTCCACAGTATGGCTACTGTGGACATTGCTGCTAGAAACATTGGGGTGCAGGTGTCCCGGCGTTTCCCTGCATCTGTATCTTTGGGGTAAATCCCCAGCAGTGCAATTCTGAAACCCAGTTTTGTGAACTTTAACTCACCGTTAGCTTTAGCTTATAAAATAAGAGGTTTTAGAAGCTGAGAAAAGTATGGGATATTGGAAGACTGTGCTTATGAGGAATATTGTCACTGTGTTGTGTGCTCCTAGCTCATGGGATGCAAGTAAAATCCACCTTTCTCAGCCCTCAAGTTGGGAACCACTCAGAGAGTGAGGGATGTGGGCAGCTACTTGAATCATAGCTGAGAATATAGGGAGCTTGAGACTGCAGCTCGTTACTGCTCTGATGTACCTCGTCAATGGGAAGACTGGGGAAGAGACTGTAGGAAGATCGGTAGACATCTGTGACCTGTGAACAGGACCACATCGGCTTTTACCGCTCCTGCAGAGTTTAGGCACATATATCTCGTTCCTTCTGATCCAAAATAGAAAATAAAGAAACTCTATTTTCTTTGCACGCCTGAATGACAGAGCAAGAAAATCTGCAAGTTCATTTTATGTTTGCCAGGAAAAATAAAGTGAGCTCCACTTAGCCAAAAGCCTGGCCACGAAGGGCACCTGGGTGGTTCCGTCTGATGAGCACCCGACTCTTGGTTTCGGTCATGATCACCGTGTCCTGGGATCGAGCCTTGTGTCAGACTCCGTGCTCAGCGTAGAGTCTACTTGGGAGATTCTCTCTCCTCTCCTTTCCCCCCTGCTCCTCCTCGCCCAAACGAATAAATAAATAAATAAACTAACAAACAAACAAATAAAAAAATAAAATATTTTTTTAAAAACCTTGCCACAACTAGATATTCCTTTATTATTTTTTAATGGTTTGTTTTCCTTGTCAGAGAATGGTCATCAGGAAGTCCATTAACTGAGATGGGAAATATAGGAGAAGTGGGAAAGGGAAAGATTGTGAGTTGTGTTGAAATAGAGATTCATTCTTGTCACGGTTTTATGTCTGAAGTTCATACAAGAGATCAGAGCTAGAAAAGCAGATTAGTAAAACTATCTGCATAGAGATCATTGTTGAAGCTATGAAGCTGAATGAACTTGGCCTCAAAGAGAGAATAAAAAGACAAAACAACCTTGTGAGACACTCTTGTTTCAGGGGGAAATAGCAACAGATGAGTAAGAAAGAAAATAAAGAGTAGCAGTGAGATGAAGCCCACAGGGGCCATAGAAACCGATGGAAGAGAGAGTTCTCAGAAAGAAGACCACATTGAAGCTGTTCTCATAGTTCACTTCCTATCTTCATAGGGACAGAGTAGACAGAATTAGGTCCCTGGCTGAGACTGTAGGACGGAGGGCTGCTATTGGTGGGGGAGGGGGAGCTTCAGAAACAATCACAGATTGAATGAAAGTACTTCTGGACAGTGGAGGATGCAGCTGAAACCATAGCTGTATTGATTTGTAATACAGCAAATGGGACTGACTTCTGGTGGCTCCCCGACAAGCACCAGGAGCATGTCTTTATTAAGAGAGCTAAGTGTATTAGACTTTAGGAAGAAAGAAGAGCACCTTGATGGAATCTTAGCACGTTGGCAGAGAGAGGTCAGAGGAGGATATTTATAGGATTTAGAACCTGGCTGGGTGATTTTTAGGAAGGTTGGGATTATACAGAGTCATGATATAATAGCTTGGGAACAACTACTCAGTGCAGCAAGGATCTTGAAGCAAATTTTTATGGTCAACCTGTTAGTCTTCTTTCTCAGAAGCAAATATTTCCTGGAACAAGGAGCTAAGCTATTCTGTGCTTGTTCTCGGAGTCATTTACCACAGAGACAGGAACGTATACTCAGTTACTGTTTTGCATAGGAACAGGAAATTGTTCTAGTTTCAGTTCTCATTTGATAATTTTCTCTGGAGATAGCAACAAAGGAGCAGGAGCAAAAGGAAAAACATGGGATTATCCAGAATTCAGAACTGACAAGTTGCGTAACATTAACTGGGGAAGACGGTGACATAGTCAAACCTGTAAGGAGAACACAGCTGAAATAGCAGAGCATTGAGCCGGAAGGCAGGTCAAGACAGGGAAGAGTCCCAAGGCGAGCAGAAGGTTGAAATAACAAATATCAGAGTCAATGAGAGTGAGGATTTGAAGAGGTCACATGATAGCAGGTTGAGAAAGGATAACAACATATTTTTAAATATGAGGGGCGGGGGTGCCTGGGTGGCTCAGCCACTTAACTGACCAGCTCTGGATTCCGGCTCAGGTCATGATCTCACCATCATGGGATCAAGCCCTGCATCCGGCTCCGCACTGTGCTGAGGCTGCTTGAGATTCTCTCTCCCTCTCCCACCCACCACCCCTCCCTGCTTGTGCCCTCCCTCTCTCTCAAATAAGTAAATAAATATTTAAAAATAAGTAAATAAATAAATGGAGTGAAAAATTATTTCTAACACTTACTAATTACAGGTAATAGATTCCCCAAATTATACCAATATTTATAGAACAACCCAGGATAAATGATTCTCTTGTCCTTTTCACCAATTTTCTGACTGGTAAATTCACTTGTGGGCTTTAAAACTATTTCAAATCCCATCTCTGTGAAGCTGTTTTGCCTTTCTAAGGGATATGCACTGAAAAATTTCACCACCCTCTGTCCAGACCTCTAGAGCAAATCCCATCACAATAGAGTATATTGTTCACATATGCAAGGGAATTGAAAACTACACTGCTTTTTAAAACAAAAACCAATTGCAGACACTTCTGTCCCTGAGGGAGTGGCTACGTTTCTCTAGAGCATCTTTTAGTTAACGAAAGAGATTCACGGTCCACCATGGCTGTGACCTCCAGAGGGTGATTTGGAATGGTCCAGTGAAACTAAGAGAGAATAAAATCACTTTGCATTTAAAATGGGCAGGAATTGGGGAGATTGGAAGGAGATCAGTGGCGAAATGCAAGGAGACTATTGAGAGAGCAAAGGCCCAACACACACAGGGGCTAGTGGAGCGAAATTGGCCAGCTGCCAGTAACGAAGGTAACCGAAGAGATTCTAAGAAGAGAGTACGGTAATATTCACATTTAATCACTTCCTCTTTGTCACCATATGACCCCAAATCCTAAATAAAGTACACTAATGCACGAACGCCTGTGTTTTAAAAGAAATCAAGGAAAGGGTGCTGAACCCCACATCTGGATATGTTCAGGGCATAGAAAACAGAACAGCAGTGGAAGGTGACACACAAGGAAAATGAAGTCATTGAGATCACCAGGAAACTGGAGTGAAGAGACCATGAGGATGTAAGCCCATGGAAGATAAAACAACAACAATGAAATCTTGCCAAGGGTGATGGGCTTCTCTGTGATGTACGATATTTGGGCAATTTTCCTTAAATGTAAAGGAAAGGGGATCCCAGCTGCCATCTTGGACGTATGTATGACTATATATATGTCCCACTTACCATATGTCACACACTGACATGCATATGACATATGATAAATGGTCCACAAGTATTTTTTACGTACATAGATAAAATATATGGATAAAAACAGTTCTGTTGTATTAGGGCTAGAGGATTAGATAGTTTCTTGCTGTTGTGAGGAATTATCAAAAAGCAGGAGATCATGTCTTACACTTCACATTCAAAGACCTATAAAGGGAAAAGGGTCTCATATACCTACATGTCATATGCTACCCTTGATAAGTATGAGTAAAAAAAAAAAAAAGAAAGAAAAGTATGACTAATAAAAGTGGGAGGGTAACCCTGCAATTATTGAGAGAAGGTAAAGCATAAAGGGAAATGAAATCCTTATGAAGAATATAGGAGTACGCAGAGATTACAGGAAAGAAATCATGACCAAGGTGATGCACTTAGCCTTGACAGTACAGTCACTTGGGTAATTAATTCTTACATCATCTCCGTAAGGAAGATAGCAGCAACAAATATAACAGACAGGAAACCAGAGGCCAAAAAAAAAAGAAAGAAAATCAGATTGTACTGGTGTATAATATTCAGCAAATCAGTAGCAATCTCCAAAGCCCCGTTTCCTATTGTAACTTTGGCAGCGAGGAAACCAAGGCTGCAAAGGGAAGAGCACTTTCAAAATTCAGTAGGTTCTTTGCCAACCCCACTGCAACTACAAAGCCTTGATGGTATTTTATTTCAATACCCATCTCTCTGCCAAAAGAAACCACTCTTGTCATACACCTGCTGTTGCTTTTAATATTAACCTTTTGGAAATTTTCAGATAACATTGGAGGCCCTCTACAGAACTAAGAATCACAATATTAGTAGTAAATTGTGATTTAAAAATTATAGAAACTTGCATTTTATATACCTAAATCATTTTTTCCATACCATTCGGATGGAATTGAAAGCAATAAACCTTGCTTCAAAGATTTAGATTTACAGGCCACATTTATAATAATAAAGCACTCTTCCAAACTAAAGCAGAAAAATGGAGATTAAAGCAATGCGGTTTTTTCCCTTATTTATAGAATCAAGGCAAGGCGAGCAAATTCAAGATGATAGTGCTGTCGACAGAGTACATGTGAAGTGTGAGGATTACTTCAAGCCATGAAATCACTCTATTTAAATATGTAATTTCAGTGCCAGCTAGCTGAACGTAGTAGGGAGAAATAAATTAAATTTAAAAGTAAAAAACTGTTTATTTTTTTTAATTGTTAGGAGTTTACACAGAATACATAATATGTAAAAATCTGCCACTCAGACTACTTTATGGAATAATATGTTACTTGAATAATTATTAGAATATTTAATAGAAAAGTACGAAATCTTTATTCTACTCTCTTGGAAAAATCAACAGTGCTTGAACTTCTCATTTTTGAAAAAGGATTTATAATACTTAGCACCAGATGACTTTTGCAAAGTGCTTTTAGAACCTGGATAAAGAGATTGCTCTCAAATACAAAGCACTGGATATTTTTTCCCTTTCTTTTCTTATTGTAAAAAATAAGGACTCCATTCAGCCCATCACGTCATTTTACAAAGTCAAACAAATCACTTATTTTCTTCCCTTTTATATTTTCCAGATTTCCAGGCAATTTTTCAGAAACCACTTTTCCTTCATTTTAACAAAAGTACCTTCCCTCCTATCCTCACAGTTGCCTTGCATGTCTGAGACTGACTTTATAATCTTACTACCCTTATGCCTATTGTTGTAGATGTTCTAAAACAAAGCTGCCATAGAGTGAAAACTGTAAAAATAAGTGAAGACTGCTGAGATCAGAACAAACAAGGCTATTTATTCAGAGTTTACTATGTTATGGAAGTCAGCCATCTCTTGCATTTAGCAGAAACTCACAGGTGAACAGAGAAGTGACAAAGTTTGACAATAAAAAACAATGTGGAAGGCTTCAGGTATTATCTGATTAGAGGTTGCTGGCATTGGGAAGCTAGAGAGGGAAACCTAAAAGCTGGGCATCAGACCCAATTTTGGTGGGGAGCCTATCTAGCTGTCCAAATATTAGATCTGCCCTGAGCTGGAAGCAGAAGCGAAAAATAAGGAAGCAAGAAGCCTGCTCACTGGAGGAGTTGTACGTTGACTTCCCGAAATGGTTGTTACAGAAGTTGTGGTTTGGCTTCCAGACTGTTTGCTGCAGATTGTGGCCAGAGTCCCATCGTCATATAAGGTTTGGCCTGGCCACTCTCTGTACGTCTAAGGCTCTCTTCTCCCTTTTTGGTCGGTGCCTTACCTGTAAGAGGTTAACCAATTAATGGGAGGCTAGAGAGCCAATCTTCACTGCTCATGAATTGTTAAGTCACCGTCATATTCAACCGTCCAGCAAGGTTGTCTTGACCTATTCATTGCATCATCAGGGCAATCATCTGATGAGAGATTGGATGTTCTGGCAGAATGCAATGGAGCAACATAATGACCATTGTGACAGAAACGGGAACAAATAAGAGTTCCTACAAAATACATGGAAACAGGAATTCCAGTTGTCCAACCTAGGCCAAGAACGAATGCTTGGACCATGAGGACCAACCTTACAGAGACAAGTAGCTTTTTCATCATGGTGATGTCTAACCTGCTCTGCTGTGTCCTATCACTGATACAAGTAGAGTGAGAATTAGCAACGGCACAGATGCCACCATGACTAGCCCACAAGAAATCCAGAGCAATGGTGTCCTTCAGTACTTGCACCGGTGAGTTGAGACTGATCTGTGCTCCACCTAAAGCAGAGATGTTAGCATCAGTAACTTCTGCCGAAGTTAATGATAAGTTTCTCACAGGCTTTTCCATCTTTATGATTCCCGTAGATGGGAACACTGATTTGATTGTTCGCATAAGCTATGAGTCAGTAATTCCCCCAAGTAGAATGCCTGAATAATTAAGGGTGGCATGGCTTTGGAGCTTGTATCCGAATCAGAATTTCGAGCCTTGATGATTTATAGAATGAGGGCCCTATACACCGACAAGTCTCAGAGTGCTAGTCTTACAGCGTGTGTGGGGCTAGCTGAGGCAAACGCAACCAGGCATCCTGTACGCAGAGAAAATAGTATCCAGCAGGGGCACATGGGGAGCTGGGGGAAAAAGGAAAGGTTCTTGACAGAAGGTCAGATCCAAGGCCTTACGTTAGTTGTGTTACATATTTGGATCTCGATTTAGTCTCTTATGGTGACAAGTACTTGGTGCACCACCCTATGAATGTTGTTGAGTTCAACTGTAGAATAACTGTGGTTTTTATCAGTAGATTGCAATAAATTTTTTTTTTTCTTGGAGAGAAGCACATAGCAAGGTAACAGATAAATTTGTTTAAGGTCATTTGCCCATGTTTAAGGTGTAAGTGGAAATGTCATTGGTTCTAATTCCCTATGATCCCATTTGATGAAAACAGAATGTATCAGTAGTCATGGGGATAGAATGATAAATGGAATGTCCAGCAGTCAATAAGATGGGAAGCAGTGACTACTTTTAGGATGGCTGTGTTTCAATCTAACAATTGTCATAAAGGAAAAAAGAGAAAAGGGACCATTTTGAATGGGTGACAACCAGGGATCTATAGAAAACGAGAATGATTATAAGGAAGCAATGGAAAGCAAAACAGGAATTATTCAGGTGCTCCTGTCCAACAACTTGGGTCAATGTATCAACCATCTGAGCTCATCAGCTTATCCCAAAGGCCTTGGGTCAGTGGTCTACTTCTGAAGATCAACTGTTTTTTAGGGGATCTCTGAAAGTCCTCAGATTGAGGTTTCTTGTTGGTGTAACCTTTTAATTATGTGAAATTTGGATTGCTTCACTTCTTTTCTCCTCCTCCCCTCCTCCTCCTTCTTCTCCTCCTCCATCTTCTTCTTCTCCTTCCTTCTCCCTCTTCTTGCCATCAGCTGATTGCTTCTTTAGTTGTGAAATGTGAAACCCAAGGTTTGACTTGCTTCTACTTCACTGTTACTCTTGTTAATAATACCTGACAAGGTATCCGTGTCTAACGAGGTTCAAGAGCAATTTTTTCTGATATATCTTCCAATAGGCAAATTCTGGTTGAAAATCATAAAGGGGCTTTTTGGGAAGAAGCTGTAGGAAGATAGCCTCAATCTATTGGTGAGTATAGTATTTGAGTCCCTTGTAATATTTTGTCATGTGTGTTTACTGCAGAAGGAAGTCTTGTATCAGAGATGAAATTCCTAAATGTATGGGCCTTCCAGTTACCAATCCAATACAACCGATAAGAAGACCACCACGTGACGACAGAGGCAGAGATTGGAGGAATTCATCGACAAGCCAAGGAATGCCAGGGATTGCTGGCAAACACCAGAATCTAGGAAGATGCAAGAAAAGGACTTTCTTCTATAGGTTTCAGAGGGACTATGATCCTGCCAACACCTTGATATCAGATTTCTAGGCTTTAAGAGTAAGATAATAAGTTTCCAGTGTTCCAAGCCACCCATTTGCGGTACTTTGCTGTGGCAGCCCCACAAAACTAAATACAGATCCCAGAGGAAGGAGGTTATTGAAGAGCATTCCTTAGGTTCCAGAAGACCTGCTTAGGTATGAGATCTCTGAAGAAAGAGTCTCTTACTAAAGACTTCATCAATTCCTAACAAGGTGTCATAAATCAGAAAAGCTTGGCACCCGCTCTCTGCAATATCCAGTTAAGCCTAAAAACCCTCCCGAATGTCATTTTGTGAGGGATCTAGGCTAAGTCTGCATTGTCTTTATCAGGACAGAGCCTTCTTTTCTTCTTAGATATGGCATGCCCTGTATAGGTAGGCAACCAGAGGAGAAGAGGGAGGGCTTATTTTAAAAATGAGTTTAATTTATTGTTGCTTAAGTTTGTCAAATTGCTCACTAGCTTTGGCCAAAGAATATTTTGGAAAAACAATTTTTGAATTAGAATTTGATTAAAAATATGGTATTGTGAACTTAAAAAACTTGTTAAGAGATTGGTGTCTAGGTGGATCAATCAGCTCAGTGACTGACTCTTGATTTCACCTGAGGGTTTTGAGATCAAGCCCCGAATGGGACTTGATGCTCAGAGGGGAGTCTGCTCGAAATTTTTTCCTTCTCTTTCTGGCCAGCCCCGCCACACACACATATATGCAATCACATACTTTCTCTCTCTCAAATAGATAAATCTTTTTATTATTTTTATTTTTATTTTTTTAAGAAATATTTAAGAGGGTAGATCTCAAGTTAAGTCTGCTTGCTATAATAGAATAAAATAAAATTGTAATTAAATTTATTTTTTAAAAGATTTTATTTATTTATTCATGAGAGACACAGAGAGAGGCAGAGACACAAGCAGAGGGAGAAGCAGGATCCCTGCAGGGAGCCCGATGTGGGACTTGATCACAGGACCCCAAGATCATGCCTTGAGCCAAAGGCACACACTCAACCACTGAGCCACCCAAGTGCCCCATAATTAAATTTAAATACACTGTCAGAACACTTGCCATTTCTGATAATGGAGTTTGGAATTTATTCAAGAAATATTTAACATCAAACAAATACTTACTTTTGGTAGTAAATGTAATGTATTTTGTTTAAATATGAATCCTTATAACTTGCCTTTTCAACATATTTTGGTTAACAATGTTGCTCTACAGTATTTTTTTCTACAACATCAGAATCCAGGTTTTCTATTTTTAAGATTTTATTTATTTATTTGAGAGAGAGAGAGAGAGAGAGAGAGAGAGAGAATAGTGACAGAGATCGTGGGAGAAAGCATGAGCAAGGAGGAGAGGGAGAAGCAGACTTCTCGATGAGCAGGGATCCTGACCTGGGGCTCAATCCCAGGATCTTGGGATCATGACTGGAGCCAAAGGCAGATGCTTAACTGGATTGAGCCATCCAGGCATCCCCAGAATCTAGTTTTTTGCTCTTAAGTTTACATTTGGGGAAAGAAAGGATGTTCACAATGAGGATGAAACATGTGGAGCCTTTATCAGTCTTCAGCAAGGATTTAGAGATTGCCCTTGTGCCTTATAAGTGAACATGTGAGAGGGAATGTAAACCGAGTCCTCAGAGGATTCAAAGCTCTGTTTAATTTGTGGATTTTAGGGTAACACTTCCATGATTTACCTCTGGGACAATTTATTAAATATTTTGTGTAAGAGATAATTTGGTTTAGAAGCTTCTGCATAAAAATAAAAAGCGCTATATCCATTAGCCCTGAGAAATCTTATTTCCATTCGTTTATGTGGTGCCTTTCAATGAACAATTTTGTTTAAGTCAAATGCTCCCCAGAGGGGTCATTGAAGGCTCAGATCATCCTTGGTGAAGTAATGCCATTTAGAGGTAGAGTAGCCTGAGTAATGAAGATTAGGAGACGGCGTATAAGGAGCAAGACTTCTCCCTGGAAGAGCAGAGAATGTAGACCTAGAGGATCCCATCAGAGCGGCAACTGTAGACCAAAAGCAACACTTATGCTCTTTGGGTCTTGGGCCTCTAACCTACTGTGACTATCTACCTTTGAATGCAGACCCCAAAATGTGTGTTTTCCCCACCCTCTGCTAGCAGGTGGAAAACTAGAGAGAATGCTCTCTCAGAATCGAAGCCAAGTTTTCCGGACAAAAGTCATGACAAAAAGAGAAACTTCTCAAGTTTCATTGGTGACCAACACCAAAATCTGCCCAAATGGACACCAGACCAGGAAGAACTTCAGATTTTACTCTCCCAAGGCTAGCTGGAACTATAGGCTTATGAGCTTATGCCTTGTTCTGCTCTCTTATTCTCCTTCTTGTGACAAATAACACTAAGTACGATACATTTGAAAGGTGTCCAGATGGGGAAACTGAAGAGAGGCTAACCGGAGGGAAGGCATCTTAAGTGGTTGGTTTGGGGAGCTTACTGGCTTTTTTTAACTTGGTCTGAATTGGAAGCAGAGATAAAAAATAGAGAAGTTGTCAGTAATTGACCAAATCCTGACCATTTTGGATTGGTTGACGCAAAGATTGTGGATCAAAGTTCTGTTGTCGTACGTGGTCGGGCCATTGTTCATTTGTACGGTCTTTCAAAGCCTAAGGATAGATTTTCCCTTCATGAAAAGTATTTTATTGTGACACAGTGTCTTTGTCAAGCTGCTGTATCAGAATACCACAGACTAATGGCTTATTAACAACAGAAATTCCTTTCTCACAGGTCTGGAGGCTGGGAAGTCCTAGGTCAAGGTGACAGCGGATTTGCCTCCGGGTGAGGACCGCTGCCTGGTGCGGAGCTGGCTCTTCTCCGTGTCCCTCCAGGGCAGAAGGAAGGAGGGCTCCGGGGGCTCTTCCATAGGTTGTCAATCCCCATGAGCTAATCCCATCACCCTGGACATTAGGGCTTAGCACCCGCGTTTGGGAGGGATACAAACATTCTGTTTATGCCACACACATAACATTTAAGCAGAGAAGACAATTGGCAAAAAGCATTTTTTAAAGCAGAAATGAGATTTTTTTTAAGGAAGATCTTCATCTGTGAGATGTTTTTTTTCTAGTTACCGCATTAAAAACCAGACTGGTTGGCCCTTAAGGCTATAAGAATTATGTTCATCCAAGATGACATTCATTAAATCAAACTCTTGATTTTTAAATCTCTTGTTATGCTTGCCTTGGGGTAGTCACAGCAAAAAGAAATTTGAAAATATATAATAAAACTTCATTAACTGGTTTCTTAAATTCAGAATACTTGATAATTCAGATAAGGAAAATACTGAGGCTATTTAGCCACAAATATTTTGCTTAAGTAAATTATATACACCTAAAAGTTTAAAAATCTGTTTTTCTTTTTTACAGTTTTTCAAGTTTTATTGAAATATAACTGACATGTACTATTTAAGTTGAAGGTATACAATATAATGATTTGAGATATATACTCCCCAAATGATCACAATAAGTTTAGTTAGCATCCATCACCTTTCATAGTTATTATTATTTTTCTTATGATGAGATTTTTAAATTTCTCCTCTCTTATCAACTTTCACATATACTCTACAGTATTATTAACTATAATCGCCATGCTGTGCATCACCTCAGAACTTATTTACCTTATTTATAACTGGAAGTTTATACCTTTTTTTAATTTTAATTTATACCTTTTAACTCCATTCAGATCTCCTACCCTCTACCCCACCATTTCTGGAAACCACCAATCTGTTCTCTATTTCTAGGAGTTCAAGATTTTTATTTTTATTTTTTATTTTTTTTATTTTTTTAGAGTTCAAGATTTTTAGATATCACATATAAGTGAGATCATATTTTTGTCTTTCTCTGTCTTGCTTATTTCACCTAGCATAATGCCCTCAAAATCCATCTATGTTGTTACAAACACCCGGATTTCCTTCTTTTTTATAGCTGAATAATATTCACCTATATATTCAATATATCCACTAATATTCAGTGTATCCATTGTGTATGTATGTATGTATATATACTACATTTTTTCATTGATTCATCATCATCACATAGGTTGTTTCCATATCTTGGATATTGTAAATGCCGCAATTGTATGAGCTTACAGCTATCTTTGACACAACAACTTCATTTCCAGAAGTGAAATTGGTGAACCATAGAGTAGTTCAATTTTAATTTTTTGAGGAAGTTTTATATTGTTTTCCATGGTAATTCTACTAATTTACATTCCCACCAACAGTGCACAAAAGACCCCTTTTCTCCGCATGCTCCTCAGCATTTGTTATCTCTTCTCTTTTTGCCGATAGCATCCTGACGGGGGAGGAAGATAGCCATTGAGATTTTGATTTGCATTTCTCTGATCATTACTGATGTTGAGCCCCTTTCATGTCCTGTTGGACACTTGAATACCTGCTCTGGATAAGTTTCTTCATGTCATTTGCCCTCTTATTAATTGGATTACTTTCTTTATTGCTACTGAGTTGTGTGAATGCTTTATATATTTTGAATATTAACCCCTTATCAGATACATGATTTGCAAATGTTTTCTCCCATTTTTGGGGTAGCCTTTTCATTTTGTTGATCACTTCTGAGGTGTGCAGAGCTTCTCAGTTTAATATAGTCGAAATGTTCATATTTTATTTTGTTGCTTGGGCTCCAGGTGCCGTATCTAAAACAAATCACCAAGACCACTGTTAAGGAGATTTTCCCCCACGTTTTCTTCTAGAAGTTTTATGGTTTCATGTCTTACATTTAAGTTTTTAATTTATTTAGAGTCGATTTCTAAGAGTGGAGTAAGATAGGGGTCTAGTTTCTTTTTTCTTTCTTTCTTTTATTTTTTTATTTTGTGTGTGTGTGTGTGTGTGTGTGTGACTATCCAACTTTCCCAGCACCATTTAAGGAAAAGACTTGTCTTTCCTCCTTGAGTATTCTTGGCTCCTTTGTCAAATATTAACTGGCCACACATGCATCAATTTTTTACCAGGATCTCAGTTCTGTTCCATTGGTCTATGTGTCTACTTTTATGCTAATACCATACTGCTTTGATTGCAATAAGATTTGTGAAATAGTATGAAATCAACAAGTGTAATGCTTCCAACTTGGTCCTCTTTTCTCAATATTATTTTAGATTTGGGGGTCTTCTGTGGTTCCAAACAAATTTTAGGATAATTATTTCTGTTTCTGTAAAAAATTCCCTGGAATCTTAATAGAGACTGCATTGAATCTATAGATGGCTTTAGATACAGTATGGACATTTTATTTTTTAAGATTTTATTCAATTATTCAGAGAGAGAGAGAGAGAGAGAGAGAGGCAGAGACACAGGCAGAGGGAGAAGCAGGTTCCACGCAGGGAGCCCGACGTGGGGCTACATCCCAGATCTCTGGGATCACGTCCTGGGCTGAAGGCGGCGCTAAACCACTGAGCCACCCAGGCAGCCCTAGTATGGACATTTTAATAATATTAATTCTTCCAGTCTATGAACACATAATAATGTTCCATTTATTTGTGCCTTTTTCAAATTCTTTTTCAATGTCTTATAGTTTGCGGTATATAAATATAGATACTATATATAGTATATGGTATTTCTTTATTTCTCTTTCAGATAATTTGTTGTAAGTATATAGAAATACTACTAATTCTTGTATGTCAATTTTTGTATTATGCAGCTACCAAATTAATTAATTGGATCTAACCATTTTTTGATGGAGTCCTCAGAACTTTATATACATAAAATCGTGTCATTTTTATTTATTTATTACTCATTTGCTTTTTAATTTAAATTTTACTTAGTTAATCTACAGTGTAATATTGATTTCTGGAGTAAAATTCAGTGATTCATCAACACCCAGGTGCTCATCACAAAAAGCGCCCTCCTTAATACCCTCTACCCAACTATCCCATATTCTGTAAATAGTGAAAGTTTGACTTCTTCCTTGACAATTTGGATGCCTTCTACTTCTCTTTGTTGCTGAGGGCTAAGATTTCCAGTACTATATTAAATCATAATGGTGAGAGTGGACATTCTTGTCTTGTTCCTGACCATAGGGGATGATATTAACTATGGGTCTTTCATTTATGGCCTTTATGATGTTCAGGTATGTTCATTTATCCCTATTTTGTTGAGTGTTTTTATCAAGAAAGGGTGCTATATTTTGTAAAATGCTTTTTCTGCATCCTTTGAAAGGATCATATGATTCTTATACTTTTTAAAAATTAATGTGGTGTATCACACTGATTGATTTGTGGATATTTGAACCGCCCCTGAAGCCCAGGAATAAATCCCACTTTTCTGTGGCGAATAATCCTTTTAATGTGCTGTTGGATCCAATTAACTAGTATCTTGTTGAAAATTTTTGTGTCCAAGATCATCTGGGATATTGATCTCTAATTCTCTTTTTTAGTGGAGTCTTTCTCTTTTTAGCATCAAGGTAATGGTGTCCTTGCAGAATGAGTTCAAAAGATTTCCTTCCGTTTCTATTTTTTGGAATATTTTTTCCTTAAATGTTTGGTAGAATTCCCCAGGGAAGTCATCCAGCCCTGGAATCTTGTTTGTTGGGAAATTTTTGATTACTGATTCAATTTCTTTGTTAGTTATGGGTCTGTTCAGATTTTCTATTTCTTCCTGTTTCAGTTTTGGTAGTTTATATGTTTCCTTTTTTTTTTTAGTTTATTTTTTTTAGTTTATATGTTTCTAGGAATTTATCCATTTCTTCCAGACTGCCTAATTTGTTGGCATATAATTACTCATAAAATTCTCTTATAATTGCTTATATTTCTGGGATCCCTGGGTGGTGCAGCGGTTTGGCGCCTGCCTTTGGCCCAGGGCGCGATCCTGGAGACCCGGGATCGAATCCCACGTCGGGCTCCCGGTGCATGGAGCCTGTTTCTCCCTCTGCCTGTGTCTCTGCCTCTCTCTCTCTCTCTCTCTCTCTGTGACTATCATGAATAAATAAAAATTAAAAAAAAATTGCTTATATTTCTTTGGTGTTGGTTGTGATCTCTCCTCTTGCATTCATGATTTTATTTATTTGGGTCCTTTCTTCTTTTTGATGTTTTGCTAAGAATTTATCAATTTTGTTAATTATTTCAAAGAGTCAGCTCCTTGTTTCGTTGATCTGTTCTACAGGTTTTTTTAAATTATTATTATTTCTGTATCATTGATTTCTGCTCTAATCTGTATTATTTCCCTTCTGCTGGATTTAGGCTTTATTTGCTATTCTTTTTCCAGATCCTTTAGGTGTAAAGTTTGGTTGTGTATTTGAGATTTTCTTGCTTCTTGAGATAGGCCTATACTGCCTATCTCTTAGGCCTATACTCTTAGGACTGCCTTTGCTGAATCTGGAAAGTTTTAGACTATCATGTTTTCATTTTCATTTGCTTTTGTGCATTTCTTTATTTCTTCTCTAACTTCCTGGTTAACCTACTCATTCTTTAGTAGGATGTTCATTAACCTCCATGTATTTGAGGTATTTCTAAATTTTTTCTTGTGATTGACTTCAAGTTTCATAGCGATGTATGCATGATATGCATGATACGATCTTGATCTTTTTGTACTTGTTGAGACCTGATTTGTGACCCAGTATGCAATCTATTCTGGAAAATGTTCCATGTGCACTTGAAAAGAATGTGTACCCTGCTGCTTTAGAATGAAATGTTCTGAATAAATCTGTTAAGTCCCTCTAGTCCACTGTGTCATTCTAAGCCCTTGTTTCCATGTTGATCTGCTTAGATTATCTGTCCATTGCTGTAAGTGGGGTGTTAGGGAAGCAGTTGCTTCCCCTAGAGCTGAGGCTGGGCAGCCCTCTGGGACCAGGAGGCCTGCTGGGTGAGGGCCTCCTGGGTGGGGCCTGCTGTCTGGACTCCGGAGGGGAATCGCCCTGGGGGACATACGCCGAGCCTGGTGCAGCAGCCACCCCTCCAGCTGCACATCGTCGTTGAGCTCCCTGAGGGGTCAGACTCGCGTGCGTGTGGACGGAAAAGGACCTCCCGGTTCTCTGCCTGCAGGAGGGGGTCCCTGACCCCGTGCCCCCCACTCTGTCTGAACCCCCCGCCCAAGTGCAGGCCTGCAGCTCTTACCTCCCAGGTGCGGCTGTGCTCCAAGGCGGCACAGGTCAGACGTGCACTGACCCCAGGGTCCCCAGGTCGGGGCTGGGCCAGCTGGTGGCAGCGGTTGGGGGTGGATGGGGGGCGCGTGCACAGCAGCTGCTGGCCCTGCGGCTCCACAGGTGCACAGGAGAGAGGCAAGGGGGGCCTGCACTGTCCCACTGCACCTGGCAGGCCAGCCTCCCCTTCCCACCAAGCCGGGGATCCCCGGGCAGTGGTTCTGAGCACATTCTTCTTGTGCAATCCTGTTTGAGAGCTTTCACTAGTTTTCACTAGTTTTTGTCCTCTCCTCCTCCTCCCTGGCTGCTCCCCCTTTGGTCACCGCCCCCCCCCCGACAGCGTCCACCACTCCTTCCCCCCAGGAACCCTCTCCCTGCAGTTCCCACCTCACACGGGTAGTTTTTCTGGTCTGTAGACATGCAGCTACATCCTCTAAGGCTTCAATGGGTTTCTGGAGGGTCCAGAATGACTTGATGTTTGTCTAGCTAGGCCCAAGGGACAGGGCGGGCTCGGGTCGCCCTAACCCTCCACCGGCCACCTCTCTGTTTGCTACCTTTACATAGAGACAATGTGACTTCTTTTCTGACTCTGATGTCTTTTATTTATTTTCCTTAGCTTACTGGCCTCACTAGGACCTTCTGTGCTGTACCGAGTAGGAATGGCGAGGGAGGTATACTCGTGTTGCCCGGGGAATTTAGATGAAAGGCTTGCAGCTTTCATCCCTGAACATGACGCTGGCTTGGCTTAGCACACATGGCCTTCGTCCCCCTCCTCTGTAACCAACCCAATCTCTGCTGGTCTAGCCTGATTCCCCATGATTCCCAAGAAGCAAGACCTGAGTGGGCCTCCAGGGAAGCCAGCCACAACGCTAGGGGAGATGGATGTCCACCTTGGGCTCTCTTTTTCCCACCAGAGAGACCACGGGCCCCAGGAGGCCCTCCCCGTGTGTAGATGTGCCAGCCCGGGGGAGGGACAATGTAGTCGGAGTGCACCATTCCTCTTACCCTCCTGATGCCGTTTTTGGTCTTTGTGGTCCAGAAGGGGCTCCAGCCTCACCCCATGTTCTGTTCTGAGATTTTCACAACGGTGTCTTGTCAATAGATAGTTGTTAGCTGGTCTCTTTTTGAGAGGGACAGAAGTCAGGGACAACATATGTTGCCATCTTGATAGCATCATTGCCAAAAAATCTGCTTTTCTGATTCTTTAGTCAGAATTTCTACTAATACTGATTGGTTCTCCCAATCTCACTAGTCTAAGTAAAAGAAGACTTCATGAGATGTTGTGTTTAAAGTAAAACAACATGACAGCATGAAATTCCATGTGATTTTAATAAAGATGACTGTGAAGCAGGTAGTTTCCAATAAGGTGGATGATTCCTAGTAGACTTATTGTAAATGGAAGTTCACAAATTGGTAGGAATTTTTTCCTATAAAATGTACACTATTCAGCACTATAGACATTTTCTTACTACATTACTAAATAAAACAGGGAAATACAAGGTGTAGTTAGATTTAAATAATATTTCCCAGAATAAAAAAATAGAATTCAACTAAGTAACCTCAAAGATCCCTTTTAGCCCCAAATTTTGATTAATAACTCGCCTTTGTATAAAGCTTATTATGTTCTAAGCACTTTGAAAAGGTATGTTTTTTATGTGATTCTAATAATATTTATTGAGTGCTTGCTGTGTGCTGGACCCCTTTTAAATTATTACCTCTTTAACCCTCCAAGTGATCGGGTGATGTAGTGATTATTATTATTCTCTTTTTATAAGTAACGAGTGGAACCCCGGAAAGATGAAGCACCTTGACTCCAAGCTCATTCTCCCTCTACTTTGCCAGGTTGCTGATGCTAATGCAGAGAAGGGAGCCAGTGGAACTGCAGGGTTGGGGATGGTGAGAAGGAGGCCAGATGAGGCAATGTCCTGGGGCTAGAAAGCCAGAATTGGGGGTTTTGTCTCCAAGTTATGGGGTGACGCTGGTGGCCCAGCGCATAAGCAGGGAATCTACAGCCAAAACCCAATCAATCCCACCATGGGTTTGAGAACCAAGAAGCTCCAGCAAAAGCTGAGTTGCCAAATCTCAGCAAGAACACCCTAAAGTAGCCAAATTGAAAAAAGAGTTATTCACTTAAAAAGTCATGATTGTTGTGGTCCTGGAGTGCAGCAAAGGGGACTGCTGGGGAGCGAGGTAACTCCATAGCTGGCACGTGACCAGCTACCTCAGTTCATATTAGCTCTCGCGGTGTCCCGTGAGGAGGAGTTCAATCAGGGAGCACTCAGCAGATGGACAGGGACTCGGGGCCTTGGTAAATGGCAGCTTAGGGAGCAGCAGTGTTGGAGGAAAGAGCAAGTGCTTAGGAACTTTCTGGACTCTGTCACTCATTGGATGTATGACTTTGGGGAAAGCCATCTACACTCTCTGGGTTTTAATTTCCTCATGTATAAAACTGAAATAATAACAACCAAACAAATCATTTGTTGTCCAACCTAAAGTAATCACATGGTCTGAAAGTGGTAATTAAAGCAACAGATATCCTCATCTCATCACTGACGCTCAACCTATTCCTGACCAGGCCTGCATCAATACAGTGCTGTCTAAACCACCTGTGCTTTTGGAGAAAATAAATTTAACAGAACCTGTAACATAATAGGAATGTAACCATTGGTAGCTGTACTCAGTATTGGGTTTTTCATAGACGAAGGACAAGGGGAGATGGGGAGACCTCTCTAGTGAGTAACTCTCTTGGGCTGATAGTTACTCAATTGGTTTCTCTCAATTAACAAAACCTAAACCAGGTTTAATAAAATTCATCTTGACTGTCTTTTAAGGGACCAATCTTTCAGCTGTTTTGTGCTTTTAGAGGTTTTAAGACCATAGTATGATTCCGTACAGATGGCTGCCAAACTGATGTGCTTCCCCCTTGGTATCTGTGCTTCCCCCTTGGTATCTGTGCCTGTTTTATACGTGAGGAAAAAAATGACTGGGGAGGAGATAGCAGGAGAGATCTCAAGAAGTATGCTGGTTTTTTTTTAAAAAAAGATTTTATTTATTTGTTAATGAGGGACAGAGAGAGAGAGAGAGGCACAGGGACACAGGCAGAGGGAGAAGCAGGCTCCATGCAGGGAGCCTGATGCGGGACTCGATCCCGGGTCTTCAGGACCACGCTCTGGGCTGAAGGCGGTGCTAAACCGCTGAGCCACTTGGGCCACCCAAGAAGTATGTTTGATATGATCAGGATTTCTAGTACACAATTATCCCAGGCTCCTAGATATGAACCACTAGGTGATACAGGGGCTTCCATGGTTCATTGCTAACTGTTGTTTTGTTCTTTGTGACTTCCTATAGATACACAACACAGCAATTCAATATGTTATTTGCCTATAGTAAACTTTACCCAAAGAAATATAAGAACTGAAGTGAGGAAGGAAGGAAGAGAAACAGGAGGAAGAGGAAAAATAGTAAAGGGGAATCAACATGACCCCACCAATTTTGGTTCTGAATTAAAGGTACATTTCTATGAAAAAATAATAGGACAAAATATTCAAAACAGATACTTCTGGGCAATCAGAAATGTATCGTCGCCAAACCAGTGAAGGACCGCTGCTAAAAGTCTGTCCATCATTAGCTGGCTTGTCCCTAGTCTGACACCACCGCAGGACAGCTTACGAAAGAAAGATACAGCTAATCAGGCCATACTACTACTCTCATTAGCTTCCACTTCAGACAGCTCTGAGACCACCGTTTGAGAAGAACAAGCCATCACGTCAAAGCCCTTTGACAATGTTCGTGCTTTAATTTGTCTATTAAAAAATACTATACAAACAATAACATATGAGCCATTATCTTCCTTTGGTTGTTACATGCCGCACGTTTCCTTACTCTCACGGCTCTCGCACACGGTGTTGTCTTTGCTTAGAACACCCTCTCGGCTTCCCACATCAACCTCCATCCGTTATTTCCCAGCCTTTGTCTGGCTCATTCCTACTCACATTTCTTTTTTTTTTAAATAAATTTATTTTTTTATTGGTGTTCAATTTGCCAAAATATAGAATAACACCCAGTGCTCATCCTGTCAAGTGCCCACCTCAGTGCCTGTCACCCCGTCACCCCCACCCCCTGCCCACCTCCCCTTCCACCACCCCTAGTTCGTTTCCCAGAGTTAGGAGTCTTTCATGTTCTGCCTCCCTTTCTGATATTTCCCACTCATTTTTTTGTCCTTTCCCCTTTATTCCCTTTCACTACTTTTCTAACTTAAGTTTCCTGCCTACGTGCTCTCATAACAGCCTGTGCTTCTCCTTTCCTTCATTTTCAACCAACTTATTTATTTTTTTAAAAAGATTCCATTTATTTATGAGACAGAGAGAGAGAGAGAGAGAGGCAGAGGGAGAGGCAGAGACACAGGCAGAGGGAGAAGCAGGCTCCCTGGGGGGAGCCCGACGTGGACTCGATCCCAGGACCCTGGGGTCCTGCCCTGAGCCAAAGCAGGCACTCAACGGCTGAGCCACGCAGGTGCCCCCAACTGACTTCTTTTAAATACCTGCCTTCTCCTTTTTCTTCTCCCACTCCGTTCTAATAAATTCACTCCTTGCACTATAACAACAGAAGATCCTGCCTATACTGCCTGGCACATAATAGGGACTCAATAAATATTTGTTGAATGAATGGATAGACAGGACAGATTAAAGGAGAGAATCACACAAGTATCCTGATGAAGATACTATATTAGTCAAAATAATACTAGCTTTGATAACAAAAAAATCAAAACTATAATGATTTAACACAAGAAGTTCTTTGCTTGCTCACATGATATTTTAATGCAGGTGTTTCTAGTTGGGGAGAGGAGATCTCCTTCATGGTTTGTCAGAAGCCAGGCTCCTTCTGGCCTAGGAAAGGATGAAAAGGGGCGTTAGAGAAGCCTCATCCACATCTTAAAAGGCTCAGCATGGAAGGGACACAGACCATTTCTGGTCACATTCCATGCAAAGGGACTAATCAGCTGCCATTTCTGGAGGCACAGGTGCTGAGGCCTGGAGTCCTGGTCTGGGCATCCTCCTCCCAGGGACAATACCACATGTGAGAAAGAGTCCAAAATCTCCGTGGCCAGCCAATGTATAACTAGCATGAACACACAATTAGGCCAATTCAGACAATTTAAACCGAAACGACCCTCCCTACCAAAACCACAGAAGCCCAAATTCTCTGGTCTGCACATTGCTAGTTAATTCCACAACCTTCTGCTCCATTTTGCATGTGAAACTGTGGCCTTCCTGGGACCTTTATCATGTGATATTTTGCATTATTAAGAGTAAAGTCCCTGAAGTTCTCTTTAGCCTCCTTGAAGCTGTTGCAGCTTTACCGTGTTGCTGTGATAGCTTTATTTAATAGTGCGTCAAAATTCTACATACATCAGAAATGACCTAAGTGTTTTCAACATTGCCTTGGCTGCCAGCGTTATCTTCTAATTGCCAAGCTTGCCCTTATTTAATTGCCAACAGTATAACCTAAGGTGGCATGACTGCATACCCAGAAACAGCTTTGCAATAATATATACAAGTGTCAATAATTTAAAATAGGATGACACTGGGCTTTAAACTATAGCTCAGTATATATATTTTTATTAGTATCAAGGAGAAGAAGTAATACAAGGATCTCTAATTGAGTTTAGTGAACTCTTGCCACATCTAAAGGCAAGAATTAGTAGTTAATGTCTTAGGATGCTTTATAGGTACACCAATGTCACTTAAATAATAGCAAGTGTATACCCAATGTCAAGTGGAATAAATAGAAAATAATATTGCAAGTAATAGTCAAAACAAATTTGTTGCGGATCATAGTCTTTCCTTGGAGTTACTATAGGAAAATGGTATTTTATGCAGATACCGGTAGAGTCATATTTTCAACGGAGAATATTCTTATGAGGTCACGTTGATTTAAAAAAGTTAAATGTGTGGTGCTTACCATCAAAAGCAGGTGATGCTGATTCAGTGACAGTGGCTACCAAGATGATTATATCTGCTTTCCTGAGTTCTCAGTTGCTCCCGTCCAACGGTTGGTGACACGGTGAAGAAGCAGTCACTCATGTCACCACTGGTGACTTGTCACATCGTCTCCGCCTCAAGGAGGACACATATTGTGCTCTTCAGCCAAAGGCAGTTGAGTTCACCTTATTATTCATGTGGCCTTATTTTCCTTCCAGACAGATTATTTGTTCTTACTTTAAGGATTAAGTGATAGAGTGGGACACATGGGATATAGTTGTTTCATTTCTGCTGTTCAGGAGGATCTCTGGCTCCTGAAGCCTGAGGTTTAGATGTTCCTTCAATTTTCAGTTGAGCATATCCTTCAAATAAGCTCATTTATTGCTTACAACTTCAAAATCTGTAATAAGATAGTCACCCGAAGGCACCAGGTTGCCGAGAAGCATATGAAGGAAGCCCTGTCAGGTCTAAAGAGTTTAGAGCTGCGGTGAGCGTGAAGACAGGCCAGCTCCAGTCAAGCTACCTACAGGCGATGCAGAGTCCACGGGCAGAGCCGAGACGCGGATTACGTGGCCTGGGAGACCTAACACCTGGCACTATGAAGTCCTTCTAATAACTGGTGTTGAAACATGAAGCCAGTCATCACCTCAGCCAGTATCAGTCATTATACATGTGAGAAGGTATCCCTAAAATGCTTTAGGGTTTGCTAAATGTTTCTGTAGTGGGTAAACGTATTTTAACTCAGGAAGATTTAAAATTAAGTGTAAAAACATTTTAGAGAATTACATTTAAAATAAACCAATAGGGCAGCCCGGGTGGCTCAGTGGTTTAGCACTGCCTTCAGCCCAGGGCATGATCCTGGAGTCCCGGGATCAAGTCCCACACTGGGCTCCCTGCATGGAGCCTGCTTCTCCCTCGGCCTGTCTCTCTCTCTCTCATGAATAAATAAATAAAATTCTTAAAAAAATAAAATAAACCAATAGTATTAATAATAATAATAATAATAATAATAATAATTGTGTTTCAGGAATCTCCACATATTTTGTATTTTGTGTACTTCTACTATTTTAGAGAATTTGGCCTGTTAATATAGTCATTTTGTAATTCTCTTTTAAAGGATACAAATATGTAATTTAAATGAGTGATTTTTAGTTTATGTATTATCTGAATATTTAAGGCAACTTAAGAGTCACTATTTGCAAATTTAACTTATTAGACTTTAAATTATCCCGGACTTCAGAGAGATTTTGTTCATTAAGCCTGACACCAGGAATATCTAAAAGGGAAATACAAATATTAAATTTATAATTGAAGTTTAAGGTGTCTTTTTTAAAAAATATTTTATTTATTTATGATAGTCACACACACACAGAGAGAGAGAGAGGCAGAGACACAGAGGGAGAAGCAGGCTGCATGCACCGGGAGCCCGATGTGGGATTCAATCCCAGGTCTCCAGGATCGCGCCCTGGGCCAAAGGCAGGCGCTAAACCGCTGCGCCACCCAGGGATCCCTTAAGGTGTCTTAAGATACTTAACTTGCTTTGTAAAAGAGGCTATTACCCAAAAACTTTAAAAATCATATATAGAATTTGACTAACAAATAGAATAAAATCATAAATTGAATATAAAAGTTTCAGCATTTGTAGCTTTAATAAATAGAATATTTTTTGCTCAAAACAACCAAAAAAGCCCACATTAATAGAATCCAGAAGGAGAGATGTAGGAGGAGGGACATAAGCTTCCCAGTCAGTTGAGTTAGCCATGTTAACAGTGAGTGTTACGTACAATGTAAATGTAGTATTTAATCATTTTTTTCCCTCAGCCTCAAAGTTAAATTTCTCCTATGCTTTCCAAGTACATATTTGTTTATTTGTTTCTGAAGACACACAGAAAGTGATTAGAGCTTAGATTTATTCTCCCGAAGCAACTGGTCTCCGGTTTCATGGATTGCCCACATTCACAAAGATAAGAAGGGGGAAGAAAATACACTCACTTAAAGGGTAGAATGAACAAAGCTCTGAGCCAGGGGTTTGAACTGGTTTCTCTCGGGAACTGGTTACAGGGTTGGTAACGTCACTTTTCCTCCTCTGTGAAATGAACAGACAATAAAACCACCAAGATTTTGCCACCCTCAATATATTATTAATTCATTCATTACAAATTGCAATTATTCTATTATTCCAACAAGAATTCAGACTAGATATTAAATAATATCATAAGTTGTGATTAATCCTTTAAAAATACTCTTAAAAGGAAAAGTCATGACTCATAAAAGGAATGCATATCAAAGGTTTTACTTAGCTCCTGAGTACGCGAGGGAACCAGTAGGATGTCACTGACTTGAAGAACTCAAAATACTGTACATTCCTAAGCAGATAGGGAATGCTGAAGTGGATTCACACACGGATGCACAATTGGCCAAACTGGCCACTATCCACGGAGCGAGAGTCCAGAGGAAACCTGGGGGTGACACTGGGGTCCGGCCCCCGCCTCAGCCCCACTGCCATCAGGCAGGAGTCCTGTTGCCTTTGCCTCTGAAATGTATGTTGAGTCTGTTTTTAATCCCTCTATCCTGACTGCCACTGCTCTATTCCGGGAGCCATCAGCTTTTATCAGAACTATTTTCATCTACCATCACCTTTAAAATATGTGGCAGGAAGAGATTTTAAACTAGTAATCTACTTCTTAAATTATTGCCGTGCTTTTTCTTCCTTTGTACCGGTTCAAAGAGTCAACCCGGTTTTTATTGCCAGCCGGGTAGGGAGGAGGCAGAGGGAAAAGGACTGTAGCAGAGCAAAAATTAGAAGTAGTTTGATCATCTCCCAGGCCTTTGTTTCCAAAGACGTAATTCCTAAAACTGGAAGAAAATTAAAGAGAGCACAGACAAAGTAGCTAGGCCGGAATCATCAAAGAAAAATGATTTCCCTAAAATGGTAAAGAAACTCCCAGGACTTTAGGACATAGGCTGCATCATGAGGACAGAGGCCCACGGGTCTAACCCCAGAAGAAGGTCCCACTGCAAAGCCCCTGGAGGAGTGGGAAGCCTCCCCGTTTAAGAATCTGGAAAGCCTCGCAAAAACTCACACACCCCACCCTGACAGAGAGCCCCCGGATTTGGACAGCTATGCTGAAGGGGACGACTGATTCCCAGTAACAAGCGTGAATTTCAAAATAAATGACCCAATAACCAGAAGCTGTCATTCCCACTCCAAACATTAGCCTCGCCAAAGACTAGAACAATCTAGAAATCTGGGGTAAATCACAATGTCTAGGGTTCAAATGATCCACCAACTTTATGGGATGTGAGGCTTATACTAACCAGAAATCAAGTTAGAGAAAGTAAAGAGAATTAAAAAAAAAAAAAAAAAAAAAGGGAGGGGAAGCTAAGAAAATACGAGAGATGTTCATATGTATAAATAGGTAGGTCTAGTTATTTTGAAAAAACAAAAACCCACCTCTTGAGGCAAACAATTTGTAAGAAGCTGTATAAACCACTGTAGACTTTTCATAAATATGTCACTGTAAAAGGCCCTTCCCCTACAGGACAGCAGAGCTGCGTGTGGAGAGGTCAGCAGTTCTTAGAGCTGTAGATGGTTTAATGACCAAATGGGGACCAAGAGCTACGAGCTTGACCTGCATAAGCTGGAGTAATCGGGTTAGATTTCTGACATGGTGCAAGGGTGACGTGTGACTGCGTATCTGGTTTCCAAAGACATAATCACCTTGAAGGGTGACTGCAATTTTAATAAGGAGGTAGGCTAGAAAAAACGTCTGTTGGGAGAAGGAAACACAAAAGGTAACTTCTCTGTCAGGGCCTTTGCTGGGCTCCAGATGAAAAAAGAAAAAAAAATAATAATAAGGAAAATAGTCTCCCTCGTCCATCAGAACCACAGCCCCACCCTCACGCGGGTTTGCGGTGTGAACATGCATCACCGAGCTCGGGGAACCCCAGGTTGTTATAGGCTGGAGCCCATCCCGGACACCTAGCAGAATCCAACACAAATCTTCGCTAGAACAGAGGTTGGCAAACTCTGGCCAGGAGGCCAAATCTGTTTTTGGATGGCCTGTGACCTCAGAATGGCTGAAAAAAATCAAAATAAAAATATCTCACAACTTAAGAAAATTGCATGAAGTTCAAGCCCAAGGCCTACAGCCAGAGGTTTCCTGGGACACCACGATACTCGTTTACGTGTAGCTGCTTTGACGCCACAGCAGCAGTGTCCTTTGAGTAGTTGTGACCGAGTTACGTGGGGCTGTCACGGCTTCACACTGCTGCTGCCAATCAGAGATGAAGAGATGAAGTCACTCTTCAAAGTGCTTCAGGGCAGCATTTTGCGCGTCACACACATCACAGTGCCACCACATTTTATTGTATTTTTTATCATCATTGCGTACCAAAACAAATTAAAAAAATGTATCAAAACAAATTTAAAAAAATGAAAAGTAGACTCTATCCTAGTTTTATTTATTTTTAAAGATTTATTTATTTATTTATTTATTTATTTATTTATTTATTTATTTATTTATTCATGGTAGACACAGAGAGAGAGAGAGAGGCAGAGACCCAGGCCGAGGGAGAAGCAGGCTCCCTGCGGGGAGCCCGACATAGGACTCGATCCCGGGATCCCGGGGTCACGTCCTGGGCCGAAGGCAGGCGCTAAACCGCTGAGCCACCCAGGGATCCCCTCTATCATGCTTTTAAAGCACAATGAGATGTGAATTATTTTGTTATCTAATGGAACTGCAAAGGGTCGTGCTATCGCTAAACTAAGTTCAGTAATACCAGACTAAACAATTGCCGCGCTGTTATCCATACACAGGAGTCCCTACTTAGAAAAGTCATAAAATCTAAAACAAATATGTCATTAGAGTAGAATTTTTCCATGAAAATCAAACATCAAAATGAAGCTGCAACCAAAGGAACTTTCTAAGTAGCTCATTTGTCAGGCAAGGAAGAAAAACTGCTTATCAGTTGTGAGTTAAAGTGTATTTGATTGCAGCAGCTAAAAATAAGTGTCCAGATAAACCAAACCGGTACAGACCATCAGCCTTTCTGTTGCTCGAAGTGTGGAGGACGTTAGGAGCAAGAGCGGCAGTCAACTTAAAAGCCAGGAAGATGGTTTCTCATGGTTTTCCTTGGCTCTTTTTTTTTTTTTTTTTTTTTGGTTTTCCTTGGCTCTTGATGGGTCAGGAGATGTTTCCAATGCTGTTACAATTATCTGAGCTTGAAATTACTGGAAAATTAGCCTCTATTAATGGTCTGAGTAAAACCAAAGTCAAGAATATTTTCAAAGAAGATGAAAAACTATGAACTTGGTGTAACCTGAGGAAGACTCTAGTAAGATGTATGACAATTGATGGTGGCAAATCATGCAGGGCAGAAAAAAAGCTTAGTTGGGTAAATTTACAAATAGTATGAAAATGTAAGGCGTTTAAAGCCAAGATTATTCATCATATTTTTCGCTACCACTATTTGTGGAAATCATTGTGAATCATCATGTATTATTAAGCCTGAGTGTCATTGGTGAATGACTTTTGCTTTTATGAACTTCGCCACTTTCAGTTCCATGAATATGCTTTTTAATAGAACCTGAGTGTCCTGACCTGTTCCACCACACATTGATTCAATGACTTAGCAGCGGTGTGGTTTTCCTATGATTTTTTTTTTTTTTTTTTTTAGCTCAGAGCTGAGAATAGACTTTTCCTGAATGAGAAGACTACCCTCCATATTAAACATTATGTAATTATATTGAACATTACATAATAATTATGTAATTATTGGATTCTCTCTATCATTGAAGACTGAACGACTCTGGAAGTTAGCTTTTGCGGCTTCTGCACGAGCTAACTTCTTTTGGTTTCAGGTAACAGAATCCTAGTTTGAACTAGTATGACCCAAAGGGGAAATTTATCAAAATGCTCCCAGAGTGCTGAGAAGGCCAAAGGCGTGGTTGCACCTCCGAGACGAGTTGCATCTCAGGGACTGGAAAGTCACTGGTTCTCTTTTCTCCCATTTCTCCTTCTGAGAGTCAGGTTTCCGTATCCCACCTCAGACGAGCTTTCTTTAGCATGCTGGGGTGGCCCACCAGAATGCAAGCACCCATCATTTAATCTCCAAGAGCAACTGTCAGTGGCATTTCCTGGCCCCAAGTTTTAAAATCCTGGGAAGTGCACTCAGCAAAGCAAACAGAGTCCAATGACCACTCCATGTCCATCACTGCGGCCAAGAAGGCAGGCTCCACGGGAAAATGCAGTCACCACGGGAGCCCCTTGCTTATAAAAACGGAATAAACACTTCTTTTTAAAGAAAAAAAAAAGTCTTCTCCAGACAGATGAAGCAGTTGCATCCTTAGTAGAATATTCAAAATATTCTTATATCAGCAATTCTCAAGTGGCCCACCGACTCCTAGGTTTCCCAAGATCTTGTCTGGTCTGCAGTCAAAAACACTGCAAAATGTTATTATAGTAACACTAAGATGTTACTTTACTTTTTAATTTTATTTAATTCAACTTATGTTTTTGGATGTTGACTTATGCATTGGTGATGATGCGAAAGCAATTGCAGGTAGAACTTTGTGGTGTCTTAGCGAAACCGGAGGCAGCGGCCAGCATTACGGGCCTCGCTTTTACGTTCTTCACTACCACGCCTGTTCGGTTCAAAGGGGAAAAAAGCAAGTTTCACTTAGGAAAGTCCTTAAAGAGGAAGAAGAACCATTAACTTTGTCAGATCTTCACCTTAGATACACATCTTTTTCATACCGTGTGTAAATAAATGGGACGGATGCATAAGGCATGCCTGCTGCGCACCAAAATGCGATGATTGTCCCAAGGAAATGCACTTAGGTGATGACTCAAATCGCATGCTGAACTAACCACTTTTTTTGAGGAACACAAATTTTAATTGAAAAAATGACTAAAAAAAATGACTAAGACAAACTATGATTATTAGGCTTGTCTATTTGTATGACATTTCTCTCCATGATGTGAGCCTGTCACTTCAAGGAAGACAGTTGACAGTATTTGGTGCCAATGGTACGATTCTAACTGTCAAGCGAAAATTAGAACTTGGGGGCTGTGAGAATTTGGAGACACCTGGGTGGATCAGCTGATTGAGGATCTAACTCTTGATTTTGGCTCAGGTCACGATCTCGGGGTTGTGACATTGAACCCCGTGTGGGGAACTGCACTGGCTGTGGAGCCTGCTTAAGATTCTCTCTCCCTCTCCCTCTGCTCCTCCCCTTCTCTCTCTCTCTTAAAAGAAAGGAAGAAAGAAACAAAATTTTGAATTTGGTCAACTTTGTATCCTTTACCATTAACTTGACACCTACCTAATATTTAAAGATTTTTTTTGATCATATAGGTGGAGATATTAATAAACGTAAGTTTTCAGTATCATCTATAATAAAGTGTGTTAAAATTTGGAAGGTCTTCCTAACTCAATGAACCAATATTTTCTATATAACCAATGAATGATGTTACAATATCATTTATGGGTAGAAGATACAAAGTGCAAGTTAGACCAATGAACTTTAATGCAATAGAATATGAAGATTTCATTGAAGGGGACCTCAGTGGCTCCGTCAGTGAAGCGTCGGCCTTTGACTCAGGTCATGATCCCAGGGTCCTGGGATGGAGCCCCACATTGCGCTCCCTGCTGAGTAAGGAGCCTGCTTCTCCCTCTGCCTCTGGCCCTCCTCCCACTCATGTTCTCTCTCTCTTTCTCTCTCAAGTAAGTAAATAACTAAATCTTAAAAAAAAATTTCATTAGGCATTTTCAGATTCCATATTGCTGCTAACTTTTAAGGAAATACTGCTTGTTGGGTTTTGGTATAATATAAAAGCAGAAAAGCTATAATTATCTGAAAGGGTCCTTAAAATGCCCCTCCCACATAAACAAATGGTTTTGGGAGTTCTCAATCCATTTGAACAATGTAAGGGCGTCCTGAGACCAAAATGTTTGAGAAATGCTGCTCTAGCCTCTGCGTACATACACAGACACCTAGGGACAAGCAATATTGTCGATGCCCCTGAAGAGTAAGGACCTTCTAGTACTACAATGACAACTGGAAAAATTTTATTATCAATAATCATTTTTTTCATCATCCTAATCATTCTTACCAAACATAACAGTAAATACTTATTGAGGCTCTGCTCTAAGGTCGGTCCTAAATGCTTTCTGTGCGTTTAATCCTTACCGCAATCTTCTGAAGCAAGATATCATTATTACTTATCATCATCTCCATTTCACAGAATGGGAAACAGAGTCAGAGAGGTTAAAGAGGGTCAGAGGCCATGCAATCAGAAAATCCTAGACTCTAGACTATTCCACTGAGTTAAGAAAGTCCCACAAGCACTGCTACATACTTTTGCAGGACGTATCATGAGACAGATGCCAAAGGCGGGGCCAATGAACGTTCTCCAGCCACATTGCCCATTATAATAGCTGCTGGCCATGTTAGGTTATTGAGTCTTCAAAATGCACCCAGTCTAAATTGAGATGTCACGTCCGTATAAAATATATACTTGGTTCTGAAGACTTAGAATTAGAAAAAAAAAAAAAGTAAAATCTCTCATCAACACATTTATTTCCTTTACAGGTCAAATATTTTAGAGATTCTGGGTTAAATAAAGCATATCATTAAATATACTTTAATTAATTAATTGATTCACCTCTTTCTTTCTCCTTTTTAAAAATATGACTTCCAGAAATTTTTAAATCACACATGTGACTTGTACTTTACTGAACAGCACAAGTTTGCAGCATCAACTAACTCAATCACGTTTCAGACTTGTCTAAATAAGAGGTTTCATTATGTGCATCACCTCCCAGAAGCCAGTTTCTTCCTTCCTGAAATATTTGAAGGGCTTCCTCCTTAATTAAAATAAAAATCAGTGACACGTGGTTCTGTGTCCTCAAAGAGCCCGTGCAGCTTCAAACAATTTTATTCAAATCAGGGAAGTAATCCCGGTTCATCTTGCCCTTTTAAAATTGCTCTTGTTCAAGCAAATATTTCTTGGCCAAGTTCCAAATATACACTTTTACACACATATCACATCACTACTTTTAATCGTTTTTGGCATTAATATTTAAAAAGAGGGAATCGGAGTTAAGAAGAGAGGAGCAAAGTGATGTGAGGAAATGTAGCAGAGCCCACCCAGCCAGTCTTGCAAGGCGATGGAAGCAAGAGAGAAAAGCAGCCCGACCCAGCAGTGTCTGCAGGCTGCTGCTTGCTGCCTCGGGGGGGGGGGGGGGGGGGGGGGGGGGGGGGGGGGGAGGATGGGGAGGTGAGGAAGGGGCTGCCCCCCCTTCAGAGCTTCCCCAGCGGCTCCGGGAGGCAGGGCTGGAGCCACCCGAGGCAGAGCCCAAGTCACATACCTGAATGTGGGAGAAACAGCTGCGGCGGGCAGGGATGCTTGGCTCTTGCACTTTGGATGCGAAAACGGTTTTCTGCTAAACCCCCAGAGTTTCCCCTCCAACAGTAGACACCGCTGATGGGCACCGAGCACATGCCAACCTTTTTCCATATATAATCTTCCCGATAACCCCAGGAGGAAGCGAGAGGTCGTGGTGCCAAGTAATTAGAGTGGCTCAGTGAGTAGATGGTAGAAAGCAGGTTAGAATCCAGCCTTCAGGGGCCGTGGGCCGGATCCGAACCCAGACTCTAGCCGCTTCCCAGTACTGCCTCGCCCAGCTCTCTGAACCAAGCTATCCGTCCCTCCCCGGCGAGCAACAATCCAAGAGCGCAGAGCTAGCACTTCTACATTCTCTCACATGTATTATTTGACATTATCTGAAAATTATAATAAATTCAGGATGTCGAAAACTAAGTCAACCCAGGGCAATTTTTTATAAGATGTTGAAAGTCTACAACCTTAGAAATCCATTTTAACAGTGATCAAAAAAGAAGGGAAGTCAGCAAAAGGCAGATTTATCTCAGATTTTATCCCAGTGGAGTATTAGCAAGGAACTGAGAGAATTCTATGAAGAAACCGGTTTTTGCTACAAGGCGCGTGCGTGACCGAAGGGTTGCATGCAGATTCCATCCCCGGCCCCGCTGCGGAGTGCGAGTCCCCCGGTGTAGGTGTAGTATCTCATAGCATCTTTAGGATTCCTTCATATTTACAGTCTCCAGTATCTCTCAGCTCTTTATTCGTAGAATTAGTATAAGCTTATGGAGCATAAAATTTAAACAGATCACATAAAATGCTTGGAACAAATCCCAATATGTAGCAGAAGCTCAATAAATATTAGTGGGTATTACTATTTATAGTCTTTAATGTAATAAGTTATTGCACGTATTTTAAAACCCTTCAAAAATTCAGTTTGATATTCAAAAACAGTCCATCCATTTCTCCCATCCCCTGATTTTTAACATCATAATTATCGCATATAGTTTTGTGATTGTTCATCAGTGTTTGACTTTCCACTACTAGAGTATAAGCAGGGATCCCTGGGTGGCGCAGCGGTTTGGCGCCTGCCTTTGGCCCAGGGCGCGATCCTGGAGACCCGGGATCGAATCCCACGTCGGGCTCCCGGTGCATGGAGCCTGCTTCTCCCTCTGCCTGTGTCTCTGTGCCTCTCTCTCTCTCTGTGACTATCATAAATGAATAAAAATTTAAAAAAAAAAAAATAGAGTATAAGCAGCTTCCTGATGGCAGAGACAATGATCCTGGTGGCATCCGTCCCGACGACGGTTCCCCACTCTGTAGCTCTCTCTACCTGGGCACAGGGAGATTGCGCTTCCCTGCTTTCTTGGAGGGGAGCACGGCCACTGACTCAGCGGCCAATGAAATACGAGCAGAATGGGTGACGGGCACTGAGGGGGGCACTTGACGGGATGAGCACTGGGTGTTATTCTGTATGTTGGCAAATTGAACACCAATAAAAAATAAATTTATTATTAAAAAAAAAAAGAAATACCAGCATAAGTGCCACTTCCAGGTGGAAGACACGAATGTTGTGTGCGCCTCTCCAGTCCCTCTCCCTGTCCTAGTGAGCGTGGAAGCAGGTTTTGAGATGGAGGTACAACACCGAGGCTGGTTCGACATGGAGGGTGGCTACTCTGGGGAATGACCTGGAGCCACAGCAGACGTCGATGAGCAGGGAAGAAGTCATAGTGCCTATGCCTCTGAGAACTTGGGGTGGTTTATGGCAGCAGCAAACCCTAACGTACCCGACTATTACAACCTGCAACACTCCACAGCCTGGCGTAAGGTCTGGCACCTCATAAGCGATCAAATATGTTTTCAGTAAACTAATAAATGGAAAATTTTAATCATTAATAAAGATGAATGATTTCAGTTAAAAAATCATTTTTTTAAAGATTTTATTTTTATTTATTCACGAGAGACACAGAGAGAGACGCAGAGACACAGGCAGAGAGAAGCAGGCTGCAGGGAGCCTGACATGGGACTTGATCCCCAGACCCCAGGATCAAGCTCTGGGCCAAAGGTAGACACTCAACTGCTGAGCCCCCCAGGAATCCCAAACAAATCATTTTTAACTGTATTCTGGGTATAGTGAAAAGTTTTGGAAATTTTAACTGATTTGGGTATGGGGATCACTATCGTTTCAATACTGAACCATCATCTTGGGTATCTAAGTCAGTCGCTCTCCAAAGGGGTTCCATTAACGTTTTGCCAAATTTCAAATGAGTATCTTTTTCTTTTCGAGAGGCTTTTTTTTTTTTCTTTTTTGAATTTACTTATTCAGGAGAGATATATAGAGAGAGGCAGAGAGGGAGAAGCAGGCTCCATGCAGGCTCCAATGTGGGACTTGATCCCAGGTCTCCAGGATCACGCCCTGGGCTGCAGGCAGCTGCTAAACCGCTGAGCCACCCGGGCGACCGTCTTTGCAGGAGTTATAAAAGACTTATTTCTGCCATGGAGTTGCTTACTTACATGGCCTTTATTTAAAGGTACCCTTGCCTTACATAAATTTTGTATATACATATGCAAATTTATTTTATATATAAAATTCATCTGTGTGTGGCCCTTGCCTCCATGACAACCACACCCCAGATACAGAAATTCTTCATAGTCATGGAGATTACACCAGGACCTGGAAAAACCTCTCAAGGTCAAAAGCCCTCAGAAAAACATGTTTCGCAAATTGAATTTGCAGGTTTTCTGGCCGGGGAGGAGCAAAGAGGGATAGGCCCCTGGTTGTGATATCTTTTACTTAGTCCGACAAGGATCAACAAATGAACCAAGACCAAAAAAAAAAAAAACAAAAACAAAAAACCCTGAAAACCAAAAAAAAATTCCCAAAACAAGCCACTAATGAAACAAAGCAAACCATCAACACCTTGAGCCCAGTTTAATCTGGTTGTGGAAACAAAAGCAAGCTGCCCCGGAGGTCAGGTGGGGGCGCGCAGAGGAATGCACCGGGTCACAGGGCCCGAGGCTCTGCAAGGAGCAGGCAGCCGCGGGGACGGGGGCGCTCTAGGAAGGCTCAGCAATGCCCGCGGCCTCCCGGGGCGACGGGGGGACCCGCAGGCCGCTCCCAGCAGCCCTCCTGGGACCCGGGCCCCGCGCGGACGCGGCCTGAGCACCAAGCAGGTGCAGGTGCAGGTGCAGGTGCAGGTGCAGGTGCAGGTCAGCCTCGCCTGCGAACATACAGACCCCCGGGCACCTGGGCCACCCGCTCGGTGACTGCGCTCCCGCATCCTGCCCTGAAAGCGAAGACACCGGGGGGCCCCTCCCAGGGCCGCCGTGGGGGCCTCGTTGGTTCACGCGTGTGCAGCACGCCCGGCGGCGCACGGTCCCGCGTGGGGCCTGCTGCAGGCTGTGACCTGCGACGCAGCCCTTGCAGCCGTGGCCTCGTGCATGACCCGCTTCTCCGGGCCTCAGTCTTCTCCTCTGCAGAATGGAAGAGGAATCATCCTTCCCAGGGTCTCACCGCCCCGCGTTAGGACTGTTTGCTCCGGTTAGAAGCTGAACTGGGTGAAGGACGAGGCCCCAGGGGTGAGCGCGCGGGCCGACCGCGCCGAGGCTGCAGGCGCTGCAGGGCATCTGGGGAAATCAGAGGAAAGGCTCTCGCGCGTGGAACGTGCAGCGACTCTCCTTCGCAGGCGTGGGGGCTCGGCTCTTCCAAGTGGCCCCAAGAGGCCCACGGCCGCCTGCGTGAGACCCGTTCCCGGGGGTGCGGCTCTGCTCGCCGCGGTGCGCGTCCCCGCGGGTCGGGGGGGCGGGGCTGGAGCCGGGACCGGCCCGACCCGTCCAGGCTGCAGACTCTCGCCCCGACTGGCCAGCAGAGGCCGCCCTGGGCCGGGCGCGGGGCCCCGGGGGCGGGGCTGGGGACGGTGGGCGGGGCTAGGGCCCGTGGGCGGGGCTGGGGCGGCCCGGCGGCCGGGGAGGCGGGGCTAGGGGGCGGGGCTGGGACGGCGTAGGGGGGCTGGGGGGTGGGGCCCCTACGTGGGCGGGGCTAGGGGCGGCGCGGGGGCGGTCCTGCGGCCGCGGGGCTGACGCTGGGGCGGTGCAGGAGCCCTGGGGGGCGGGGCTGGGGGCGGGGCGGGGCTGGGCCGGCGCTGGGGCGGGGCTAGGGCCCCCGATGGGCGGGGCCGGGGCGCGGCTGGAGCCCTGGTGGGCGGAGCTGGGGCGGGGCTGGGGCCCTGGTGGGCGGGGCTGGGCCGGCGCGGGGGCGGGGCTGGGCCCTGGTGGGCGGGGCTGGAGCCCCGGTGGGCGGGGCTGGGCCGGCGCGGGGGCGGGGCTGGGCCCTGGTGGGCGGGGCTGGAGCCCCGGTGGGCGGCGCGGGGCGGGGGCCGGGGCTGGGGCCGGAGCGCGCCGGGCGCCGGAGGACTCGCCGCTGACGGAGCCGCGCCGCGGTGCCTGCCTGTCCGCCCGCCGTCCCCGCGGCCCCGCGCAGCCCGCCCGGCGGGGGAGGCGCCGCGCACCGGGACGATGGTCTGCAGGGCTGTGTTCGCGCTCTGCGTCCTCGCGGCAGGTACTGGGGCGGGCGGGGCCGGGGCGGGGGCCGGGGCGCGGGTCGGGCTGGGCCCGCCTGGGGAGAGCGGCTCCGCGGAACAGGTGGCCGCGCCTGGCGCCCGAGCCCGGGGGGCGACGCTGACCGCGCGCTCCCGGGGTCCCGGGGTCCCGGAGCCCTCGCCGCGGCGGCCCCGGCGGCTCGTGCGTCCCGGACCCCTGCGGCTGCGCGGCCCCGAGGCGGCTCCCGGGTCCCCGGCCCGGCCCCACGGAGCTCGGCTGGGCTTCAGCTCCCGGAACGCACTCGCGGGGCCCGGACGCGCGGGGCCCTGCGGGGGCTCGAACACGCGGGGCGGGGCGGGGCGGGGCGCCGCGAGGAGGGGCCAGGCCGAGTCTGCGGGCCGCCGGGTGCGGGGACCGGGTCTGCAGACCCCGCGGCCGCCGCCCTGCCGGGGACCCCCACTCCCGCCCCCGGCCCGCGCGGTCTCCCTCCCGAGTCCCGGGGGCGCCTGGAGGAGCAGCTGGGGCTTTCCTGGCCGCTCCCTAAGGACGAGCATTTTGCGGGAAAGTTTCCCGAGTTGAGATGAGAGTTTCCTGTATTTTGCTTCCTCTGCGTGCTGCGAGCCCAGGAAACCCCCCTTTTGGTTTTGGGATCCGCGCCCTTCGCGGTCGCGTCCGCGGGCGGTGCCCGAACACCCCGGGGCGGCTCCGGCTACACCGCAGGCTCCGGGGGCTGGGAGCGCGGGGCCCAGCGGGGGGCAGCCCCGTCCCAGGGGACCCCAGCGGGTGCGCATCCCCCCCCCCCAGGGCATTGCCCTGTGAGGCAGTTCCAGGGACCCTCCCAGCAGGAGGTGTTCGTTCACTAAAGGACGTGAAAGGCTCCGTTACTTCCCTCCTCACTAGGAATCTCTCCATGAAGCTCCAGGCTCAGAGAGACCAGTGAGCCAGTAGAGCCAGTGGCAGGTTTTTATTTTTTTTTATTTTTTTAATTTATTTGTGATAGTCACACAGAGAGAGAGAGAGAGAGAGAGAGAGAGGCAGAGACATAGGCAGAGGGAGAAGCAGGCTCCATGCACCGGGAGCCCGACGTGGGATTCGATCCCGGGTCTCCAGGATCGCGCCCTGGGCCAAAGGCAGGCGCCAAACCGCTGCGCCACCCAGGGATCCCCCAGTGGCAGGTTTTTCCTCTGGTTTTATCTTGTGGCTCGTCTTAATTTGTACCGACAGCCCTGGCAGTTGGCGGCACCTGCATTAGCCCTACTAGGCAGCGTAGGTAGCATTTTTCCCTAAGGAGCTGCAACGTTTTCTCTTCCTTGGTCAGTTTTAGAGCTTAGCCCAGCTATTCTGGGGATGAGAGTATTGCCCTTGTCCGTGGCTGGAGCGAGGGGCTGCTGGGCCCACTGAGCAGCCTCACCCGCGTCCACACACTGGTTGGTGGGGTTGGGGGGTGTTGGTGGTGGTCAGAGCCGAGCCGAGCCGACCGCAGCCTCCCAGTTCTGGGGCTCTCCTGACCCCAGAAGACATAGTTACGTTCCCGTGCACACCTTACCGAGTCCTGAAGCTTCGGCCTTCCCTCTTTGAAGATCTCTGTGTTGCTAGAGCTTCTTACAGTCGGTTTGAGAAAAATAACATAAAAACTGGTGTAAATATCTCATGAGATTCTTTGCATCCCAAGGTAGGCTGTTTTCAGGAACCAAAATATCTTTTCTAGGAAAAAAAAAACAATAGATGTGTTGGTAAAGGAGAGAGGGTGAGGGTTCCTGAAATGAAACTGCCTCACTCCCCATCAGTCTCGGTAAGGCTCTGCTTAGTTCACACTGATGGCTTCTCTTCTATTCTCCTCCTCCTTCTCCTCCCTCTCCCCCACCTTCTTCTTCCACTTTCTTCTCTTCCTGCTCCTTTTTTACCCTTCCAGTAAAATTCTCAAGGTGATTCTTCCTTGAGCCAGGAATAAGGTTTGGCAGGGGACTTTTTTAGCTTAATAAAGGCACTCAGTGTATACACAGCATTTCCTGCGGCTGTCTGTGGACACCTGCACGTATGTGGGCATGGTCAACGACCATAATGTCTACATTTATTCACTCGTATTTTAAAAAGAAGGAAGAGCGAACGCTTGGACTGTCTTCAGTTCTTTCGAAGTTGGTCGTGGTATGAACCATCATGGCTATTTTGTAGACCATTCTCCAGCATCTCTGTGTACAGGCATAGAGGAGCACCTCCTCTGAATTAGAGTATAGGCCAGCACCCCCAAGTTTCGGCTGCTGATGAGGGACGGAGGATGGCAGGCTGCAGCAGGCTTCCTCTTCATCCCTCTCCTTCTCCTATCTGGATTCTCTTCTTTTCCCCACCACCACCATTGCCACCCTCTGCTCTTCTATGGCCCCATTTATTTAAAAACTCCCTCACTGAGACCTCTGAGATATGCTGGAACTTTCCAGAGGTCTTTTCCAACACTCAAGGAGGACAGAAGGGAAACAAGCGCAGGTAAAAGAGGCACACACCTCATGACCCTGCACTCCCCACAGAGACTATCGCATCCCACCCCATCACCGAGGCCCACGTCTTGGCCCTTGTGGACCAAAACCAGGAGAGCTCGAGAGTGCAGTCAACCACCCAGCTAGAGAGCCTGTGTTCTGGCCTGACAGCTCTCCTCTGGGTGACTAACATCTAGGATGGCCTTGTCCCTGAAGGGAGACCCCACCCTACACAATGTGATACGGGTCGACACCTTCTCATCAGCACACTAAAGCCTCTACGTGAACCATAAATGCCTCGCGCACACATTCATGAGAACGGCGAGGTTGCCCGTGGTTGCTTGGGAGTGGGGGGTGAAGGGTCACTCGTATTCCTGTAGCCGGGTCACCTCCTTTCCTCCGAGGTCTGTCGCACGTCCAAGGAGTGACCTCTCCTCCCCGTGACACCTGACCTGCGAGGCGGAAGCGCTTCTCCGCCCTCTGATACGGTTGCTGAGGGAGTGGTGCAGAGTGCTAAGCCCGCAGGCTCTGCAGCTGGATTGCCCAGGCGCAAAGCTAACATTACTTGCCAGGTGTGTCATTTAGGGCGAGTAACTTAACCATCCTCGGTTTTCTTTTCTACAAAATTGGGGAAATAAAACCTCATAAGGTCGTTGGAAGTCTTAAATGATTACATATACTTAGAGCGCATGGGACTTAGGAAGCAGTCAATAAATGTTAGCCACTGTTGTTTCTATTAACGTTATTAATAGTGTTTGCTGGAGTTTAGTGCCCGTTAGGTCATCCTCTCCGAGGCAGAGCTTCTGCGCGTGTGCTCAGGCTAAGTAGATCGAGGATCTCCACTGACATTGCAGCACGATGCCAGCTGTTGTGGCAAACCTTAATGTGCAAATTAAGAAAATATTCAGCTGAGCCTACTATGTGCCTAATTTGAAAAGGCTAATAATGTGCCAGCTCAGATTTAGCACAACAGTCAAAAAAAAAAAAAAAAAAAAAAGACTAGTAGAAGTAAAGTCTTACCGAGGACTTGACTTCTTCCACAAAGTGTTTTGCTTTTGGAAGGCCCAGCTCAGTAAACCTTTAAGTCAGATTCCCAGAACCACACATTTTGGATGAATCAGATCAAAGAACTTAGGAAAAGACCGCTCACGGTACCTGAATGATCCAGAATGGCTCTCGAGAGAGCCCAAAAGCATTAGTAATGGGCATGTCTCGGATTCACCTTGACACCTGGGCCAGGTCTAAGCGTGCTTGTGTTTTTATGAGGAGGACCCTGGCCCAGGGTTTGCGGTGTTCGGTCAGACTTTGTGAAGCAGTAATTTTCCCTGTGAGAGCGGGGCCTGGGGAGGTGGCTGCAGCATCCGCTGCCACAGTGAAAGGGACGTTTTAGAAGTGTTTCCACGCGGGTTGGCGGTCTCAACACCAAAGCGAACGGAATCCTGCCATCGCATTGCCGACAGTTCGCTTCCTTTCGGAAGCATCTGTCGCTTAAATGGGACGTGTTAGTTCGGGAATCGGATGTTTGCTTTGCTGTAAGACACTGAATGAAACAGTTTGGAAAAATTAATGTTTTCATTTAGAAGACGGTGGCAATTCTGAGAGAGGTAGGCGAGTAGAGTGTGTGCCTTTGGCAGTGATCGCTCTTCCCTTGGACGTGCGGGGCTGGTGGGTACCGTCCAGTGAAGGTGACCATAAATAAGACTGACTTGTGTGCGGCATGACTTTGCTTTAAGTCACAGCTTAAGTTATTTAAATCACAGAATTTGTGTCACAGCACATCTCCTGGCGTGTGGATCTTCACACGTGCCGCGTGACCCTTACACCCGCGTAGCCCCTTTCTTCTACCTTTTACCTGTTCTGATGTCATTTCTAAACCTTGAGACCTTTGCCACTTTTAAGTACCAGAAATAGTTACAACAAAATAGACAATTACATAGTTTTTTCCGCCTGTGTTTTCCGTCGGTGCAGGGTAGTACAATGTCAATTGAAAATAAGCTGTTTTAATTTTCCTTTGGCTAGCGTTGCCAGTTTTAGCAAGTAAAAATAGATTGCCCCGTCCAATTTGAATTCCAAATAAACAATGAATTCGAAGTGTGTCCCACACAATAGTTGGGACACACTTGAACTAAGTAATTCTTCATGGTTTATCTTGAATCCAAATCTAACCGGCATCCCGATGTACGTCACCTAGAAGCCGTGCATTTGGCCTTTTATGTATGGTTCATCTATACGATGGGCTTGAGAGGAGATTGGCTTTATCTAACCACACCTCACCTGGCGTGGGCTGCCCGGCTCCTTCTCAGTCTGTTCACGGGAAGGCGGGGAGGTTTCAGGGCAGCTCCCTCCAGGATGGCAGCCGGACGGAGTAGAGTTCAGAGGAGCTCTCCAGTGCAAGGTTTTAATCTGATTGCGTTTATTTTTTTTTAAGATTTATTTATTTTAGAGAGAGTGTGTTCGGGCAGGGGAGGAGGGCAGAGGGCAGAGGGAGAGGGACTCTGAAGCAGATGCCCACCTGAGCACAGAGCCCAAGGCGGGTCCGAGCCCCTGAGATCATGACCTGAGCTGAAATCAAGAGTCGGACGCAACCAGCTGAGCCACCCAGGTGCCCCTCTGATTGCGTTTCCAATAACTGTGCATTGTTAACGTGTTTCTGAACAACTGGGATTTCTGGAGCCTTCCTGAAGCTACATTACCTTAGCCTCATGTGACTTTTCCTTTAAAAAAAAAAACTATACATAAAACGGTAGCAGTGTTCATGCCTGGGAGCTGGAACTAGGAGCTTCTAGAATCCAGCTGGCAACCGATTAGAAACAAAGTTATAGAATTGCTTTGGATTTCAGTGCTCTTTTATGTGCCAGGATCCTAATACACCTCACAAATATTAGTTGTGTAAGGTTTGCATAATTCCTGCAGGGTGGGTCTGTGGGTACACTGGAACCTGCAGGTATGAAGCCCGAAGCAGTATATGAGACTCTCAAGGCAAATTGGAAAAACAAACACAAGAACCCTTAAGCGATCAGACTGTGGTGGAAATTTGCACCTTCCGTATCGGGCGAACCTGTGAAAAGGTAGCTGTGGAGCGGGGAGGAAATAGCGGCCAGTTCCCAGGGCGATACTTAGAAACCTGTGTACTCGTCGCAAAGTAAGCTGCAGAGCAGAGCACGACGTCAATGACGACCTCTTCCACTTGGGGTCCGAGCTCCGGCACCTGATCTTGTTTTCTATCGGGGAAGAAATCAGGACGTTGGAGCTTTAGTGCAGGTGTTGGGCATGGAAGGAATTGAGGAGAGGAAACTGTGTGTTTAATTCTGTGTGTGCCTTGGCCCTGGTTGACTGGGGTGATGAAGGTCTGTTCCCCCCTTTAAATTATGATATTCTTGCCGGTGTCGTGGTGTCCAGAAGCACGACCTCGGGACTGACAGACGGTCACTTACTAGCATAGCCCGTGACGGATCGCCGCTGGTGCTTTTGCTTCTTATGGGATCTTTGCAGTTTCTGCCAGAAAGGCCTGTGCCCCCGCAGAGGGATGGCAGACGGATGCCATTACCCTGGCTCAGTCGTCTGGTTGTTGAACACGTCTTGCCGTGTGAGTCTTTCTTCGTGCTGTCTTTTGGATTCTTTACGAAGAACAATAACGGTTATCCTAAGGATTAAAGGATGCTCTCTTCACCGTACGGAAGCTCCGGTGCTTTGTCTGGATGTAGGGAAATGGTTAGGACACCACCATTCCACGGAGTCCACGTAGTGGGTCGGTTACGGGAGGATTTCAGAACATGTCAGAATGACAGGAGAGCCTCGATGCCCGTCTGTTCGTCAGCGGGGCCTCGGGAAGCCTGGTGCCCTGAACACCTCTCACACCTCTCTGTTGGCCTGGGGAAGAGGCCAGGGGTTGTGCATCCCCCACTGCCAGTTGGGAATTCTTGCTACCGGGGGGTGTGCTGCTTGAGAGGCAACGTCAAGGCGAATATTGCCGTCACCCCACCCGCGAGGAACCCTGGCTGTTTCGTCGTAGGGGTGGCAGGGTTGATAGGGCCGGCGTCCAGGAGGAGAGAGCCCCGGAAGTCCCGTGTTTTGAAGAGCAGTTGGACAGGCCTGAGCCGGAGAAGGAACGATCGGTTTCCGGGGATATAAGATCATTTATCATTTACGTTCTAGGAAATGTTGGTGGGGGCATACGTGTGGTTATCAAATTACATGTGGAAACTGGGTGAGAAATGGGCAGTAGGAAGGAGCCAGGGCTGCTCCAGAAATTCTGTGGGATCCATGGGCGAGGCTGGGGTGATGTGTTACGGGAGACGGAGAGACTATCAGATGGCCGAACGTGGTCGGGGGAGGGCAGCGGGGGGTAATAATTAAGATTATTGGGGGCTACGAAAGACCAAACTACCCCTGCTGCTGCTGCTGCTGCTAATGGAAAATGCATCAAGTTTCATTTTGGGTGAGAGAGAGGAGAGAGTGAGGGGTGGAGGGGTACAGGGTGGGGGTAGGGGTGAGATGAAAGAGGCCTCCTTAAATTTATATGAATATAAAGCCTTTTCAGGTTTGTGAAAGGTAAATTGAGGGGCACCTGGCTGGCTCAGTCCATTAAGCATCTGTCTTTGGCTCAGGTCATGACCCCAGGTCCTGGGATCGAGCCCCATGTCGGGCTCCTGGCTCAGCGGGGACCCTGCTTATCCCTCCCCCTCTGCTCCTCTCCTGCTCATGCTCTCTCTCAAATAAATAAATAAAATATTTTGTAAAAGATACATTTTTAAGTCTTGGCAAAATGAAGACGTAATTCAAATTTTGCCTTAGATCACCCCAACATGAGACATTGGCAAACTTGCTTACTCTCAGGTGCTTATGTCTAGTGTTTCCAAATAGCTTTTTTAAAAAATGTGAGTCAGCCTTTGGTTTTCATTGAGGATTACAAAAGCTAAACTTTAAAATCAGCTCTTTTTTTGAGCGATGCACATAAAAACTATTTTTCTTTTAAAAATGTAAGACTGTTTCTCATGGATATCGCTTTGAAATAGCTGAAACATTAAAAAGAGAGAGAGGAAGAAAAGGAAAAGGGGAAAAAAAAAGAAATAGCTGAAGTATTTTAAGTTCTCTGGCCAATTAAGAAAATGTCACCTTTGAGCTCAGCTAGAAAAGATACCTTCACTATTTGAACATTTTTGAGAATCTTCTGAATAAGTAAAAATAACCTGATGATAGAAGGCGATTTGAGCCGAAGGGAAGGAAGGAGTGGTCGGCAGCCTCCAGTGATGCTTGAGAGGCTCGAGTAAATCCTGATGCTGCGTGTGGAAGGTGAAGTTCGTCACTAGCAAGCGGGGAAACAGGAGTGTGACCTTAAAGGCCCTGCCTCCGGGCAGCCCGGGGGGCTCAGTGGTTAGTGCCACCTTCAGCCCAGGGCATGATCCTGGGGTCCCGGGATCGAGTCCCACGTCGGGTTCCCTGCATGGAGCCTGCTTCTCCTCTGCCTGTGTCTCTGCCTCTCTCTCTCTCTCTCTGTGTCTCATATGAATAAATAAATGAAATTACTTGAGCAGCCTTTAAACAAATCAAAGAATCAGAAAGATGATACTAAAAACATCTGCCTAGCTTGTTCAGTGGGGTCCCCTTGCAGATTTTTGAGGGGGGAGGCCCTCAGGCACCTTGAAGTACAGCAGCCTGGCGGTAAGCCAGGGAGTCAGTGGCAGTGGACCGTAGGCCTGCCCTGGGGCTGGGAGGGTGGGCCAGGCCGCATCAGGTGCCGTGGGCCTGACCCCGGAGGACGGGCGCCTGCCCCCGCCTCTGCTCTGCGGGGAGACCATTCCAGAATGAAGTGGAAAGCAGGGCCTGTGGCAATTCTAGGGTTAACTTTTGGGGAGCTGCCAGACGGTTTTCCAGAGTAGCTGCACCGCAGTGTATTTGTGCATTCCCTCTCATTAGGGCGATGCGGGTACACTTTTTTGAGAAAAGGAAGGAAAAGTCATCCACATTGACGAGAGAAGACTCCCCAGATCTCAGAGGCAAGTGTGGCTGCTGCAGGAGGGCAAACTGCTACATCCCTGAGTACTGGTCGGAGGGTGGTCAGAGACGGGGATGTGGTTTTGGAGATGAGGAAATTTACGAGATTTTTGTTAAAAAATTAAATATCATTAATGACGGTCATGTATTTTTTTAATGGTTTTTTTAAAAGCTGCCCTCAAGCACCATTTTTTTTTTTTAAATCATGGAAACTATAAACATACACAGAGATTGACGAGAATGTATCCATCACCCACCCAGACCTGATTCAGAGTCTGTTGGTCTTGGTTAAGAATTTTTAAAAATATTAATACATCGGAAGTCATGTAAATGTGTAACCATGAGGTGCTAGTCAGAGAAACTAGAATATACACTGCACGGCCATCCAACTGCGCAACAGCACGCAACTGCTTCGGATTCTGAGTCTTAAAAGCCATGCAGCCACCCGGGGGCTCAGCGGTTGAGCATCTGCCTTCGGGTCAGGGCGTGACCCCGGGGTCCCGGGATCGAGTCCCGCGTCGGGCTCCCCGCAGGCTTCTCCCTCGGCCTGTGTCTCTCATGAATAAATACATAAAATCTAAAAAAAAAAAAAAAAAAAAAAAAAAAAGGAATTCTGAGGTGGTTGGTTCATTCCTGTACAAACACATTAGCTGGTTACAATATATTGAACTAATAAGTGTAACTTTATATTTCACAGTTGTATCAGAAAAGCAAGCTACAGACTGAATGTACATCGTGATGAAATATTTAAGACATATTTATGTGCGTGCCTGTAGAGAAAATCATTTAGAAGAATACGGTGGTTATTTCTGGCAGGTGAGCCTTGGGTTAGTTTCAGTTTTTATGCTCTTTTCTATTGTCTGAAATTGTTAAAAAAGTTTGTTTTGCCTGCACAATTAAAAGAGTAGAGATATTGTCACTGTTTTAATCCCCCTTTATCAACACTTAATGTGGCTCTCGTAACTGCTGCGCAGCTATTTCTAGCCTCAATATCTTGATTGGGAAATCCTTCTGATGGAGCCATCAAAACCCGTATCTCAGAAAAGCAAATAACCTCGAGGGGTTTACAGGATATCACTGACGTAATGGGCAGGGAAGGTTCTGGGAAGGAATTGACTTAAAGCAATATTCTATTTTATGAAACCAGAGCGCTACATAAATCATCGATCAGAACAACTCTCTTGGACACTGTTTTAAGAGACTCTGACTCAACTGGTCAGTATTTGAGATTCTTTGTTTTCAATACTTGATGGTCACTTATGGGAGCAATTTTAAATGAAAACATTATTCTGAGCTTTTCTATAGTGAAACGTGTCCTCTTAGATGTAAGAAAACAAGTGGCCCCCAGAAGAGCGCATGATCTGCTTTTCTTTGGCAACATTAAATCTGATACATCATCTTTCCAATAAGATAATCAATAAAATGTGGTTTAGGCAAATGCTGGAGCGTTACTGACAGTCCGTGAGCATGTAGGCCGGCCCCTTCACGTTCTAAAGGGAGCCAGACATGCTGGGGTGGGATGGAGATTTCGCCTTGTGTTTAGCTGGAGCAGGTACCACACATTGTAGGATGCGCGCTTCCCTTACAGCTTCGTCTCATGCTCCCAACAACCCCACAAGGCAGACCGTCCCAACCCCCGCAGTCCCACGGTTCAGGTCACTGAGCCTCAGAAGCTGAGGAGTGAGACGTGGCGTTGGACCCAGGTCTGTCCTCCTTTACCCACCTTCGTCCCCACTGTCTTGAACAGACAAAGCAGACTACGTCGCCTCCAAAGTTTCCCCCGACTCTGAGCCTCTTTCCCGTCCCCACACCCACAGATTGATGGAGAGCCTTGCCATCCTTCCTAGCCGGTCACAGTAGCTCCCGACTGGCCACCCGTTCCCTTCTCACCGTCTCACCTCCCTTTTGGGAGTCTTTCAGGTCAGGCCACCCTGCCTGCCCCCCTCCAAAGGAGCGGAAGCAGACCTGAATCTGCTGGCATCCTCCAGGCGCTCAGGCTGTGGCTCATTAATCTCATTTCCACCAAAAAGAATGAAGGCTCCTGGGAGGACTAGTTAATTCCAGGCGTGAGTTAGAAACTACAGAGGATGAGCCTGGGACATCCTGTCATCACAGACGGCAAGGATGCTATCAGAGACCACCGGGCTCCTGTGACAAGGACTCAGAACCCTTCGTGAGGCTCCCCCTGGCCAAAGATGGAACCGCTGAGCGTCAGTGTGGGTGGCTGCCGGGGGCTGAGTCCCAGGGCTCAGGCTCGTGACTCAATTACAACACCGACACAAGGCAATAGTGACTCAAAGTCCATTTGTCCCCAGTGGGGGATGCTAACGAACCAACACATTTCGAAAAATAATAGATAAATAGGAAGAATTAAAATTCTTGATTGATTGATTGGTCTTATTTTGCCTTTATTTGATGAGGTGTATCCCTGGGTCACCAACCATTAGATGGTGGGATGAGCATCTTATACAGGTGTTCCCGCCAGCGGATGGCAATGGTGATGGCGATGGCGAGGTGGAGATAGAGTAGCACCATACGCGTCGCCTGAGGAGTTCGCGGGTCTTGGCCCTGACCCCCGGTGACGGCCAGCGCCGTGGGGAGCCACACAGCAGGTCTTCGTCTCCCGGTGGAAGGGCCCCCTGGCCCCTGGGAAGTGGCCTTGCCGCATCGGAAGGAACCTGTAGCAGATCAAGCCTCTGCATCCAACTGTCAAGTCACAGGAAATACAGAGGGCCGCGGAAGCTGCTAAGTGACCCCACAGGAATGAAGTCCGCGAGCTCCCGACCACGGACACCTCTTCATGACAAGCAGGTGGTTTCTTCCGACAAATGAGTTGCAAGGGAAAAAGAGAGATGAAGAGGAAGGTGGGAAGGCAGGATTTATCGACGACAAACGAGCTTTAAGAGGCAGCAGCCGCCACAGCCGTGGACCTTAGTTGGATCAACCCAAAACGCGGAGAAATGAACTAAGATGTTTACGAAGAGGATTGTGAATTCGATCGTTGACCGGACAGCCGACGGCGTTAGCGTATCATCATTCTCAGTGCGGTAACGGCGCAGCCTGCGTGTTCTCAACGACACCCCTCACCCCTCGGAGCTACACGCCGTCGTGTGTACACGCCTCGGAGCTACACGCCGTGCCGGGATCTGCTTCAAAATAATGTGAGAGTGAGATGCGGGTGGAGGCACATTCCGGAAAAAGAGTCGTCGTCAGCTAATGACTCTTGAAATGGAGCAAAGGGCCCATAAGCGTCTGTTACCCTCTTCTCTTCCATTTTGTAGAGGATTCATTTTCTCCATTATTCAGTTTTTAAAAAGAATCTTCCAGAAACCCCCATTTCTTCCAGGAACGAGTCCAAACTCCTTGACTAGTGGCTTAAGATCTGAGGTAGAGGCAGAGGGAGGGAAAGGCGGTGCGGGTAATCGTGGTGCGAGAGGCTAGACAGGCTTCCCCAAGACGGACGCATGGGCCGCATGCCCTCAGGCCGTCGCCCCGGCCAGTTTCTCATTCTAGAAGCCTCACGGCGGCGTCTGCCAACCAGAACGCTCTGTATCCTGCAAGTTCAAGTCTCCCCTTCACCTGTTTGCATCGTCGCCCTTCGAACTCGTGGCTTTTGGAGAGCAGGGTGCTGTCTTAGCTTCGCTCCCCGCCCCCCCACGTGTGAATGTGTACACAGCAGGTGCTCAGTACTTACTGAGTTGAACTGAGGAACCTGAAGCTCCAGCATGTAGACTGCAGGGTCTGGATTACACATCTCGTGTATACAGGAGTAGGAGTCCCCTGAGGCCAGAGCCCCCAGCCCTTCGTGTCGCTTCCCAGCACTGTGACCCCTGAGAGAAGTGACCCTTAACCTGCAGGGGCCACAGTGGTTCAGCGGTTGCGAGGCCCGGCAGGTAGCGGGGCATGGAGCCTCGAGAGGGTGGCCCCAAGGGCAAGACCGTGCTGAGAGGGGAAGTGGCCTGGGAGCTGGACGCACTGGTAAGGAGGCGGATGCCCCGGGCACCAGCAGGGCCCAGTGGAGAGCACGGGAGGGAGGGAGGGAGGGAAGGGGTCCTTCACCTGCTTCCCAGGACCACACAGCAGTGCGAGGTTTGCAAAGGAAGCGTGACCGCCTTACCAGCAGCCTGCTGCCGTTGGGCAGCCCCCCCAGCTGCACGTGTTCAGGAGATGAAGTTTTGCTGTAGACACGGAGGCCCGGGTGAGGTAGTCCTGGGAAGGGTGCAGAGGTAGAGGAATCAGAGGGCAAGTGTGGCCTCCTGGGTGGAAGGGGAACGGCTCCCTTCCCGGTTCCCAGCAGTGCAGATGCCAGCAGGTGGCTGGGCCCTGAGCACCATCTGAGCACCACCGAGCACCATGAGCACCACCTGAGCACCATGAGCACCACTGAGCACCACCTGAGCACTACTGAGCACCACCTGAGCACCATGAGCACCACCTGAGCACTACTGAACACCACCTGAGCACCATCTGAGCACCACTGAGCATCATGAGCACCACTGAGCACCACCTGAGCACCATGAGCACCACTGAGCACCACCTGAGCACTACTGAGTACCACCTGAGCACCATGAGCACCACTGAGCACCACCTGAGCACCATGAGCACCACTGAGCACCATCTGAGCACCACTGAGCACCACCTGAACACCATGAGCACCACTGAGCACCATGAGCACCACCTGAACACTACTGAGCATCATGAGCACCACTGAGCACCATCTGAGCACCACTGGGCATCACCTGAGCACCACTGAGCATCACCTGAGCACCACTGAGCACCACCTGAGCACCACCTGAGCACCACCTGAGCACCATGAGCACCACTGAGCACCATGAGCCCCACTGAGCACCACCTGAACACTACTGAGCACCACCTGAGCAGCATGAGCACCACTGAGCACCACCTGAGCAGCATGAACACCACTGAGCACCATCTGAGCACCACTGAGCATCACATAAACACCATGAGCACCACTGAGCACCATGAGCACCACCTGAGCACCATGAGCACCACCTGAGCAGCATGAGCACCACTGAGCATCACCTGAGCACTATGAGCACCACTGAGCACCACCTGAGCACCACCTGAGCACCATGAGCACCACTGAGCACCACCTAAACACCATGAGCACCACTGAGCACCATGAGCACCACGAGCACCACCTAAGTGCCCACCCCTTCCCACTGTGGCCTGAGTGCTCCCCTGGGTTCTGTCCAGCAGCCCGGCAGGGCAAGTGCAGACGGGCTATTGTCTCGGCTTCCCAGGGTGTCAGGACAGTGCGTCCCCTCCTGTTCTGTGGCTGGAGACTGCAAGTCAGGTGTGGGCAGGGCCCTCCTGTGGCCGGGGCGCTGTGGCTCAGGGCTGTGCAAGCGCCCGCTTCAGTCCACCCCCCGAGTGTGTTGGGGGCCCGTCCTCACGAGGCACCGGCCGCCGGGTTAGTCGCGGGCTCCCCTGGCTCAGGAAGGCCTCGCCTCACTCAGCGGTCGCTGCCCAGAGCAGATTTCCACCTGTGCCCCCGCTCGTGGGCCCGGGCCGGGGGCTCCCCTGCGTCTTCCTGGAGGCCCGGGCAGCCCATGCCGATGACCCCCGCAGCGAGGCCGGCCCGTGAAGGACCCTCCCCAGGTTGCCCGTGGTAGAGTCGGGGGTGAACGTCACAGCTCCACGCTCGTGCGGACGAGGCCGTCCTCTGCGGGAAAGCACGCCCTGCTCCCTTAAGTCTCTTCTCCCCTGTGTGAGATGCATTATTGGGCGGGGACATGGGAGGTCACAGGAATCTTCCACAGGAAACTTTAGAGATTGTGACGTTCCCAAACCACGGATCGCTGTCTGCTGGTGTGAAGAGTGTGCGTGCGTGTGCAGCAGGTATACGTATAGTCGTGGGTGGGATGCGTGTTTCCTTCCTTTCTTATCTGCATCCTTCCTTACCAAAGTAATTAGAAGAATTTTATCTTTTATTTTTAGTCTTTTAAAATAGATTTTATTTATTCATGAGACACAGAGAGAGGCAGAGACACAGGCAGAGGGAGAAGCAGGCTCCATGCAGGGAGCCCGATGCAGGACTCGATCCCGGGACCTGGGGTCACGCCCTGGGCCGAAGACGCTCCACTGCTGAACCCCCCAGGCGTCCCTAATTAGAAGAATTTTAAAAGGAGCAGGCAGCATGAGAAAGAAGGTGGTTTTCGGGGAAAATTAATATTCAACAAATTCATACATTTCCTGTAATTTCTAAGGTTCAACTCTTGCTCCCAATAAAAAGCTGGACATTCTGAATATTTAATTATCCATAATCATGCATATCCACATCTTCTGATTACTGACTAGGACATTAATTAGGTGGAACAGGGACATTTATTTGGTTCTATACCTACCTAGTCAGTGTTGTTTTGGAATTAGCAGCTTTCCTTACAGGTCCCAGTGAAAAAAAATCAACATTTGAAGTTCTTTTCCCTGGAAAAAATACAATTCCTCTTACAGGAGATTTAATTACTTAGTTTTGCTTATATAGGCAAGAGAAATATTCGAAAAAAAAAATGCGAGCGGTGCTGTCTTGAGTCTTTATTGATTTGGGTTATTCTCAAAGGAATAAAAAAAATTAAAGCTATAAACGAAAGAACTGAGTTGACGCTGAGATAAAAAGTCACAAAGCAGGAGAACAGCCTCATTATGTCGTGGAAGTCCCAGGGAGAGCCATTGTTTTGCCAAAGTGATGGGGTAAAACCGCCTGGGACCCAGCACCGGTGCCCGGGAGACTAGGAGGAAAGAGCTTTGGAGGCTTTGATTTTTTTTCTCTAAAACAATTAAGATTAAAGGAGTTAATCGGGAAATCTGAGGTTATAGAAGGTTGAGCAAGTCAACCAGCTCATGTGTCTGGTCTGGGGCACATGCCTGGGATGACCAAACTTTTCCATGGAAGATTGCTCTTTATGATAATTCTTCCAGAATGAAAAGAGTGACAAGAAAACGTTAAAGTCGGAAAAACGATCCCCACCTCCGACACCGGAGAACAGCCTGGCCTCCCGGGGACACCGGCCGAGGAAGCAGATGGGCCAGCTGGGGTTTGCGCCCCGCAGGGCCCGGCTGTGAGCAGGGAGAGCGGCTCAGGCGTGGCGAGCCCCGGTGCCCCCGGCGAGTCAGGAGGCCGAGCGGACGCTCCCAGGTCCCCGGGGCGCCCTGGCCGCCTCCCGCCCGGCCTGCATGGGGCGGGGGGTGGGTGGCGGCCTCTGAAGCTCTGAGCTCCGTCCCCGTCGGGAACTTCTCATAGTGGGTGGAAGAGATCGTTCACCATTTTTGCAAGAACCAGCCCAGAAAATTAAAAGCAGGTCCGTGCCCCCAGTGACCGCATCTATCGTCCCTCGTAAGCCGGGCCCGTCCCGGTCACACTCTGGGCGGTAGCAGCCAGGTTTGGGAGGGCATCCACGTCCTTTGCTTGCAGCAAAGGATTTTTATCCTTCCAATTTTTAAGGATTCCAATATAGGGGCCCCTGGGTGGCTCAGCGGTTGAGCATCTGCCTTCAGCCCGGGGCGTGACCCCAGGGTCCCGGGATCGAGTCCCTCGTGGGGCTCCCTGCATGGAGCCTGCTTCTCCCTCTGCCTGTGTCTCTCTCTGTGTCTCTCATGAATAAATAAATAAAATCTTAAAAAAAAAAAACTATTTGTATTTTGGGTGTTAAGTTTCATATGTTCTCTCTATATTTTGGGCTCTACCCCTTCGTCAGATGTGTCACTTGCGAATACTTTCTCCCATTCAGTACGTTGTCTTTTACACACTACAGGTTAACAGCCCAGATTTGACCCGTGTTGGACTCATAAAGCCCGACCGGAAAAAAAACGCTGTCTTGAAACCAACTACGCAATGAGCGATGTGTAGCGGGGCCTTGCCCTTCGCCCAGTGTCCTAAACCAGCCGATGGGCTTTCCACGTGCGGCGCTGAGGGTGTATTTGAGCTTCAGGTTCACAAAGCACGAAGGACCCCGAGGGAGGTTCCTAGTGGTTGTGATGAGCTCCGAGCCGCCGCCTGCAGGGGAAGTCACGGCCCGCGTCGCCTGGCTCCTTACGGTGCACATTACATTGTTCACAAGTTTTCTTGACTTTTATTTTTATCAGAATACACTTCCTTAGCATCGTCAAACTTAAGCAGCACTTGATGTTTCTTTTTGATGACGGATCTGTCCGCACATAGGCAATTAGCTGGCTGCTGTGTGAACTCAGGAAGCCCAGGGAGTGGTTAGATCGAAATTCATCTAACAATCTAGGTTTAAGCCCCGGTGGAGAAGGATCCAAACTGAGAGCATTAGCAGTTTGGCTTTAAAAGGGACGTTGGATTAATGCAGTCTACGCCTCCTTGCTGCACAGCATCCTTTCAAGGCAGAAATTCAACGTATGGCGTGGAAAATGGATACGATACACATAGGCTTGTCTTGATTTAACAAGGATGAAGAATTAAATGTTTGGGTAAATAAAACCTCCCAAATAACTGAGCTTTCTCTATTAATATGGGTTCTCAGTTTTAAAAAATGTGAGAACAACAATTTTACTTTCTTTTTTTTTTTTTAAGATTTTATTTATTTATTCATGAGAGACACAGAGAGAGGCAGAGACCCAGGCAGAGGGAGAAGCAGGCTCCATGCAGGGAGCCCGATGCGGGACTCGAACCTGGGACCCCAGGGTCACGCCCTGGGCTGAAGGCAGATGCTCAACTGCTGAGCCCCCCGGTGCCCCCCTGGATTCCTCTTTCTTTGAAAACCCTTATGGCTCCTCAGGATGGTCTGGGTGTGCCTGTGCCAGCAGTAGGGCTGCCTCCAGTTCCCGCGAGCTATGGCTCCCAATGCCCAGACTGCCTTGCGTGCACCCATGTCCCGCTCTGGTCACCCACGAAGGCAGAGGTTGCTCTTTCTAGGGACAGACAAGGAAATCCTTGTAGGGTCGGTAGCAGAAGAGGTCAGAGATGTGTCGCCAGAGGGCTGGGTCGGTGACAGCCCTGGGGGGAGTCGTGGGTATTTTGACGTCCTGACCTCGTGCTCTTTCCGCGACGGTCTCCTTTGTCGAGTGCCCTAAAGGCCGCATTTTAATGCACAAGGTCAGTATTTTGGAAACCACTTGTGTTAGCTGAAGTCTCTAAACTCTGAGCTTCCCAGATACGTGATCCAAAATTAAGCAGACTAGTGGCACACGGCTTAAAAATGGAAAATACTACCCTAGTGTCTGCAGGAGAAACTCTGTGGGAGGATGGGCCACGCGTTCCCTCGAGTCCAGATTTGAAGGATTGTTCCACGAGTTCAGAATCGCCCGCCGTACTGAGCAGAGAACACCTAGTCCCCGGCCAGCAAGGGAGCCCCGGACGCCGAGACCCCCCAGTCCTACATGCATGCAGCCTACGGCTTTTTATAAAAATATGTGCGTCTTCCCTCCAGAAGGCTGCGTAGCCTGCCTCGAAGCACGGGGACCTCGGGAGGGGTTCGGACAGACGCTGCTGCTGCTCTCCGGGCCCCATTGGCCTCTGCAGATGCCGTCGGGACGGCGACCTGGTGGTGATCCTCTGTCGACTTTTTGCTTTCTGCTAAGTGGTTTTATGACATTAAGTGGCCGGCAGAGGTGTTCTTCTGAGCAGGCCGTGCTGGGGTGACGTTAAATCGCTCTGGGAGATACGCGACCTACGTATTTGGGTTTGGATTTGTAGAAGGCTTGCGGCCGTGCACAGATCCATAACGGGACGGGCCCGCACTCGCCAGAAGCCCTCAGGCTGGGCGGGGAGCGACTCCGGTTCTCACCAGGTGTGCAGAGAGCTGGGTTTGGGGCCCGCGACCCTGCTCTGGGTCCCTGGCTCAGCCGCTTGCAGACGAGGGGGTCGGGGACGGGGAGTGAGCCCCACGAGGCGCCCAGCACCTGCCTGCCCAGCCCCGCGGTGGGCGCTGCCAGGGTCTCTGCTCCTGCAGGAGGGGACCCACGGGAGCGGCCTCGCGCTGCCAGGACCGGCGAGCGGGGGCACCAGCCTGGGCCCGGCCCCGTCGGCCGCGCGGCCCCCCTCCAGCGTCGTGCTGGAGCCCCGGGACCTGCGCGTCCCTTTCCGCGCTCTGCACTACGAGAGGCAAAGTGTCCCAAAGCCGTACGGCTCCCCAGGTCTTTAGGGAGTGGTGTTTCCCCCTATGCTGCTCTGCTCACAGCTCTGGGTGGTGTTAGGTTCGCTGGTGGGGGTCTTTATTGGTTTTGAAGATGTGGACACGGCTCAGTTGTTTTTCAAGAGCTCCCTGTCCCTAGCGGTGCCCACGTGGCTGCGGAGGAAGGGGCAGGAGGAGCGGCTGCGCTCCCGTTCACCCTGGGCGGGGGGTGTTCCTGCCGAGAGTGCTCGGGGCCGGCGTCTGACTCGGCACCAGGGCCCCCGTGAAGGCCTTCAGCACCCCTCCAGGAGCAGCTGCGGCCTGCGGCGCCCCTGAGCCGCCCCGTCGCGTGGGCCTTCCGTCCGGAGCCCTGCCCAGCGCTGGCAGGCGGTGGGACAGGTGGACGCGGCTCCCCGGCCTCGCTGGGACGGGGCAGCTGCCTGTTTGACGGCCTGCTCGCGGGGATCCAGCCCCGACGACACCGGACGCCTCGGAACGGCCAGTTCCCGGGAGGATGGAAGGCAGCCGGGTCGCCGGGGTCGTTGGCACGGTGCTCCCTCTGCCCCTGGAGGATGTTGGACACGCCTGCTGGGGACACCCTGCCCGGGCAGCCTCCCGCACCGAGGACAGGCAGCGGCGCTTGAGCACTGGCGGCGTCCTGAGCGGCCTGGGGGGCCCCGACCTGCAGACGGGTGTCGCAGCCGAGCCTCGTGGGCCCCGCATCCGAGGCGGGAGTGGGGTGCGGCCCACGGCAGACGGCGCAACTATTTTGCCTGATGGAGAAGCGACGGTTGCATTAGTTCCTGAGGGATAAATAAGTCGCCAGATAAAGGGGAGGAGCGGGGTGGGGGTGGGGGGTGGGACATGGTGCTCCAGCCTGAGCAGGCCCAGCACCTGCCGCTTGAGGGACTGTGGGTGTCCCAGGGCCTTGGACGAGCCAGGGGGACGGAGAGCAAGCTGGGCCAGGCCGGGGCGAGAGCTTGGGGCGCAGGGTCGTGGCGTGGGCCCGAGTCCCCGCGTGGCCGCACAGCCCAGGTGCTCGCTCTGCGTCCCCTCCTCTGTCTGTCGGTTCCGCCTTGAGGGCGGTGCTGGGCCCGGAGCACAGCCCTGGCGATGGGAGTGCTCGGCCGGTGTCCCCTGGAGCCGCGGGGCCGGCCGCACGCCAGCTCACCCAAGGGACTAGGGCTCGCGCGACACGCCTGGGCAGGGCCCTCGCCGCCCGGCTTGGCTTGGGTAGCTCGTCCCTTGCAGTCCGGAAGGTTTTGTGGCCGGAGGGCTGGGGCTCGGATGCCGTTGGCTGCCCTCCTTCCCCGCCGGGAACATTCCGCCCCTTCCTCCCGCGCTGCCCCGCTCGAGCCCGGGCACCTGTCTGCCACCGCTGCTGTCGCTGGTGTTACTCTTCCTGTGGGTTTGCGGCTTTGCCTGGTGTTTAATCAGACCCTCAGCGAAAACATGGGCCTCGTCATACTATTCACGAGGCAGGAGCCCAGATTGTCACGGGAGCCTTGAGGCCAAGTCTTGGCTCAAGGAGGGATGATGGGGACCGGGGCGAGGCTTCGCGGCAAGCAGTGCAGCCTGCGACGTGTGAATTCAGAGGCCGGCGGGCCCGGGGGCAGGAGAGGGTGCCCGGGGGGTGGGGGGTGCCTGGGGGGCAGGAGAGGGTGCCCAGGGACGGGAGGGGTGCCCGGGGAGCAGATGTAGCTCTTGCCTTCTTCTGAGAGAGGCACCTGAGCCTTGATCTGTACCTGAGGCTGCGTGGGAACGACGTGCAGTCAGGGAGCCGACCTCCGGGCCCACTGCCTCGCTGTCCTTCCCGGGCCACGGGTGTGGAGGAGGAGGAGCAGGCTGGCTGGGGGGTCGGGGGGGCACGTATTCAGTCCCACAGCGCTCTTCTGAGAACTTGGGGTCCGTCCGCACCTCACGGGGGGCGGCACTCACAATGTGCACATGGTCTTCACGGGCCCCGCGTGAGCCCGACGCTCCAAACGTGCTGTCCCCTCCAGGTTCTAGAACATTCCAGCAGGCCCTCCCTCCAGCCTGCACTTGGCTCCTCGTAGTCAGCCCCACTGACTCCCTCACCCATCAGGTCCCCGTAACGGTCCCTCCTCCAGAGAGGCGTTCCCTGACCTCGCTTCCAGGCAGTGAATCTCCTGCTCTGGGCGTCCCGAATCCCGCAGCTCGCCCTCGCCCTTGCCCTCGCCCTTGCCCTCGCCCTCGCCCTCGCCCTCGCCCCCTCGCCCTCGCCCCCTCGCCCTCGCCCCCTCGCTCTCGCCCTCTCGCTCTCACACAGCAGGTCTCCCTTCTTTCCTTGATGCGTCGTCGGGATTCTTATCATAGCTCGAAAGGAGCTCGGTGTGATCCTTCGATGCCCCTTGGGCCGTAGATTCCGAGAGGGTAGGGATGGGACCTGTTCTAATCTCTGCTTATCCCTAGGGTCTGGCCCAGGCCCGGACATGTTGTAGGAGCTTAGAAAACTTCTCTGGACTTAAAACATGACGAGAGAAAAGCTGCGCCAAGGGCAGGGACTACCTGAACTCACAACTAAACATGAGGAATGCTTTTCTTGTTGAGTGATGGCATGAATGACTGGGTGCCCCCCCCATGTCTAGATTTGTTTCCACTGAAGGCTCTCAGGGGTGCAGAGGGGGAGCGAGCAGCAGATTGACAGCAGGGAGTGAGTGAGCTTGGGAGTCCCGTGAACGGGGTTACGAGGGAGGGCAGGGCGCGCCGGAGCCTTCAGGCGAGGTCAGCTCCTCCTCCGTCCTCCTCCCCAGACAGCGGGCCAGGACGCGTGCCTCCGCTTTCCAGGCCGTCGGGCACAGATGGATTTATATTGGAGTTGGGTTTTCTGTTTTACTTTGTTTTGCCTACGAGATTGTGAGTAGAAAAGATTTTTTTTTTAGGATTTTATTTATTTATTCATGAGAGAGAGAGAGAGGCAGAGACCCAGGCAGAAGGAGGAGCAGGCTCCACGTGGGGAGCCCCATGCGAGACTCGATCCTGGGACCGCTGAGCCACCCAGGGATCCCCTAGAAAAGATTTTAATACACTTTGTGTATGTAAAAGAAAAAATTATGATTTTTTGGCATCCCCGGGTGGCTCAGCGGTTTAGCGCTGCCTTCAGCCCAGGGAGTGATCCTGGGGTCCTGGGATCGAGTCCTGAATTGGGCTCCCTGCATGGAGCCTGCTTCTCCCTCTGCCTGTCTCTGCCTCTCTCTCTCTCTCTCTCTCTGTGTGTCTCATTAGTAAATAAATAAAATATTTTTTAAAAAAAGAAAAAAATGATTTATTCTTCCTCAGTGACTTTTGTGCAAATGGATCATCAGAATGGCCTCTGCTGAGCCAGATGCTGGGCGTACAGATGCATCAGGAGAGAGCTGGGGGGACCAGCCGGATCGCCGTTGGTGGGCTGCAGAGGCCTCCCGGGCGTGCAGAGGCCACGGGCTGACCTTCCTGCGAGAGAGGGACACGGATTGTCAGCGAGGATTGTCCTCCAACTTGTGCTTTGCTGTGTGCCATTCAGCCCTTTCTCCTCCTTCCCCTTCCCCGCCTTCCACCGTGAAACCTCTGTATGGTTTCCCACGACTGCCTGGGGGAGTGGGTCTCCCCTTGGATAGCTTTGGAGCGTGAAGAGTCCAGCTCTGAAAGTAATGAGCAAAAGCTGCCCTTATTTGTGATACTCAGAACACTCAACATAATCACAAAAACGTGACCACATAATGAAAAGGACGCGTCACCTCTGCAAATTCTCTGTCATAAATAAATAAATAAGTAAATAAGTAAATAAATAAATAAACAAATAAATCTTTTTAAAAAATCTAAAATTATTCCAAAATAAACAGTTTATTTAAAGATAAAGCCTCAGAACTAAAATGCTCAGTTTTGGCTCTTTGTTAAATGAGTAGGAAGAAGCCACAGTTTACTAAGTCATTGCTAAGTTTATTTAAACAAAGTAATCACAAAAAGGAAAACTTAAGGCTCCCTGCTGAGCAGACAGGGGCATTTGTTGTCACCAAAATGCTTGACCTTTGGCTCCTATGGCAACACAGTCATTACTGTTCATGAAAAAAAAAAAAAAAAAAACTATTCCTATGTGTTAAAATGTCAAGGAAGACGTTATTCCAGGCTGTTGCCGTAGGTGCCAAGGCCGTCGAGTTGGAGGAGGGAGAGGAGCCTCAACTGCAGGTCCGGCAAGGACAAGCGGGGGTGGACGCAGCAAGGGTCAGGGGCGGTGAACAGAAACCACTAGGAGGTGTGTCGGGGTGGGGGGCGCCTGCTAAGATGACCCCCCGGAGCCTTGTTGAAGGCAGGCCAAGGATGTGTCCGTAAGCCTGGGAGGCACCGAAGATGAGCAGTGAGGACCTCGGTCAGGTACCTGAGGTGACTGGTATCGGGGTTGGGGGGCCGGGAGGTCCTCAGCAAACTGACTTGGCGGGATTCTTGGTGAGACTGGGCTCGGAGGCCAGAGACAGCATGAGGAGGGGAAGGAGGGACCCCAGGGTCAAGGTCTAGCTGAGAAGAGGACCCCGAGGAGCTGGTCGAGGAGTCTGCCACCGTCAGCCACGCGGAGACCATCTGACCCCGGTCTGAGTGGCGCCTGTGCCATCAGCACCGGCCTGGCCTGACCCCTGTCCAGATGGTTTGGCTGCATCCCTAACCTTGGCACGTTACAGCCCGGGAGCAGACTGCACCTGCGATCTCACATCCCGCGTCTGGATTGTGGCCACTGGCATTACCGGGTTGATATTAGAGGAGACAATTTCCTCCCAAATGGATTAGCTTTGGCGTCTGGACGCCGCAGGCCCGGAGGACGCGGCGTACAACTTCGCGAATGGTTTGGTACCGAGGCTCCACCGGGCAGTTCTTTCCCGGGGCTGACGGCCTTTTTCCAGCACAGCCCCTTATGCAGTTGTGAGGACTTTGGATATAGCCCGTAAATCTGCCAATTTAGGTCAAGAAGATGAACCACTGGAGGCTTTTCTTGCCCTCTGTGCCAGCCCAGCACATTCATTCCCGTTAACATATCCAGGTGTGCAAGGCTTTGCCCAACTTGGTAAGCTCGGTCTCCACCTTGCATCACTCTTGCTAGGGAATGGGCACGGCTCTTGTCATTTGGCAAGTCCCGGGGGCGGCGTCTCTCCATGTACGGCTAAGTGAGGAAATGAGGACAGCCAGGCAGTTTTGAGCAGAACCAGTGTTTGGTTTTGGCCTGTATTCTGGCCTAAAATTATCTTCACACTAGTCCCATTTCTCCACCTGGCTTTGGCCATGGGAACAGCTCAATCGCGGCCTGCGGGGACACAGACCGTGTCGTGGGGAGCCCTGGACGGGAGGGCTCGTCGGGGAGCCCGCGGAGGTTGAGCTTGGCACGGGGGCCGCGCTGGTGAAGACGTAGGTTCAAAGTTGTTCCCTTCTTTCTCTCTTTTTTTTCTTTTTTTGGTTCCAGTTCCCCCCAAAAAAAAAAAAAAATTCGTGAGCTAACACATTCTGACTCTCCCACCTGCTTAAATAAATTCTGCAAGGACATGAAAGGAGGTCACGAAATCCAGCCAAATGCACATCATCTACCTGTAAAGTCCTCTTGTTCTGCTGTTAGTTTAACTTGCGGTTTTCCACTTGGGGGATATTTTAATGCACCCAGAGGGCGAAACAGTGGGTAGGATATTGGGCGAAATCTGGCCATTATTAAGCCACACGGTGACAGATTGTCAGCTAATAACCTCAGCGCTTTGGTGGTTACTAAGCATCCAAACCAGCGCGGAGAGCAAGCAGCAAACAAGGGATTCTGATGTCTGGGAAGAGGCGGGGGACGGCGTCTGGGTGTTTCCTTGTCCCTTAAGTCTTCCCCAGGATTCTTTCTCTCTTTTTATCGTCCTTCCTGCAGAGCCCTTTACTCTTTTTTTAAATTTTTAAAATTTTTAAAATTTTTAAAATTTATTTATTTATTTATTTTTATTTATTTTTTTAGAGCCCTTTACTTTTTTTTTTCTTTTTTTTTTTTAGAGCCCTTTACTCTTACTGCCGTCTGTTAGCCAGCTTTCGAAATAAAACCAACACGTCTGTGGCTTCATTTCTTTTCAGTAGTTTATGATCCTTAAGGACAAGCTCAACCATCATGTATTTATAAGACTTGCTCCCATTTCTGCTTCTCCAGTTTGTCTCCTACAAAGCGGAGGAAAATAGCTCTGAATCATTTGTCAGAAAAATTAGACGTTGGACTTTCCTTCCCCCCAAATGCTGCAAATAAAATTAGAGCGTTGGCCTCCAGAAAAATGAAGGAAAGGAACACGGCGTCATGTGGAAATCAGATTACTGGATCATCAGGCCTAGTTAATTGAGTTTGTACAGGTCAGGAAATAAGGAAGTCGGGTTATTCTGGTTTTCTGCCTTACCCCGTAAGTGGGCGTTGGGGGGTGATAGGACTTCCGTGCTCGCCGAACCCTGTGCCGCCTCAGCCTCAGGACAGCCCTGAGATGCCCACGTGCACCCCCGGCTGTCGTGGGCCCGAGGACGGAGATGCAGGGAAGATGCCGGCGGCGCTTAGAGGAGCTGAGGTCAGCGCCCGGCCCGAGCGGCCCTGCCGACCGCGGAGAGGAAGGCACTTCGGGGTCAGTGTCCACTGCGCTTTCTTCCAACTGTGCATCCAGTTTTTTCTTTTTCCTTTTTCCAAAAAAAATCCCAAAACCTGAGCCCTCTTCCTCTTGATCGTTTGCTCGCTGCGCTTTCACCAACCGCGGCAACGGGTAACCAAGCTCAGGTCGGGGGTGTCGATGTCATGCCCCCCACCCGCAGGTGCAGCCCCGGGATCGCCCGCGTAGCCCCTTCCGAGAGGAGCTCCGGGCTCGGAGACCACGTCCCTGACTCCGAGGCCGGCGGCTCCCGTGGTCCCTCCGTCCCTGGCCTCCCCAGGACACCGGCACCCGAGCTCCGGGGGCGGCGATTCCGGGCCAGCAGCGCCCGCCGCGGCTGCCTCACCGGGGAGAACCACACCCGTGCACACGGCTCTTTGTAAGACGGGAGGGAAGAAACGCCGCACCCGGGACTGAGACCTGCCAGCCTCGTCTGCCGGGACTGCCGGGGCTCGAGACGGGGACTGCCCTTCCTGAAGGCGGGCCGGACGGCTGTTGGGCAAAGTGGCCCCGCTGCGAGTGGCTGACGTGGGGGCTGCTAGGGGACGGGGTCCTGCTGTCGGGCTCCCCTTCGGGGCCGGGGGCAGGGGCCCCGCACATGGTTCAGGGCCCCGGGGCTGCTGCGGAGCTTGTGGGGGCTCGTGGGCTCAGGGGGGCTGCACCGGGCACCGCAAGGACACTGATGTGGCTTCGTCTAGGCTGCTGGCCTGCAGCACCGGATCAGGATGCGGTTGCCGTGCCCCCCACCCCCCCGGTGGCACCTGCGTCCTGCCTGAGTCCTGCGGGGCCCTCCAGATGGTGGCGGCAGGACGGAGGAGGCACCTGGGACGGAGGAGGCCCCTGGGCCCTGTGGCGGCAGGACCAAGGACCCCGAGGCTGGGGGGGCCGTCGCCTGCGGCTGGACACCTGCCGTCGTCTGCACCTGGAAGCACAGAGAGGGGCTGCCCGGGTGGCTCAGCGGTGGAGCGTCTGCCTTGGGCTCAGGCCCCGGGGTTGAGTCCCGCGTCGGGGTCCCCGCAGGCCCTCTCTCCCCGTCTCTGATGAATAAACAAAATCTTTAAGAAAAGAAAGAATATGGGGATGGCTGCATCCACAGCAGAGTGTCTGGACCCGGGGACCTTCAGGGGACGAGTCTCGGCAGCACAGACGACGCAGGGCCACGGCCTCCGGCCTCTGCAGGACTGTGCTGTGCCCGAGCGCCGACGCCACACCTGCTGTGTTCCCCGCCCAGGCCCCCCCGCCCCCTGGCGCTGGCGCGGCCTCTGAGACCCACGGCAGGTGCACCTCGGCACCCGGTTCCTGAAAGGTCAGGGCCTCCTTCCACGTGCTCCGGGGGTTATCGCATTTCCTAGAAAGCACCTTTGGCTGAGTGTCGCGGTTCGCCGAGCTCACGGAGGGTCACCTGACAGCGTGGCTGCCGAGCGCGTCGCCCTCCCCAGTCCGGCTGCGTCATGATTTTACTTCTGTTTCTGGGAAGTGAAGCAGAAGCACGAAGCTGGGAGAGCGGTCGTTGACGGGGCTCAAGAGGCTGAGCTGGGCAGGAGACAAGGTCCGCGGCGCTTCACCGACCCCTCGGGGCTTGCCTGGGCTCCGGCCTCTCAGATGTGCCGTCCGCATGTCTTACACGGCACAGCCCTGCGGCCCCCTCCGGCCCCAGTGGGGCCTGTCCCGCCTGCAATGGGGCGGCCACAGGGGGCCTTCCAGAGACCCTCCGTCCACGCTGGCAGGTCCAGCTGCGCTTCAGGAGCGAAGCACCTCGGGCCTGCTCCCCACCATCGGCCTGGAGAGTGGCCGTCCCCCGGGGCCTGTGGAGTCGGCTCCGGTTCTCCGCGCAGGGGCCCCCGGGGCAGCCGAGGCTCGGTGGGCTCTGCTCGGGGCCCGGGACCCAGCCCCCCGCCCGCGCCCGCAGGGAGGGACTGCCCCGCGGGAACAAGGCCCAGGCCGGGGCTGTGTGTCCCTCCTGCCTTCCCGCCGCTGAGGTTCACCCTTCCCTCCGCCGGCACCTCCGAGATCCCCGGGCCTGTGTCAGGGCCACCCCGCGGCCACCTGGACGGCCGGACGGCCCTGAGCCCCGTAACTGAGTCACACATCGTGATCGTGATTTGAAAGTGTAAATGCAGCCGGTGCAGCCATCGCTTGCCTTCTTGCCCCGACAACCACGAGGCCGAGAGGCGGCATTTTCACAAGGCGAGGGACCGGCCACGCGTAGCCCTTCGGGGATCTGCGTGTGTCCAGACGCCGGCGAAAGGGCGCCACAAGCTTTCCCGGTAAAAAAAAAAAATGCATATGGGGGTAGGTTTTACCTTTCTCGGTTGTTTTGAAAGGTTTCCTTTGCCGCATGAAAGCAGCCGCGGCCTTCGTGACGCTCCTCCAGCTAACGCGCGACTGCCCGACTGCACTAGGGACGTGGGTTGCGGAGGTTACGGACGGCGACTCGCAAGGAAGCGTCCTCTCCTGACTCAACCAGGCCCGTCGGTTAAGTGGGTCCCAGGCACCTTCTCCCAAAACCCTTTGCATTACTCGTCCTACATTCCCACAGACGAGTGACCGGTTTGCACGCGCAGCACAGAAACCGGTGCAAAGACACGGGGCGCCAGCGTGTTGTCCACGTGCAGAAAGCGACGCAACCGCGGGGGAGCTTGTGGGCAGCGGGACGCGAAGGGCTGTGACCCTCCGTGGCAGGCCCGGGCTGACCCGTGGTGTCCGGGGTGGGGGCAGGGCCGCTGTGTGACTGCGGGTCACATAAACCTGCAGGTGGTCAGCAAAGCGGGAGCATCTAATGGAAGAAATTGGGCTTCCCCGGGATACCGGGAGGCGGGAAGTTCAGGCAGCTCCCGAGCAGCTGAGGGAACCTGATAGAGGAGCCGGCCGGCTCTGCTCTGCGGGTCTCGGGGCCCTCGCCCGGCTCTGCTGCTCCAGGGCTGCCTACGGTCGCGCCAGAAAGCAGGGTCCTGGAGTCAGACTGCTGGATGCCCATCGCAACTCCGCCATCCCCATGAACCTCTCTCTTTGCCTCGGTTTCCTTGACTGCAAATGCCTGAGTTTAACTGAGTTCTCTGAGAATTAAATGAGATACTACCTGGCCACATATCCAGTCCTCAGCATTATTTGTGCCTCTCTGTTTGCTTCACTATTTCCATCTGAATATAGGTTTCCCCTTCTTCTCTATGCATACGGGGTGATGCCATCCCAGTGTCCACTTGGCCAACTCATCAACCCTGACACCACCTAGGGTCTCAGTCCCGAATGCAGTTGTTTTCCAGAAGAAGGGGGTTGATTGGTCCAGCCTAGGTCAAGTGCTTACGCCCGGTCCAGTCGGCTGTAGGTGGAGGGCGGGGCCAGGGTTTGGGTGTGACCACAGGGCCCAGTCCACTGTTCGTTCTTAGGAGACGCACAACCTTTCACAACACTTTTGTATTCATTATAAATATCCACAGTTACAAGTTAGAGGCAGTGAATATTCTCGTAGCCCTAGGTATAAGCAATAATTATATTAAGGAAAACTGCCTGTAAAGAAAACCCTACTGGGGCACCTGCCCTCGGCCCAGGGCGTGATCCCGGGGTCCCGGGATCGAGTTCCACATCGGGCTCCCTGCATGGAGCCTGCTTCTCCCTCTGCCTGGGTCTCTGCCTCTCTCTGTGTCTCTCATGAATAAATAAATAAAATCTTTAAATATGAAAAAAGCAAACCCTACTTTAAATGGCACACAAGAGGACCGTGAAGTAAGGCTATTTGTACATAAAGACTCCTTTTACATTTGGAATAACAGCTTCACTGAATATCCATTTTTATATGTTAAAAATTAAAATATCTGAAGTGTTATTTAACCTAGATTTTGTCAAGGTTAGCAGCTGAAATTGAGATTTTAAAGTTTGCCGCTCAATTAGCTTGATTGCCTTTTGAAAAACCTAAACTTGACAGGTTTTGTGCTGGTTGTGGTGTTCCCTTATGGTTGGTCACCGAGGATAGAACCCTTTCGGTTTTGAAAGGGATTAAAGTCTAATACAAAGAAGTATGTCAGGGGTTCCTGGGTGGCTAATTCCTGGTACCCCAGGATGCTGAGATCGGCCCTGTGTGGGACTCTGAGCTCCGCAGGGAGTCTGCTTGAGGGTCTCCCCCCCTCGGCTTGTGCTCTCTCTCTCTCTAAAATAAATAAATCTTACAAAAAGAAGAAGTAAGCCAGCTCCTGCTTCCTCCAGGAGTTTTAAATGACCCTTGTCCTCTTTTCAGTTCCTCGAGGTGTAAAGGTTGTCAGTATCCCAGCCCTGTGTGAGCTACATTTATTTCATTAAGTCAGAAGTCATCAGGTCCTTCATGCCTCATGCTGGGTTCTGTGGGGGAAACCAGGAGGAGTAACATGTGGTTCGTTCCTTTGGGAACCTCACTGAGGTGACAGATGGCCGTGTGTGCAGTGGATACATTCCCAGTGCCATGGGAGAGATGGCCTCGTATGCCGTGGACATGTCACACTGCTGGGAGAGAGATGGCCCTACGTACTTTGACACGACCTGCTGGTTTGGGAAAGATTGCCAGAGATGCACCGGACACATTCACATTGATGCTTGAGAGACAGCCGTGTGTACAGCAGGCATAGTCACACCCGTATGGGAGAAATGAGTGTGTGTGTATTGGACATGCTCACACCGACGTGGGAGGGACGGCTGTGCATACGGTGGGCAGGCTCACACCGACGTGGGAGGGACGGCTGTGTATACAGTGGACTTGTTCACACCGACCTGGGAGGGACGGCTGTGCATACAGTAGGCACGCTTACACCAATGTGGGAGACATGGATCATTCTCCAGCTAACCCTACAGTGTGGAACCTTGCACACCATGGGTGTGCCGTCATTTTTGTTGAATGAATGAACTACTTAGTGCGTGAAGGCCCGATGATAGAGGTGCTATTGCACAAAATGTCATGAAAGCATGGAAGAGAGGGAGTCATTCCTCAAACAAACGCTTCCCTTGTGCCTTCTGTGTGCCCGGAGCTGGTCTAAGCACAGGCACAGGGCTATTCCTTGTGGTTCGGGACTTAGAGGACATGACATAAAGCAGCTGGCGTGTGTGCTGGACCTTAGAGCCCCGCTCAGAGGTCTAAAGAGGCGTGGCTGGGCCTGAGGGAATTCCAAGAGGAGAGCAGTGAAGTGTGGCTGGAGATGGCAGCTTTGGGGCGAATCACGACGGCTAAGGTCACAGCACTGGCATCAGCCACGGTCACTGAGGAGGGAGCCTCCCATGCTGGAGGGTTCTTTTGGACTTAGTTTTGTAGACAGTGGGCCGCTGTTGGAACTTCTGAGGAGGGAGTCACATAAGCAGGCTGTCCTTGAGGGACATTTACCTGGACAAACCGTGCGGGTTGGAGCGGTGATACTAGAGTCAGGGCATCAGGGATGAGGCCTTGCGGGAAGGCAGTGATGATGGGAATGGAGAGAAAAAAAACGAATGAGAAACATTGAAGGGTTAGAATCTGTAACATACGGGAGATGTCATACATGTAAAACGGTTGAACTAGAAAACAGGTCAGGTGAAAAGAGTAAGAGACTGAGGCATCCACGATGACTCCCGAGCATCAAGCCTGCCCAATTAGGAGGCTGAAGGCACCATTAATGAAAAGGAGAGCCACGGGGAGGATCAGAAAGGCAAGAGAGATGAGAGGATGAACTGTGGCTGTACTGGGCTCGAGGTGGAACGGAGGATCCTCATGGTTGCCAGGGTTTCTAATTCAAGCAAGCAAGGCCTGGGAGCCACTAGAGTGGGTCCTTAAGGGAATGACGTCCACCTCTGAGATAGTAATTGCATTGATATCTTCATCTACAAAACCAGTTTTTCCAGATGGAAGGAGGAAGAATTTTGCAACCGCAGTATAAATAGGGGTTATTGAGCTCCTTCAGATTATTATCGGCCTCAGCACAACACAGACCTGGCTAAAGATGAAACTTACAGAAACAGCAAAAAGGCCCTTAGGTTCTATGTGATCCAAGGGACAGGGACTTAGGATCATCCAGGGAAAGTCTTGGAAAGTCACAGGTTGCTACCATTTGAGTCGGGAAGACATTGAAAATCACAGCAGAGAGCTGGGATTCAGGATCGGAAGGCAAGGAGATAGCCAAAGTAATGGGAGTCAACCAAGTAGGTAATTGAGATAATCAGACAAATTTTTCCAAACGGTATGGTATTTTTTTTTTCCTCTTTAAAATATTTGGCACATAAATTCTAATTCCAAGCCCTCTGATGTGTTATAAAGTTGCCACTTAGGATTTAACAAAGATAATAGTCAAAGCCTTCAGATTCACCGACATTGTGCAGAGGAGCTCCTGTATCTGTGGAGTGGTAAGAAAAACTCAATGTGGAGAAAATGGGGATAAAAGAAGGACCACAAGGATGCAGTCTTATGGAGCAAACAGAAGATACTTCACAGCCAGCCCTTCCAAGAAACCATGTAAAAAGAAACATTTTCAACATATGCATAGCACCGCGTTAGGTGTAAAAGAAGTCAAATAATACATGTTCTGCCCTCCAGGAGCACTTTTTCATGAGCATAGGGATATGTGAAAATTGAGGGGAGGAGGGTAAACTGTGTTAGAGATTACTAAAGCAGATGGAACAGATTTCTGCTTCTGAACATAATGGAGTAACAGAGACCAGACTTAACTTTCTAGCTTAAACAACTAAAAAACTAAAACAAGAAAGCGGACAAACTGTATGAATCAATGGTTTCCCAATATTGGAACAGGCAGTAATCTCTACAAGAAGGGAAGCAAACAAGATGAGCCCTATGATTGCCTCAGTCCGGTGCCTAGACAGAGAGCCAGGCTGGGGTATAGAGAAAAAAGAACTTAGGGAAGCAGAGGTCTCCCTGAACTAAAGAGATAGAATTGGGAATTTTAGAGGAGGACAAAGCAGCTAAAATCCCTAAGGCAGTGTACCAGAACTAGACGCAGAGAACGCTCTAGGCCCTGAAGAAGGTTCCTCTCAAGTCCTAAGAAGAGTACTAAGGGGCGCGTGCTTGCCTGCATGCAACATCAAGAAGTACAGGGAAGAATCATCAGACACGATTTAACAGAAACATGTCTGACATTAATCCAAGCCTGGAAATTCAAGTTCCCAGAAATTAGAGGAGAGAAACTCCATAACACACGGGGCATCGGGTTTAGTCCTCAAGAGGATATTGTCTAAGTAGAGGGCCCGATTAGCCTTAGTCTAAAGCCTGCTGTGATCCCACCTATCAAAGCTGAAATGTAAGCTGTGAAAAGATCAAAATGATTCCAAATAACCACATTACAGAACAAAGTTCACTAACAGTTCAAATAATGCAAAAATAAACAAATAGATGAAAAGATAAATAAAATACCCAACATGAAAATACACACTGCCTGTCACCTAATCAAAAATTACCAGGCATATAATAAAGAAGCAATACGATACAACTCATAATGAAGAAAAGAATTGATGAATAGCATCTTAAGGAGAGATGTGGAAGATTTTTAAAAGAACAAAATCCAACGTATAGACCAGAAAATTAACAAAATCAAAAAAACCAAACCAAATCAAACCAAAACCCCCAAAAACAAAAAGCAAAACAACATTGAATGGGACTAATGGGACCTAGAGCTGGCATTAGATAATTAGGAAACAGGATAGAAAATACCCAAAATAAGATAGAAAAAAAGATCAAAAAAATAATTGAAAACGGCAGCAGTGAGCAGTGGGACTGACCGACCAGCTTCATGTGACCTGTTCATGTCCTCAAGGGAAATGAGGAGTTTGGAAGAAATACATGAGGACCTTATGCCTGAAATTTTTCCAAACTTGACAGAAACCATAACCTTAGAAATCCAAGAAATTCCAACGAACTCCAAACAAAAGGAACATGAAGAAAACTACATCAGGCCACATTTTAATCAAACTGTTTAAAACCATAAAAAAGAGAAAGTCTTTAAAGCATCCAGAAAGAAAGAAAGAAAATGAAGAGCGAGGATAAAAATTATAGCCGATTCCTCCCTGGAAACAATGCAAGTCAGAAGTAAGTGAAGTAACATTAATCGGGAAAGAAGACAATATCAATCTAGAGTTCTGTACCCGGCAAAAAGAAGCCAACTAACTAGCTTTAATGAGCAAAGGTGAAATAAAGATTCCTTCAGACGGACAAACACTGAGAGACGCTTGTAGCTCAGCAGACAAGCAGGGCAAGAAATGTTGAAGGAAACCCAGGAGGGAGAGGATGCAAGGTGGAGATCTAGAGCTCGCCGAAGGAGGAAGAACTCCAGGAATTGTCTTTCTTTCGTTTCTCTTTTTTCTTTTTTCTTTTTTTTTTTAGGAATTGTCTTTCTAAAACAAAAATGATTGCAGCACGCTGTGTACTTTGGACCCTCGGTGCTCAGAACGAACAGACGAACCACTAGTAGCGCGGTTAGGGTTAGGGTGCGCGGTTCTGGAAGGGCGTTCGGGGATCCCCGCTTCCCAGTCTGCTCCTCCTCGTGTGTGGGATGGATCTGGAGACTTGCTCCTGGCGAGTGGAGTGTGGACTCGCTCCAGTGTCAGGGTGTGAGAGGCCCTTACCTGCGTCCTGCGTGCTCTCTGCTTCTGGCTCGCCCACGCGGATGAAGCAGCCCGCCATGCCGCGTGCTCCACTGTGGAGAGACCCGTGTGGCCGAGACCGGAGCGTGGGCATCCAGCCAGCAGCCACGACGAAACTCAGGGTTCAGTCTCAACGTCCCCCAGGACCTGGATCCTGCCAACCACACGGGCGGGAATTTAGGCTCCGCTCCTTCCCCAGTTGCATCTCTAGATACTTTGTCCACAGCTTTAGGAGATACCTGGAATCAGGAGCCCAACGAAACCACATGCTAGTTCCTGACCACAGAAACTGTAAAATAATGCATGTTCTGAGCTACTCAGTTTGGGGCAGCAATATATAATGATACCCCAGCAGAAGGGAAGCGGAATATATGTGGGGATAGATATGAAATACTTTGGCCCTACTTTTTACAGATCTTTATAAGATAATGGAGCATTTACGGCAAAAGTAATTTTATAACAAATGAAGAAATGAAATGAATGACTTTTTTTTTTTTTTTTTTTTGGTGCTGGAAAACTGATCAGTGGTTGTTTAGAAACAGAGCGAGGTGTGAAGACCGATGGGATTTCAAGGGCGCACAGGGAACCTCGGAGGCGATGTCTGTGCTCCTCCTCTGGACTGTGGTGACGGCTTCACGAGACAACATGTAGCTAAATCTCGTCAGTTTTGTAGACTTTAAATACCTGCTGTGCGTTGTGCATGGATTATACCTTATATACTCGGAAAAGATATGAATAAAAATATAAAACATAAATAACAGAAGTTCGGAGAAGGGAAGAGTCAATGTAGGTTGTAATTATTACGAAAAAACTTCACCAAAAACAGAAGACCTAGCAACAGAGTCAGGCTTCGGTGAAGGGAAGGAAGGCGAGGAGGAACTAAGGCAGACGGCAGTGTCCCCAAGACCAAGGCGCAGAAGTGGTCCTACTGTGTAGACGGGAAGAACTGAGCAGAGTAGGCCTTTGAACAAAACCACCTTTCTCGATCTTTGAAGGGTAATTTCTTCCTGAGAATCCCTGTAGAGCACATTCCTCTGAGTCTGAGACATAAATACTATTAATTTTAAGACATGTTGATACTTCCTGAGCCCGGAAATTAACTACTTACACCAAAACAATACCAAATCCCCTTAAAACGGACCCTGTCACTGAAGCGAATGACGCGAGTCCTCATGGCCCGGCCTTCCAAGGCCGTTTCCCCTCACTGATCACTCTGTGGTGAGGCCGAGCGCCTTCGGTCGGCTCCTTCGGGGCTGTTGTGTCCCGTACGTCTAACGTCCACCGTTCCGTGTAAGCCAGCAAAAGACTAAGTAAGTCAAGAGAAGCGACGTAAATGGCGCGTCGGATTGTCACCGCTCTGGACCCACCAACCAAAAATACTGAGACGATGTCACCACTGAGGTGACCCCGAGGAGGGTCTCGTGTCCCGGAGCTCGGCCACTTGGGAAGTCCCCCCCCCCCCAGAGTGGCTCTCCTGAACGTGAACAGAAGCGTCCTCTTAAGCCAAAACTGCCTGAAGCCCCTCGCAGACCCGCATTCGTGAGCCGGGAGGGCGCCCTGCGGGGTGGACTCTAGTGGGAACTTTAAGGCAGGGTTTCCCCGTTACATGGCGGATTGGGATTGAATGGGGAGGGCCCTGCGGGGGGCCTGCTGCAGGAGTGCTGACGGCACTGGGAGGCGGGCAGAGCAGAGCAGCCCGGAGGGAGCTGGGCCGGCGGCTGAGATGTCGCCCCGTGGCAGGCCGAGCAAGGTGCCGCCCGCAGGTGACAGCTGATACCGGGCGCTCCCAGTACTGATAATCCCGACGGGCCTTCTCGGCCTGGCGCTCTGCCGGGTGTATCTGTACGAGCGCGGCCCGTGTCGCGTATTTGGCACCAGGCCACGTTGTCCTTATCCCTGTTTTACATTTGAGCAAACCAAGCCCCAAGAGGCCGAGTAGCTTCCTCATGGCTCATGGGGAGCGGAGCCGGGTGCAAGGGGCGCTGGCCCCCCGGTGCTCAACCTGCCGTCCAAGGAGCCCGCTGCGGGGTTCAGCGTCCACCCTGCTCTTGGTCCCTGCTCTGGCCTCTGCTCCGAGACGGCCTCCAGCCGGCCTCCCCCAGCTCCAGGCCCGTCGGCCTCCGGGCCACCCTGCCCGCCCCCAAGCCGTCCTCCAGAGGCTAAATGCAGGTCACCTCACAGCCCGTTCAGAGCCTCCAGGGCGAGGCCGGAGCCCGTCTATGACCTCCAAGGCCCCGCGCCACCTGGCCCCAGGTCCTGGGCACTCTGTGCTGCAGCCACGGCGCGAGACTTGAGCCCCTTTCTCCTGGGACTTGGTGCATGATGCTCCTTCCTGGTAGAGCGCTGCTGCCCCTCTCAGCCACCCGCGTGAGGTTCACGGGCTCGTGCATGTGGCTCCCGTGCACTGAGGGGTTGCGGCCCTCGGGTGTCCGGGGCTGGCAGCTTGCTCGGCAGCCCGCGTCCCGCTCCTGGTCCCCGCGCTCTGTGACGGCAGCCGTGCTTCGCTGGCGTGTCCCGCACCTAGCGCCGCACCCAGTACACAGCGGGCTCTCAATACAGGTTCTGATTGGAGGAGCAACGAGGGTGGAGTTTGACGGGACGCAGAAGGCCAAGAGCGGGAAATCCGACTCCCCTCTCACGCAGCAGGCCCCACTGGTGCCAGTGGCGGCATCGAGGGAGCACCTGGGAGAGTCGTGTTGGAGCGGCCTCGGTCAGCCCGGGACCCGTGCCCTGGGTGATGAGCCGTCGTCCGCGAGTGAAGAGCCAACCCGCGTGCGGCTGGTGCAACGAGGGCTCGCCCATGAGCCCGGGGATTCAGACTCGCTAGTGCTACCTCTGAAGATTTTACCGCCTTTCTTCGAACGCGTCTTGCTTTCCCGCCTTGGCTTGCGCGTGTTTCCTTTGACCGACTGTGGCTTCATCGCAGTGAAACAAACGGACCTTAGGTGCTTCTGCTTCAGCCCGTGGAGACCCAGCGGCCGCTCGGTGCTTAGGGTGAGATGTGACCCTGTGGTGCTGAGGGTCTCTTGCGCTGGGGCGGGCGTGCATCGTCTGGCAGACGGCCCCTGCCGGAGGATATGCGGGCACCTGCCCCTACCCTGAGGAGTGACCCGCTCGTCTCCTGCTGGCTCAGTCTATGAGGAGCTTGTGTGTTTGGCTGGACCGTGTGCGTGTGCACATGCGTGCATCCACGTGTAGCCTGCTATTTCACCGTAGTGCAAACAGAATCCTTGGCTTACAGCCTCCACGTCTGCAGGAGTAAGAGCCTCGTCACCGAAAGACCTGGAGGATGACCCAAATAGGCGTGTCTGGACCCAAACCGCAGCTTTGCCTCCCATGGGCTGCGTGACTTTGGACGATGGATAAAGAAATTACAGCATATATAGTTGTATTTATACTTGTGATAATTCAGCGTGAAAAAAAGAGATCCTGGCATTCGCAACAACGTGGATGACCCTGGAGGACGTTAGGCTAAATGGAACAGGCAACACAGAAAGAAAAAAAAAAAAGGCAACCATGTGATCTGGCCTCCGTGTGGAACCTAAAGTCCGACACGCAGAAGCAGAGAGTAGTAGGACGGCGGCTTCCAAGGGGCTGGGCGTGGGGACATGGAGCACGATGCCCGCACAGTGGCAGGCACACGGCTGGCGTCTGGAGGCCTGGTGTGCGGCACCGCGACCGTGGTCAGTACCGTGCTGAGCGCCGGGTGGTGCTGGGGGTGCATCGGCGGCGCTCGCATCCCACATGCACAGGCTGGTGACTTCCGTGAAGGGAGGGTACGTGGATAGGCTGGACCGTGGTACCCGCATCGCTGCGTGTATATATATAAATGCACCGTGTTGTGCTCCTTAAATATATGCCTTTTTTATTGAAAATAAAACAAAAGCAACGTGGCTGAGTGGAAGGGTGATGACAGGGATGGGGAAGCCCGGGGAGCCGCCTGGATGGGCGAGGGCGAACCCGTTGCTGGTCCTACTGAATGTGCGTGCAAAGCCCAGGAGCACCTGGAGATCGAGCGTCGGGATCGGGAGGGAGCAGCGGCCTGGGCAGGTGGGCCTGGGGCCTGTGGCACAGCTGCCTCTGCCTCCGCGGCGGCACCTGTGGCCTGGGTCATCCCAGCGTCGCCCGGGGGACTGGGAACACGGGGAAGGAGTGGCTCGAAAGGCAGGATCTTTCCGAATCAATCTTTGTCTAGGCAGCAGCACTTAGAAACGTATTCTAGGGAAGGACATCGAAGACACAGTGACCCTCCAGGCCGAGCTGCCGATCTCTGCATCTTCCGGGATCGCCCGGGTTCGCTCACCCGCCCGCCAGCGTCTGTCCGTCCCGATTGATGGGTTGACGGGATCTGTCAGCAGGGCCTGCCAGGCGGCGTTTTACCGGATCCCAAGATTTTCACCAGGACACGCAGTGGTCCAGGAGCAGGGCACGGGCCTTGCTGACCCCGTCCCAGTGCAGGTGGCCCGGCCGCAGAGATGCCAAGGACGGGCAGCCTTGGGCGTTGGTTAATGAGGGAGCCCCTGAGGATGGGGTTTACGTGGTGTGTGTCCCCACCCAGGGGTTCGCGGTGTTTGAAGCAGAGACGTAGACTGTGATGGAGGAGAGAAAGCTGATTCTTGCCTGAGCAGCGAAGGTGTCCAGGAACAAGAGCATCAGAGAGTCTGGAGTTTTAGGCAAATTAAAAACCAGAAAGCTGCTTTGCACAAGTGACAAATTAGGTGGGAATTAGTCCCGTTAAAGGAGAATTCGCCATGGAATTCCTTCAAACAGCCGGTTTCCCTCTTTGCTTAAAGAATTTGATTAAAGTTCATTACCCTTTTTATACAAAGCACAGCTCCTCACACCGATCTCAACGGATTTAGTTCATCAAAAGCGACGTCTCTGCGGAGAAGTTCAGCCCTATAAGAGGAACAGGTTACACGAGTCGCACATAAACTGGAAGCCAGAGGTGTTCCCACTTGGCTTCTGTCCTCCGTACGTCCCCGTGAGCTGGGAGCTTGCACGCGACCTGGTGGCCCCCCGTGAGCGAGGCCCTTCCCTTTGCTCAGGGAAGCCATGGGCACTTGACTCTATTCCCCCAGGATGCTGCGCCCGTCGTTGGTGGCATTAGCAGGACTTGGACCACGTTCCCCGAGAAAATAAAGCAGAGTCCTCTTCCGGGGTGTCTGAGGGCTCGGGTCGCTCCGTACGGTGCTTCCGTCCGCACGGCTCTCGCCCCACCCAGGCCTCGTTCTGAGAGTGACTCCTCGCCCAGCACAGAGGCCAGTCGCAGCCTTGAGCGCCCCGGACGGGGAAAGGGATCGATGGCTGGAGAACGGAGTCTCGAACAGGAGACGCAGGGTGTCCCAGAGCCAGATCCGGCCCCAGCATGCCCAGCCCAGGACGCTCACGTGAGTAACACATCTCCTTAGATGTGTGTGGAGGACACGTCCTCAGGTCCTGGGACTGTGGGTTTGTTTTTTTTTTTTAAGTTTTTATTTAAATTATCATACGGTGTAATATTAGTTTCAGGATTCCATACATCACCCCACGCTCGTCAGCAGTGCCCTCCTGCATCCCCACCCCCTGTGGCCCCCGCTCCCCGGTGACCATCCTTGCGTGCTCTGGAGGTGACACTCTCCTTCTCGGTTTGCCTCTTTTTGTTCCCCTTGACTCATTTGTTTTGTTTCTTAAACTCCACACGAGTGAAGCCGTATGGGATTTGTCTTTCTGACCGACCTATTTCGCTTACGTACAGCTCTCTGGCTCCATCCCTGCCGATACAGATGGCAAGATTCCATTCTTTTCTGCAGCAGAGCGATACTCCGTTGACTTTATATACGTGCGTCTTTTTTATGCACGCGTCAGCTGCTGGACACGGGCTGTTTCCACAGTTTGGCTCTCGTAGATGCTGCTGCTGTGAACATCGGGGTGCCTGTACCCCTGTGCATGAGTAGTTCCGTATTCTCTGGGTAAATCCCTGCTGGAGCAGCTGCCGGGTCGTAGGGTAGCTCGATCCTAACCCCTTGACGAGCCTCCATACTGTTTTCCAGAGCGGCTGCACCGGTCTGCGTCCCCCCGTGCTGCGGGGGGTGGGGGGCTCCCCTTTCTCTGCGTCCTCGCCAACACTTGCTGTTTCTCATGTTGTTGAATTTAGTCATTGTGACAGCTGTGAGGGACATCTCGTTGTGGTTTCCATTTACATTGCCCCAACGATGAGTGACGTGGAGCATCTTTTCATGCCAATGCTGGAAGGTTTTAGACCTAACGCATAGGAGACGGCTTAAAAGGCAGAAAGAGAGCTAAAGCGCAGAAATTGTAATTAATTAATTAATGTAGCGTGTCATTTCATCCTCTCCCAGTCCCTTTTGCCTCGTTGTTTTTACCTGGCTGTTTATCTGCTTCGTCTTAGTCTGTTCAGGCTGTTGTAACAAAATTCCACAGACTGAGTAGCTTAGAAACCACAGAAATTTCATTTCTCCCGGTTCCAGGGGCTGGGAAGTCCAGATCGAGGCCCCGGCATCGTCGTGTTCTGTTGAAAGCCCTCTTCCTGGTTCGTAGCTGATGTCTTCTCCGCTCATAGCTGATGTCCTCACATGATAGAAGGGCCTGGAAGCTCCCTGGGGGTCTCTTCTAAAAGCCCTGATCCCATCCGTGAGGGCTTCACCCTCATGACATAAGCACGTAAGGCCCCACGTTGGGGGTTAGGACTTCAATGTATGAATTGGGGGGCGGGGAGGACACGCACCATCAGACCACAGCAACAACCTTGCAGCATAATTAGCAAAACAGATGATCTCTGCGGAGAAAAAGTGGGCAGGGAAGGGTCAGGACTGGTGCAGAAGGCATTAATCACCAACGTACACGAGGGAGAATGGCCTTACGCTGCGGCGGTCGGTGGAAGGGCTGTATGGAGAACGGGACGCACCTCTGTCGCTTCCCCCAGGGCAGGCACTCAGCGGGGACTGGTCGCGTCGGACCTGGACAGACCAAAGTCCAATGGAGTTTTTAAAAAGTAACCTGCCGAGTGACGCTTAAAATTCAGAAGTGATAGGAGGGAGCCGTTGTGGCGAGTGTGTGCTTGCTCGTCCCTGCCCGCGCTGGTGAAGGCAGGCCAGCTGGCCTAAGATAGCAGAGGCAGGTCCCAGGGCGGGGGGCGACTTCCTCAGCCGTTGAAGCCGGCCAGCCTCATTCATGTCATATCAAGATTCATGGTGAAACTGCCCCAGAACTGCTTTTTTTTTTTTAATTAAGTGGAAAAATACAAATCACCTTTAGCCGTTTTTTTTTTTTTTTTTTTTTCTTTTTCTCCTTGCTGAGGCATCCTGTGGGTGTGTGGGCAGCTCAGCTTTCACAGGCCTCGGCCTGGAGAGCGCCTCCAGGAACGCTGACCGCCCCTCTGCCTGTTGCTTAGTTGACGGACATGGGGAGCACTCCATCCTTGGTGCTCCCCGCTGATGCCGTGAAGGGTAATCGTCCCCTTCTGATTGTGCCTAGAAAGGGCCTTTTGCAAATTATTAGCAGATTAAAGGAGGTGAAGGCATCTGGGCCCAGTTTCCAATTAGAGGCCAACACAGGTAGCCTAATATTTATTGAGCTCTTACTTTTTGTACAAGGCGTTGTGATAGGCTTTCGTACGCGGACTGTCCTCTATATCGCAAGTAAGGGAAAAGCCGACCCATAGTGCCTTGACCCCCAAAGGCGGTTGTTGTCTATCTAGCGGGAAGTCTGGAGGTAGGCGAGCCAGCCTTGGCCCGACAGGATCAGCAGTATCATCGAGGAGAAGGCTCTTTCTCTCTCTTCATCTCTGGTGGATTGACTTACTTCTATCCTTTGCCTCACAAGACGGCTGCCACTAGGCCAGACATCACATCTGCGTTGTCGGGAAGGAGGCGGAAGAGTAGGAATCAATAAATTCCCTTATAAATCCCTTTCTTATAAATTCCTTTTATAAGGAAACAAAATTTTTCCAGAAGCCCCTCAACCCACCAAGCCCACTGTGCAGACCTGGGGCTCACGGACACCTCTAGCTGCAAAGGAGGCCAGGAAGGGAGCATTTAGCCTTCATAGCCTTTATGGGGAGCCCGGGGCAAGAAGTGGAGGTGGCTTAGTGAAGCAACAATCTGCCTCATGTGGGTTGTTGACTTTATCCTCCAGTAGCCCCGTTAAAGGAGTACTGCGACCTTCCCCAGTCTGCAGGTGAGAAGACAGAAATTAAGAGACTTGCCCGAGGTCAGGCAGCTAACAAGTGGTCTGGCTTATCGCTTTCCCCACAGCGGCAGCCACCGAGCACGATGGGCAAGAAGGCAAGTCGCTGAGGCGGTCCGCCCTCTAGGCTCTGAAGCCAAGCTCTGAATCCAAGTTCTGTGTCGTGGGCGGTTATTTAACCTCGTTTCACCTTGGGTTGCTCACGTGTAAAATGGAGACAATAGCAACACGCACCCTCCGCTGACGTGAGGGTTACGGGACTTCGCAGTTGTAAAGCACCCGGGAAAACTGGCTTGGAATAAGCACGGGCGGAGTGTCAGCTAAGGAGCTCTGAAGCCAGTGGCCTCATCTGTAATAGCCCTGACCCGAAGGACCCAGATCCCCACCACGGGCAGAAGGAGGAGTCCGTCGCCGCGTAAGGGCACGTGCAGATCGCGGCGTAACCGTGCACTGGATCCCAGTGGAAAGGATGGGTCACACAGCGACACAGGGCGGTCCCACCGGGAGTGACGGGCTCCGGCCACAGCAGAGTACGCCCCCTACGATCCCACGTATGTGGAGGGCAAACACAGGCAGCGCTAATCGATGGTGACGAAAGTCAGAATAAGTTACATTTAGAGTTCCGTCTGCGAGGGGATGAGGAGCTTCCCGGGCTGCCGCAGAGGGCCTGGGCCTTGGTCCCAGTGGCGGTTACGCGGTGTACGCACATGTGAAAATCCCTGATGTGTACACCTACGATGTGTGCGTGTGATACTGTATGTTATATTCCTATTTTTAAAGTACCTGAACATTTTTAAAAAGAGGAAGAGAAGCCACGGAGCACACGCGCCCAGGCCGACTGGCACTCTGGGGGAGCCTCCTGGAAACCAGGGTGGCGGGAAGAGGAAGGAGGGCTTCGGGCGTCTCGTCCTCTCTCCGCCAGCCTCTGCTGCCTCTGCCTTCGGGGAAGCGCTCTCCTATTCGTCTGCCCGTCCCGGACATGTGGGGGCCCTGGGGCCATCCCTGCCCCCTTGGCCGCCCCCTAACACGGGAACGCGGCACCAACCTGCCCCTCCTGGGCGTCTTCCCGTGATGGGCCAGCCTGGCCGCCAGCGGGCCAGCTCAGCGCCAGGGCGCGTCCGTCGGGCCTGCAGCCGTCCTTCGGGCAGCCTGCTGCGGGGCTGGGCCGCCAGGAGCTCCGGGTGGGCGCGCGGACGCCGGGGCCACGGAGGTGCGGGGCTGACCTGGGGACGGCGGGGAAGAGGTGGGCGCGTGCGCTCGGGCTGAGAGGCGCTGGTGCCCACGGGCAGGGCGATCCGAGCCTGGCAGCAGAGCCCTGAAGGAAGGGGCCCCGCGACCGGGGCACTCGTGGGGGTTTCTCTAGCTCCCAGGGCGCTGGGGGCTGAGCCCTCGCTCCGTGTGGCCAGCCTGGCCGCCCTCTGCAAACACATCTTCTTTCTGGCCTATTATCTGGTGAAGGTTTTTCTTTTGAATTTCGGTAATTGGGAAGCTAGGAGGGGGACGGGGCTGCTCCGGCGCGGGTCGGGAGGGCACGCTGGTGGCCTCCGCTCGGGGTGGGGGGCAGGTGGCGGCCCTGCCCGCCCTCGGAGGCCCCTGCACTCCCTCCAGGCCCTGGGCTCGCCTGGGAAGTGAGGCCTGCCCACCCAGGCTGCTGGGATGCACCCACCAGTCCCCCCCCCGGGTTTGCGTGGGCCCCAGCCCAGCCCTGGCCTGAGTGGCCCCGCGGGTCCCTGGCTCCAGCAGCCCCCGGGTCACCAGTGGGATGGCCTTGCTGTGCGCCGCGGGGCCCTGGAGGGAACACAGCCGGGGCCACGGCCACCAGCTGATGTCTAGCAGTTACGGTCTGCTCTCGGCCTGGAGCCCACGCCGGCTGGGGCTGCGCCTGCGGGAGGGAAGGACGAGAGAGCCCGATGCTTTGCTCGTGGAGAAACCCGGCCGCTCCCGCCGGAGGTGTTAGAGCTCTGCTTCTCCCGGCCTGCTCCCCGGTGCGTGGCCCGTCTTGCCCTCAGCCCCACAGCGGCCAGAGACAGGGGTCTGGGCCTCCGCCACTGCCCCTTCCTCACGCTGCCCTGCCCCAAGCAGCCCCAGGACGTGCATTTGAGATTCCGGGTGCCCGTCGGCCTCCTCGCACAGCACGGCCTCCTCCTGAGACCAGGCAGCCGAAGATAACGAGTTTCCGGGGGCATCCCAGTGACAAAAGACAGTTCTTGCCTCTGGGGAAAAGAAAGAAAATGTTAGATTGTTCTTCCCCAGGAAGTACCACCTCCCTCACAAATGCTGGATAGAGAAACTGAGTCATACACCGGGTCTGCAGGCTCTCAAAAATAGAAGCGGTTTTCCTCTTTTCGACTAGGGTTGCATCTCATTTCCATAAACAAAACACTCAGGAGAATATGGTTTTTCTACTTCAAACGAGTGTTAATGCCTTAAACACAGGGCGATGGCTTTGGGGCACACATGTCCTGTCGACACATGCGAGTGCCTTCAAATACCATCTGGTTGCACCAGGCTCCCATTAGGGATAGTTTTGCAGGTGTTAGATGAACCTTCTGGGGGTTGGGGGCCCTCAGTTAGGAATTTTTGTGAAAATCCCATATATTAAAGGGAAAAAAAGAAAATCCCATATATAACAGTGAGAGCATGAAAGTCTCCAATGGTGGCTTCATTGAAACTAAACAACACAAAGACATAGTTTTGATATTAAAAATATATATATTACAAGATTACGTTCACTCTTTCTCTGCCTCTTGGGCAGAAGTGTAGCCCGTTCCATGGAGGAATGGAAGGGATGGTGGGGCAGCCGGGGTCGGGGGCGGCCGATGGACGGCCAGCGTTTCAAGGGCCGGTGACGCTGGTCTGTATCGTGCACAGAGAGAGGAAATTCCCGCAGTCTCCAAAGTGGAAACAAGCAAGTGAAAATAGCAAACATCTGCTTAGAGACCCATCTAAAATTTCATCCTAGTGGCTGGTCTTGGTGGAACCGACAGATCAAAGGGAAGATGCCTCTGTGCTGTGGGGCCCAGCACGTAACCAAGGAACACTCTGTTTTCCCAAGGGTGGAGAATCCACGCTTCCACCCGGTGACTCTTGGGTCCCTTGTCCCTGGTACTAGGGCTCCCAGGCCGCCGGGCGCAGCGTGGAGCCAGGTGCCGGCTCAGCAGGATGAAGTCTGCGGGACGCCCCGTCGGGCTGGAGGGCGCTGGCTGCAGGGGCCGAGGCTCCGGAGGTCTCGGCCGGGGTGCGCGGAGGCGCCGAGGCCCAGGCTGCGGGAGCTTCGGGACGGGGAACGCTCGGTTTTAGGAACTGTTTGCATCCAGGGCCCAGGCAAGGAGGCGCCGTGAGCAAAGCCGCTGGAGTCGGCTCTGGGCACTGAGGGGGGCTTGGTGTGTGGGTGAGCCCCGGGGCCTGGGGGGCGGGGGGAGCGACTCAGGCCGGGAACAGAAGCAAAGGGAAAGGCCTGCTGGGGCCAGGCTGCGGGCGGCGGGCAGGGAGGGCCCAGCACCCTGTAGGCCGTGCTGGGGCTGCAGGTGCAGCCTCGGGTGGGGGGTGGGGCGTGCCAGCTGCTGCCCCCCGGCCTCGGCCCGCAGAGGGTGGGCCGGCCTTCCAGGACGCCGGCCTCAGGGCCTCAGGGGTCACTTGGCCTGGGCGCCTGGGCCTCGGGCGGGCGTGCCTGTGTCACCCCAAGGCCGCAGGCAAGGTGTGCTCAGACTCCGGGTGCAACTCTGCGAAGGCTGGCTGCACTCCCCTGGGGTTTCACGGAGTGGGCCGCAGCGCTGTCGCAGGTGCCCCGGCACTGACAGGCCCAGGGCAGGAAAGGCCAGGTGGGGGCGGCGGGTGGGGGACGGGCGACACGGTCACCGGGCTGCCTGACTCCGGCCCTGGCTGTCCCGCTGCTTGGGGAACCCAGGGAAAGGGGACGGAGGACGGGTCCTGTGTCCCCCGGCGGCCCCCCCCCCCCCCCGCCAACATCCTGTAACTCCCCTGCGCCGGGGAGACCTCACCTGCCCACACCCGGCAGCCCCAGGGCCCTGCTCCAGGGCAAGACCTGGGCGAGGAGCCACTCGGCTTGCTGCCAGACGTCAGAGATGTAACCTGAGGTGCGGGCACCCGGAAAGGCCCAGGTCCGGGGAAATGAATCACCTCCTTTCCACCTAAGGACCTGCTTCCTGCTGAGCACCAACCTGCCAGCTACTCTGGCAACAGAAAACCCTTAACCTGACCAAACCTCAGGAAACGCAGCCACTGGTGAGCACGCGGGAGGACTTGCATGCAGTTACGTTGACTGTCGGACCCCCAGCGCGCTCTCATACCCCAGTGCTCTGTCTCATACCCCAGGGCTCTGTCTCGTACCCCAGCGCTCTGTCTCGTACCCCAGCGCTCTGTCTCGTACCCCAGGGCTCTATCTCATACCCCAGGGCTCTATCTCATACCCCAAGGCTCTGTCTCGTACCCCAGGGCTCTGTCTCATACCCCAGGGCTCTGTCTTGTACCCCAGGGCTCTATCTCATACCCCAGGGCTCTGTCTCGTACCCCAGGGCTCTATCTCATACCCCAGGGCTCTGTCTTGTACCCCAGGGCTCTATCTCGTACCCCAGCACTCTGTCTCGTACCCCAGGGCTCTATCTCATACCCCAGGGCTCTATCTCATACCCCAAGGCTCTGTCTCGTACCCCAGGGCTCTGTCTCATACCCCAGCGCTCTGTCTCGTACCCCAGGGCTCTATCTCATACCCCAAGGCTCTGTCTCGTACCCCAGGGCTCTATCTCATACCCCAGGGCTCTATCTCATACCCCAGGGCTCTATCTCATACCCCAGGGCTCTATCTCATACCCCAGCACTCTGTCTCATACCCCAGGGCTCTATCTCATACCCCAGGGCTCTGTCTCGTACCCCAGGGCTCTATCTCATACCCCAGGGCTCTGTCTCGTACCCCAGGGCTCTATCTCATACCCCAGCGCTCTGTCTGGGCCAAGTCTAGATTGCCATCCTTAAACCATTTCGGGCTTCAGGCCGGCCCGTCCCTGCCCAGGGGGGGCACCCACATCTGGCAATGCCGCTGTTTCAGAACAATGCACACTTGCCTCTAATTTTAGAGATCGATGAGTTTGATTTCTTCATTCTATTTTTTTCTGCCATTCTTTTCTTCTAGGGAAGGCAGCTCTATTTGGAATGGGAAGGTTTGGGGCACTGCACTATTTCCACGTACTCGGCTGCCCCATCTCCCGCGGGCTCCCCCTTGCTTACTGTGCAGTGGCGGTTGCTACTAGTACGTTTGACTAGTCTTTTCGAGTCCAGGACACAGTGCAGTGGGGGGCGGGGAGAGCAGCGGGCGAGAGTGATGTTGGAGGTGGAAGCTCTAGTTCTGAATCTGTCCCTACGTGATTCTTCCTGGGCACCACAGCCCAGCTCCTCCTCTTAGAAGTAGGAGTCCACTTAGACCACTTGCTCCCTCTGCGTCTCTCCCCCATTTATCAAATGAGGAGCTGTACTCACTCATCCCATGGCCTCTTCCCAGCTCTTAAAACATTTTTTTTTAAATCCTGAGAAAGTATACATCCTGTTTGACTTATTCAGTGTAATATTCCTCTGAAACACAAATCCATCATGTGAGAAGGCAGAAAACGATACTTCCTCAGACTCTGTCAGTGATTCGGAATGTTAAGTCCGAACTCACAGTGTGACAGCATCTGGAGATGGGGTTTTGGGGAGGTGATTAGGGTTAGCTGAGACCATGAGGGTGGGGCCCTCAGGATGGGATTATTAGTGACTTTAGCTGAAGGTTTGCGCTCTCCCTCTCTCTCTCTCCATGAGCGCACGTGATGAAAGGTCCCGTGAGGGCACAGAGAGAAGGTGGCCACCTGTGAGCCTAGAATAGAGCTCTTATCTGAATTGGCCCACACCTGCCTGGACTTCCAGCCTCCAGACTGTGGGAAGTAGACTTCTGTTGTTAAAGCCACCCAGCGTGCGTAGTACTTTGTTCTGGCAGCCTGAGGGGATGAGAACAGCAGGCACTCCCTGGGATAGTCATCGTGGACCTTGGGTGTCTTCGTGCTGAGAGAAGACCCACCGCCATGCAATCCGAGCAGTCTGGAATGCACCATCCAATAAGGCAGAGCAGAGGCTTCCAGTGCCTTATTCAAGTGAAGACAGCCAGCCCTGTCACAATTTCCTGCATCGTCGTTGTTGTGTTAGCAGTAGGAATTGTTTGAGCTGGACTGGAAAGTGTTTTAAATAAGTGCCCAGAAGGTAGCCACGGGAAATGAATGGCCACCTCCAGTCCTCTTTGGAAGCAGGAAGGGTAGGAGTTATAAAAGTGTATTAGTCAGAGTTAAACAAGGAAACAGATATTTCTAGCAACAAAACCAATAACTGGAGCATGTCGTTTCCAGCACTGTAATGATTTTCATGGTACAGCTTTTAGCTCCACTGGAAACGACAATGCAGGTGTCACTCCGAACATCATACACCTTAAGTGGCATCTTGTGCGTTCTTATCCTTTCAGAACCAACTCAAATGCCATCTCTTCTGTGACTTTCCTTTTTTTTTTTTATTTTTATTTTTTTTATTTTTTATTATTATTTTTTTTTTCTGTGACTTTCCTAAATGCCGTTTGAAAATGACATTTGTACTCTTGCATTCCACGATCCCTCTACGGAGGTATTTGTCGGGCTCCCACCGTAACCCGCTTTTACTTCGGTGAGGCACTTACCACATCCTATTACAGGAAGTTGGGTGTCCTTTCTGCCCTGCTGGATAGTGAACTCTCAGAGGGCAAAGCTATAGGCATAGAAGTTACTGAATAAAAGAAAGAATGAATGTGGTGCTCCTTTGTGTATGACTTCTTCCTCATTTACCCCAGGCTTCCAAAGGCTCTGACTCGGCTACCAGTGAGACTGCCTCTGCCTCCACCTGCCCATCTATTATGTGATACTATCAGCAGTAGTTAGTCATGGTCATTTTTTGGTTTTGGTCACAGAATAATGAGCCACGGGAGCTACCAGGATGCAGAGCCAGTAAGCTCCAAAGAGCACATGTGAAAATCCAGCGTTCTCATAATATTTGTCCCAACTGTTGTTTTGTCCATATTTTAAAGATCTCTTGCTCTGTTTTCATTCTGAAATCACTGATACTTCAGAGCTGCCAAAAGTCCACTATAGCAACATGGACTATTATGCGGGCTAGTTTAGGAGGTCTGCCCTCCTATTTACTAAAAGAATATCTCTCTTATAGGCTGCGGTCTTGACCAATTCCTTTTCATAAGATAACTCCGAGTACTTTGATAATAATTCAAACATTAAATTCAGTTAAATATGAGAAAACTATGTTTTCAGGATAGATTCTGTAGCACAACTTTTCATGAGCTGCTGAGTCTACTGTGCACCAGAATGACGAAGTGAGCAGCTTTTCCCCAAGTACCTGAATGCCTCCATGTACACCTTTCCGCCCTTCCTCTGTGCTGTAATCTAGCCCATTTTATTCCTTATGAATTTTTATTATGGTTGGCCATCGCATATATGTTACCCCAAGGGATATCTATCTCTTCAGAGTATGAAGGGTTAAAAAATTGAAGACCTAACATGACATCAGGCATAGGTACATGTTATGGTAGATTGACAGAGTGAGGCTGACTTTGAAAGCAAGGTTCCTGCGCTCATGTAACACCAGGTAGGTAGCCACTCCTAAGGTAGCTCTGATGGATGTGGCCATACTAAGTGATATGTAAAAGAGAAAAGAGAGATTCTGGAGTATTTTTGGATAAAGTTCTTAATTCCTCTTCCTTCCTTCCTTCCTTCCTTCCTTCCTTCCTTCCTTCCTTCCTTCCTTCCTTCCTTCCTTCCTTCCTTCTTCCCTCCCTCCCTCCCTCCCTCCCTCCCTCCTTCCCTCCCTCCCACAAGTACTTACTGCGCGCTTTTCATGACCTAGGCACTGTCCTGGGCTTAGGGGAAACAGCAATGAATAAGACCAGTTCCCTGTACCCTCATGGAGCTTACATTCTGATAGAAGAGATTACTTTATTAGAGGTAAAAATCTCTTTATAAGAGATTACTTATTACTTTATAATAAGTAAATAAAGTGATTTTGGGAAGAAACTAATTTTTTATTTCATGAAAAAAAATGAGCAAAGAGTATGGTTGTTCCTCAAGAAATCAAACATAGAATTACCATATGATCTAATACTTCCACTTCTGGATATATACTCCAAAGAGTTGAAGACAGGGTTTCTTTTCTTTTTTTTTAAATAAATTTACTTTTTATTGGTGTTCAATTTGTCAACATACAGAATAACACCCGGTGCTCATCCCGTCAAGTGCCCACACTCAGATTCATAGTATTATTCATGGTAGCCAAAAGGTAGAAATAACCCATCAAAGTCCACCAGTGAATGAATGAGTGAATAGAATATGGTCTTACATATACAATGGAATATTATTCAGCCTTAAAAAGAAAGGAAATTCTGGGATCCCTGGGTGGTGCAGCGGTTTAGCGCCTGCCTTTGGCCCAGGGCGCGATCCTGGAGTCCCGGGATCGAATCCCACGTCGGGCTCCTGGTGCATGGAGCCTGCTACTCCCTCTGCCTGTGTCTCTGCCTCTCTCTGTGTGTGACTATCATAAAAAAAAAAAAAAAGGAAATTCTGACACATGTTACAATACGGATGAGACTTGAAGACATTACGCTAAGTAAACTAAGCCAGTCACAAAAGGACAATTACAATATGACGTTACTTACGTGCATTACCTAGTGCAGTCAAATTCATTGAGACAGAAAGTAGAATAGCAGTTTCCAGGGCTGGAGAGAGGGAAGAAAGGAGAGCCACTCCCATTTGATGGTACAGATTTCAGTTTGGGAAGAGGAGAAAGTTCTGGAGGTGAGTTAGTGATGATGGCTGAGCAATAATGTGAAAATCATGCCACTGAGCTCTACACTTGACGATGGTTAAGACGGGCGGGGGGGGGGGGGCACCTGGTGGCTCAGTCAAGTGTCTGACTTGGATTTGACTCAGGTGGTGACTTCTCGGTTGTGAGATGGAGCCCCCCATCAGGCTCGGCGCTCAGTGTGGACCCGGCTTGACACTCGTCTCTCTCTCTGTCTTCCCCTGCCTCTACCCCCTCCACCAAAGAAATAGATCAGTCTTTAAAAAGATGGTTAAAATGGTTAAGGTCATATGTATTTTAATAACCTAAAAGATCAATCCTTTACAAAAATAAGCAAGGAGCTAGAGCAAGGATGATTTTAGTTGGGGTCACCGGGGAAGACTCCTCAGAGGAGGAGGTGGCCTTTGAGCAGAGACCAGCCGGAATGACGAGGGAGCTTGGGGCAATGTGGGGGACTATTTCGGAATTTTGTTCTAAGCACAACAGAATGGCTTTGGAGGGTTTGGACCAGTTAAAGGACGTGCTATGATTTACTACTTTAAAGGATCCTACGGGCTCCTGTGTGAAAAGCAACCGAAAGGGAGAAAAGCCAAGAAGGCAGAGGACCGATGAGGAGACTGTGGCCTTGTCTCAGCAGGTGGCAGCAGGTGGCCCCGGGGATACTGAGCGTGGAGGTGGGGAAGAGCGGTCGGTGGGTGTAGGTGGGGAGTCCTCCTGTGGGCCGATGGGTGACCGGGTGTCAGGGGGCTGCGGAAGGGGGTGCAGCCGCTGAAGGGAGACGATGAGGGGAGAAGCTGGATGGGGGATGGTGAGGGGCGGGGAGTCCAGGAATCCAGAACCAGCTGAGCGACAGCTCCGGTGAGCTCCCGACATGGGGAACAGCCAATCGGTGAGCGCCTGTCACGGGGACCGGCCGATCCGTGAGCTCCCCTCACGGGGACCGGCCAATCAGGGAGCTCCCGTCACGGGGACCGGCCAATCAGGGAGCTCCCGTCACGGGGACCGGCCGATCCGTGAGCTCCCATCACGGGGACCAGCCAATCAGGGAGCTCCCTTCACGGGGACCGGCCAATCAGGGAGCTCCCATCACGGGGACCGGCCGATCCGTGAGCTCCCTTCACGGGGACCGGCCAATCAGGGAGCTCCCCTCACGGGGACCGGCCAATCAGGGAGCTCCCGTCACGGGGACCGGCCAATCAGGGAGCTCCCGTCACGGGGACCGGCCAATCAGGGAGCTGCCATCACGGGGACCGGCCCATCCGTGAGCTCCCATCACGGGGACCGGCCAATCAGGGAGCTCCCTTCACGGAGACCGACCAATCAGGGAGTTCCCTTCACGGGGACCGGCCAATCGGTGAGCGCCTGTCACGGGGACCGGCCGATCCGTGAGCTCCTCCAGCCTCCAGCTGTGCCCTCGCGACCACGGCCTCGCGGCCCTCAGCGCCCGCCCGGGGCCTCCTGGCAGGTGTCGGGGCGCAGGGCCGTCGGTGGCGGGTCTGCAGGGAGCGGGTGGAGGTGGCGGCAGGAGGCCCCGGGGAGGCCGCAGCCTGGGGGGCGGGCGGGGGGGCGGGCGGCCTGGGCGCTCTTCCCGGCGGGGCGCTGAGCCGCTGCCTGTGCCTGCTGGGCCGGGCGCCTCCGGGGCGGGGGCGGGGGCGGGGGCGGGGGCGGGACTCGGGGCGCCTGGGAGCTCCCGCCCCTTCCAGGCTCCGCACTGACCGCCCCGCTCTCCCGCAGGACTCGGCGCCCAGAGCCCATGGGCCGCGGCCCCCCCGGCGGCCTCTCTTCCTGCAAGCGGCGCCCCCCCCGCGGCCCTGCGGACCGGCGCCCCGAGCTCCGCCCCGAGCTCCGCCCCGAGCCCCCCGCAGAGCCCCCCGCAGAGCTCCGCCCCGGAGAGCCCCCCTCCGACCTCCCCTCCAGGTCCCCCGAGCTCCCCACCGACCTCCCTCCCGAGCTCCCCACCCAGTTCCCCCCCAAGCTCCCCCCCGAGCCCCCCGACCGCCCCCGTGACCTCCCCTCCGAGCCCCCCGACCTCCCCCGTGACCTCCCCCGTGACCTCCCCCCTGACCACCTTCCCGACCTCCCCCCCGAGTTCCCCCCCGAGTTCCCCCCCGCCAGGCCCCGCAGCCTCCCCCTCCGCGGGCGCGCCCCACAGCCCCGCCCTCCCGGGCACGGCCTTGGCCCCGACACCTGCGTCCCCCGAGGACGCTTCCGTGGGGCCCAGGGCGGAGGCGCCGGGCAGCGAGACCTCGCCCCCCGAGGGCAGCCCCGCAGCGCCCGCGGCCACGGAGCACAGCCCCGGGCCCCCCGCACCGCCTTCCGCAGGGCCCCCCGCACCGCCTTCCGCAGGACCCCCCGCAGGACCCCCTGCAGGACCCCCTGCAGGACCCCCCGCAGGACCTCCTGCACCGCCCTCCCCAGGACCCCCTGCACCGCCCTCCGCAGGGCCCCCCGCACCGCCCTCCGCAGGGCCCCCCGCACCGCCCTCCCCAGGACCCCCCGCACCGCCCTCCGCAGCGCCCCCCGCAGCCCCCGGCCGCCCCTCGGCGCCCCCGGCCCCGCCCGCGCCCCCCGCGGCCCCCAGCACCCCGCCCGCCCGAGCCCCCAGCGCCCCGGGGCGCACCCCCGCCGACCCCACGGCCCGCCCCGCGGAGCCGACCCAGGGCACCTGCCTGACCGCCGCCGCCGAGACCAGCGCGGCCCCCGGGGTCATCATGCGGGACGTGGAGCGCGCCCTGAGCTCAGGTGAGTGGCTGAGGATGTGGGGAGGCTGGGGGGGGGGGGAGGTGGGGGGGGAGGTGGGGGGGCGGGGGCGGGCCCAGCGGCTGCCACCTGGGCGGGAGCCCCGCGTCCTCCCCACCTGTGCACCTGCTGCCGCGGCCTCCAGCTGGTCTGCGCCCGCGACCCGGACAGGCCAGCGGGCCCCTGGTGGAGGTGCGGGGTCACCGCCCCTGGCCGGGCACCCCGTCTTCTGGGGACCCCTGTCGTTCCCAGTTCCCACCTGTGGCGGGGGACAACATAGGTCCTTGGCACGCGATTGTTTTGGAGGTTAAACGAGACGACGCGTGAAGTGCCCCGAGGGTTCCCGGCAGGACCAGGCCACGACCCTACAGGGGCCCTCAAAGCCCTAACCCCTCGGAGACCAGTCAAGCGGCGTAGGGCCGCGGCTCGCAGAATTGCTCATTCTTTATGGGCACTGACGGCTCTCGTGGGAAAGAAGAGGAACTTTACAGGACATCGCGTTTGTGTTTACCCTCCCAGCAGCCCTGTGAAGTCGGTATTACCCTTATCTTGATGTCCCAATCTGGGAAATTATGGTGGAGAGAGATTTAGGGCCCCTTCTGAGGTCACATGCCTGTGGCACCGACGTGAAGACGGCAGGCTTCAGGGCCTGGGCAGGAAAAGGCTTTCGTGGGCGTCTGGCCTCCTGAGTGAGACACAGGTGAGAAGGGCCGGACGTGAAGGGGGCACAATTTCGGCCCCTCCCCGGGCGAGCGTTGGAGCACAGCCACACGCGACCAACTGGGTCGGAGGAACCACGGACCGAGGAGACAGGAACATCTTTTAACGATGAATAAGCAGCCCCGTGACCAGAAATTCCCACGAACACAAGCACCGGGGGGAGGGCTGACGTGAACGAGACGTGGTTCCTCTCGGGAGAGCCCACGGTGTCGTGGGATCAGGGCCCAGGGACGCGCGTGTCCCTACTCCCAGAGGCCCGTGCACCAGTGAGAGCCCCGCGAGGGGCCCAGAGAGCTGCCATCCGGCTGCGAGGAAGGAATTAAAGGCACAGGCGGCGGCTGGGGTCCCGGGGAACCACAGGGGAGCCTGGCCGAGCGCTCCGAGGAGTCAGGCCCAGGAGGGAGCGCTCCCCGGAACCCAGGAGGACAGTCTGGGAGACCAGGCCACCCTGACGGAAGCAGGGACTCTGGGGTGACAGGCACAACTGACACAAGCTTGATCTGCAGGGGGAGCGGGCGTCCTCTGCCCTCCCTGCCTCCCTTCCCGCCCATGTGCGGCCAGGAGCCAGGCACGGATGCAGCCAGCCTCCTGGGGCTCGTCGGGGAGACGCGGGGCGAGGGGCACGGCCAGTTCCAGGGGGACCCCTCTGTGCAGCCCCCCATTAGCCCTGCCGGCACCTGCGGCCAGCGTTCCTACAAGGCACTCGGGTGTGCGCCTTCCGTGCCGACCCCAGCCCCACGCCCCCGCGGCTCCCAACGTGCAGGGAACAGCTAGCACAGGCCCCGTCCCGGAGCACCGTGGGCACTGACCCGGCCCCGTGCCTTAGGGACCGTCCCGGCCAAGGGGCCAGCAGTGTGGGCTCGCCGTGCTCCTGACCTCTTCTCCCTCCAGCGGACCTCCCTTTGTCCCCTCTCGGTCCCCAGCAGGATGCTCCCGACGGGGTAGATGGTCCTCCCGGAGCACGGATTCTGAGCCTGGCACGCAGGAATCCCCAAAGGCTGACACGACCCGCCACTTGCCGCGAGCACCCGAGTCCCATGGGCTGGGTAATCTGGGCCCGCCCGCTCCCAGAGTCCCGGCTTGTGTTGTAGAACCTGGGTCTGGAGTTCCTGAACTCTGAGCCAGCAGGGTCGAGAGGCACAAAATTAGTGGCAGAGCTGGGTGCTTGGGAATAATGCACCCAGGAGCGACCCCGGACGGATTGAGGGAGGGATGAGGGGCCGACGTGAGATAGGACGGCAGAGCGGGGAAGGCTGGGCCAGTCGCCGTGTCCTGGACCAGAAGGGACCTGTGCTTGTGATCTCCCGAATCCAAGGACGCTTACATTGCACCTAGCAGTGCGCTGTGCCCGAGGCCAGGAAGCAGAAGAGCCATCTTTGGGGTTTTGTAGTTTAAGTAGGAGAAGGCACAGTAGCGCTTAGTGCTGCTGGCATTTACCACTCGTCTCTCACCTGAGAAGGAACTGAGGTGTGTAGAAGGACCTTTGAGCAGGTGCGATCCCATCAGTTCATGTCGAAGGTGAAGAAAGTGTCGCAGAAGCTCGGAGCCCTCGCCCAAGGGCCCACCGCCCAGGGGCCGACGGGCAGAGCCCAGGTCCCGAGGACCCCGCTCGAGTGTCCTCTCAGCAGCCGGTGTCACTGCGCCGCTGGGAGGTCGCTCTTATTCTGAAGGAAGGAAGTTCCGCTGGCGTATTTTTATTAATCCAAGGACCCGTCCATTCAGCGAGTATCCAGACATAGCCACCAACGGGTGATTCTGAAACAGGGTGACCGTCACGGCAGCGGCCTCTGACTCGGGTGCTGGGGAAGGAAGGGTCTGTGAGGAGGGAGCGAGTCATAGGAGGGGCAGGGAGGTCAGACCGGAGGCGAGCCAGCCGCTGCCATCACCAGGTGTCCAGGGCCTGCCCCCGCTGCCAGGTGAGGGGTCACTGCGGGGCCGGGCTTGGCCGACCTGCCGGCCCCGTTTGGTGGGGACGGTGGCTGCCCTGGGCTCCGGCCCCGGGGGCACCTCTCTCAGGTCCGCTGCCCACAGGACCACTCCTTGCCATACTCGGCCGCCTCCTCTCTGCTGCGGGGGCCCCAAGGCCAGCCCTGCCTTCCCCTGCCCCTTCCTCTGCTCACTCCTGAAATGATCTCATCCCACTGCGGGACTTTATGTGCCGTTTGTATGCCGGTAACTGAGACAGAAAACCCGCCCCTGTTTTGTCCCAATGAGCTAGACCCACGCATGTCCAGCCGGCAGCTCACTCCTGTCCACGTGCACGGCCGTCTGCCTCTTGCTCTGAATAGGGATTCGGTGGGTTCCGGACTTCCTCAGGCCTCAGTCTGCTCCTCCGTCACCTGCCAGGAGCCTTGGGCTAGTCCTGGCCTCCCTTCCTCGCAGGCCTTCATGCAGCCCTCCGGAGCCCGGGCTCCTCTCAGCCCCCTCCCTCGCGCGGGTGTGGCTCTAGTGTTCCTATGACTGCGCCCCGCTAGCTCTCCCTTGCCAGGGAGGACCTAGGACAGACCCCGTGGCTCCTTGGCTCCGACCCCCTGGTGCCCCCCCGAAGCCAAGGCTGTGTCCACCTGCCATGCTCACACCGTCTAACCCGTGCGGCCTCTCTGCTCCCTTCCTCTTCTTCCACTTGTACTTGCACACACACGGCAGCCTTACTGTTCCCGGAACATACTGACGACACTGTAGCCTCCGGCCCTTTGCACTTGCTGTTCCCTCTGCCTGAAATAGTTTCCCTGTGGGTCTCCAGTGGCTCACTGCTTTCCATCACTCGGGACTTGGTTTGGCTGCCCTCCCCCCAGTGAGCCTTCGCCTCACCCCACGTGAGACAGCCAGCCCGTCCCCGTTGAGCCCCTTCCCCTGATTTATTTTCCTTCTGATCATTTACCACTTTCTGACTTTATCTCATTTACTTAGCGAGTAGGTGTCTTGTTTCCGCCACTGGACTGTCCGCTCCGTGGAAGCAAGGAGTTGTTTGCAAAGAGGAAGATGTGTGTTACCTCCCCGATCCCCAGGACAGGGCCTGACACGTGGTAGATCCCCAGTAACATCTGTTGAACGCGTGAATGGGTCAGTCAACCAACAGCAGAGGTTGCTTGCCCTCTCCGGGTGTTGGTCATCTCATCCGTAAGGTGCGGTGAGGATAGTACCCACGCGGCGGGGCCGTGAGGTTCGAGAAATTTACGGCTTAGTGGCCATCGGCCAATGGCTCAGTCCATGTAGCGTCATGGCGCTATGATTTATCATCATCGTCATCATTATCATCGCCGATTTGCTGTTGTTCCTATTGTTGGTGTGGTCGTATTTATCACCATGAAGAATGCCCGCCATCGTTCCAAGCGTCCGCTGAGCCTTGGCTGCGGGGCAGGCATCTGGCTAAGCGCTGGGGACTCGGCCGTGGCTACGAAGACCCCGGTGTCCCCGTGGAGCTTACGACGCAGCGAGTGCGCAACACGACAGGTAGCCTAGCGAGCAGGTCCCAGACTGCATGCGGGGGCCCTTGCAGGAGCAGGAAGCAAGGTTTCGGGACAAGTGTTAGAGGACCCCGAGGAGCAGGGTGAGGGGGTTCACCGTACTTGCCAGAGCGCTGGTGGTCATCAAGGTAGTCCCTTCCTTTTGCTTGGGAGGAAAAAGTGCTGAGAATCGTGTTTTTCTCTTTTAAGGCTATTCCGTTGGCGGGAACATGTTGGTAAGTGGCAGGGAGCCATCCAGAAGCGGCTTCGCGGGAGACGTGAGCTTAGCTTTTTGTCTTTCAGTTCTTGGTTTGCTTCTAAGGAGGAGAAACATTATGTGTTAAATTGGGATTCTCTGGTGTCACTAAATCAGCTCTTCAAGGGTGGACGCTGTGGCTGTGATATGTTCTGACCCGTGACCTGGACTGAGCGGAGCCGTGCGCGGTTCGGTGCGCGGCAAGCGCTTGGCGAATTAACGGGCCTTGCAGCCCAAGTTACGACCACAGTGTCTTTAATTCTTGCAAATGCAGGCTTTCCAGTTAGAGCCGTTTTGCGCGGTGCAGAGTGGATATTCTCTTTTGTCTGCGAGATCCAAGCGTCCCCGGGCGTCGCTGTGCTCTCTTATGCTTCCCCGTTACACAGAGAAGGACCCGTGATTGTGAACACTGATGGGAGTCTTTGAAGTTTCGATTGCTAGTGTGAACCCCAGTCTTTATTCAGCATGAGCTGTGCTAACAAATACTCTTAAATAAAGGGCATTCGGCGGGCAGACATCTAGCTATCTGGGCATCCATACCTACAAGGGATTTCTAGCTCCACACGACATTTCCTTCCTCCGTGATTAACTCTTAGGACGAGCGTAGATTTCAAAAAGGATTAAGTCCTAAAAAGGGGATCCTTGGGTGGCTCAGCGGTGGAGCATCTGCCTTTGGCTCAGGGCGTGATCCTGGAGTCCCGGGATCGAGTCCCACGTCGGGCTCCCGGTGCATGGAGCCTGCTTCTCCCTCCTCCTGTGTCTCTGCCTCTCTCTCTCTCTCTCTCTGTGTCTATCATAATAAAATAAATAAATAAATAAATAAATAAATAAATAAATAAATCTTTAAAAAAAGGAATTAAGTCCTAAAAAAGGTGGAAGATTATTTTTTAAAGTACACATGGAGAAATTATAGGAATAAAAAATGTTTATTGTAGTAAGTTAATGACCATCGTATTAAAATATGTTAAATGTATAAATATACATGATTTATTAAATGCATATAGGTGGGAAGGTCATCCTGGAGAACGTCAAACATCTACTGATCAGGTTCTTTGGGAATGCCCAGAGTGTGTCAGGAAGCGCTAATCCTAAAATGTGTTCTGTCGGTCTTAGGTTCAGGGCCTTTCCTCCTTAAAATGCTTCTCCTGGGAACCCAAAACACATCCCGTCACCAGTTAATTCCAGCTCACTCCGGCTCAGAGACCATCTGTCCAGGAAATCTCTCCTGGTCGTGTGTTTGGGATCACAGATATATCCTTAGCACCTAACGGTGTCCGGTTTTATGGCCAAATATCAGACTTTAAACAGTAAATCCATGTATTTTCTTGGCCTCATAAACCCTGACCTTTGGATTGAGAATGAAGAAAAACACTTTCACTGATTGTCTTAATCAGCTTGGGCTACGGGGACAAAGATCCTATAGGCGGAGTGGCCCGAACTCTTGTCTCAGAGTTCTAGGGGCAGGAAGGCAGACGATGTGGGCCCCTGGAGACGCGGTGGGGGAGGGCCCTGCTTCTTGGTTCGCACGTGGCCGTGGTCTCACACGGCAGAAGGGGCGTAGGAGCTCCTGGGGTCTCTTTCATGAGGGCACCCGTCCCGTTCAAGAGGACCCCCCCCGCACGACCTAATCCCCTCCCCCAGGCCCAGCTCCATATGCAACCATATTGGGGGTAGGGTCTCCACATAGGAGTTGGGGAGTGGGCACAGCCCTCCAGCTCCTAACGCCAGGGCGCACAGACGTCACCCTACTACACAGCCGGTCTCAAGGGCACCCTGCGGCCGCTGTGGGTTTCAGCCCACCCCCCCCCCCTCCCCTGCGGACTCCCTACTGCCTTCGGTTCCCGTGGACTTCAGGGTGGAGGAGACTCTGGGTTGCTACAAACCCTCCCTCACATTTTTAAAGATTTTCTGGCCAATTTTTGAAACTTACGCCAAACCTCAAAACTTGTTGACCCCAAGTTAGTTCCCATAAGGAGCTCCAATCATCAGATTTTCTTTTAGGTAAAAGTTATTCCAAATTCTTGTCTCTACTACTACCATTTCTCTTCTGGTTTACTTTTACTACCTAAATCTTAATCTGAATGTGAAATGTTTCCAAAATATCCCTTGAGAAGTATATGTCAGGTTAATGAAACCAGCTAGTGACCATGTCTGTTGCTAGTAACTAGTTACCAAGATCGTGACTATTGATGCTGTTACCTGGTAGTGGTACAACTCCATCCCGTATTTTATTTTTTTGGTTTTTTGTTGTTTTTTTAATACATTTATTTTTTATTGTTCAATTGCCAACATATCGAATAACACCCAGTGCTCATCCCATCAAGTGCCCCCCTCAGTGCCTGTCGCCCCGTCACCCCCACCCCCCGCCCTCCTCCCCTTCCACCCCCCTAGTTCGTTTCCCAGAGTTAGGAGTCTTCATGGTCTGTCTCCCTTTCTGAGATTTCCCACTCATTTCTTTCCCCTTTATTCCCTTTCACTATTTTTTATATTCCCCGAATGAATGAGACCATATAATGTTTCGTACCACCTTTCATTACATTTGGACAGTTCCTCTCTCCGTGGAACACTTTCTTATTTTCTGTTGCGAACACTTTCAGCAGTCGTATAGGAATAAAGCGATTCTGGAAACGCCTCAGCGAGAGGTGGGACTTTGCCTGTAAGCGGAGCCGAGGCTCGCCGGGAAACCGACTGCCGTAGACTCCATTCTGCATCCAGACCCTTTCCTGTAGTCGCCACACTGAAAAGATCACGGCTTTTTCGTTCTCAAATAATAACAGGAAAGTGACAATGGATCAGCAGCAACCACCCGTCCTTAGCAGGTGGGGGTCTACGGCCCCGCCCGGAGGAGCCCTGCACTAGGACAACACATGAGGGACCCTCGGCTAATACCGCCCTCAGCTCGCCTTGGTTCCCAAGTCTTGGGAAAGGGAAATGCTGGCCAGTGCGAGACAGTACTTGGCTCTTATCGTCAGACTCATGGCCTTCAGGTGGGAACCACAGCCTGAAATACGAAGGTGAGGGGCGCCCGGGCGGCCTGGGCGGCTCAGGTGGGACTCTTGGTTTCAGCTCAGTCCGTGATCTTAGGGTCGTGAGATCCAGCCCCTCCCTCGGCCCCTTCCCCACCGCTTGCTCTCAGTCTCTGCCTCTTTCTCTCTTTCTAAAATAAATGCAATCCTAAAGAAAAAAGTAAAATTAAAGTGAAGGCGAATTTCGGTTAAGATCATAAAAACCCAGCAAGTCCATGGAAGTAGCCTTCAAAAACGCTTTGTCCTATTTCTGGTTGGAGACGTGCTGGGGCCGCGTTAGAGCCAGGCTCTGGGAGGGGAAGGGTATCGCTCACGGGGCAGACTGCGGCATCCTGCTGCCTGGTTCCGCGCTCGCTGAGGCCGCTTTCCGGGCGGGAGACTGGGCAAGTCCGGGTGTCACGGTTTCCTCATCCATAAAACAAGGGCCGTGGAATTGCTGCACTTGCCTTCCAGAATGCTGCGGGGACTAAACGGGACAGGTAGGCGGGGCGTCCCTTGCCGAGGTCCCACTAAGCACGCGTTAGCGGTTAGCGGCGCGGTGGGTCCCCAGCTCCTCGCGTGGGTACCGACGAGGGGCTGACTCTTGTGGACTTTGGTTTTCTTGACTTGGAGAAAAAAAAAAAAAAAAAACAGAACATTTGCAAAGCACTTTAAGACTCCTGAAAGGATTATTACGATAAATATCAGGTAATACGGATCCATTTAAGCGCCGGTCTATAACGCAGCACAGAAGAGGGTGGTCAGGAGGGTGGAAGTAACTCTGTTCACATTTGCAATAGTAACGCTTCCCTGGAACTTGGGAAGAAATGCAGAGGAAAGGGTGTAAGGGCTACAAACAACTAGAGCAAGCTCCTAGCAGGGAAAGCAGGCATCTTGCAGGGAGCTGGGGGGATGCGAAAGCTGAGCCCGGATTTGGCCGACGTCCCCGTGGGTCGCCGAGGGTGCATGAGTGGGAGCTAGGGGCTGCACTCTTCTCTTAACTGGCATCAAAGTTTGGAAATTATTTTCTTTCCAAAGTTGTGTTTTTTTTTTTTTTTTTTTTTTTTTTTTTACCTGGGGGCCTGGGAGAAATTACAACTAGTAAACTGTGCTGCCCAAAGCATGTTCCCACCTGGCCTTGGCGACTCCCCAAATGGAGGCTAAATGAACTAGTTTTTCTGAAGGGATCCCAGAGGCCATGGGCCGCAGTGATTTTTACTAATGTCACTGCCATTGGCTGAGCTGCCGGGACAGGTGTCCTATGACTGTGACTCTCCGTTCCCCACCCACGTCCCATGATAAAAACCGTGCATTTGCACACCGCTTGGCAAACAGGGTCAGGACTCAGTCCCGGGCTCTGAGAGGTTCCTGCCTTCTGGCTTATGCTTCTGTCCTCTGAACCAAGGAAATACCACTGCGAAGGTCTTATTGCTAAGGCTGGTGAACCCCAAAGGAGGCTGAGCCTTCACCTGCACCCTGGCTGAGTCTCAGAAGCGGCAGACGCCAACTTTTCTGGCTTATTTTACCCTCAGGACTGTTGGGCGATGATCCATGGTCACGCCTCATTGAAATACTAAAGAAACAACAGCTAAAAAGCCCCCCTTGAGTGTCCGGAGAGATAAATGAGCCAAGGCAGTGGCAGGCGTCCTAAAGCCATTATTTCCCCCTCTGAATGAGTCACAAAGGGTGGGACTTCCTAGTTGAGATTCCCAACCTGGTCCTAAATGCTCCAAGTCAGAGGCTATAAAAGGCCGACTTCTCAGCCTGCAGGATCCTCCTCCTGCCCCCCCCCCCCACGGAGCTAGCTGCCCCCAGCTGAAGGAACCCCAGGAAATTCCTTCCCGTCATTTCAGTGCTAAGTGCATTAAGGATGCTCAGGTAGCAGGGATTTCTTCTCCTCCTTCTGACTTGACTCCTGAGTAGAGAGATCCGTGTCCCGCGGTCCAGGAATTAGACGAGCTAACATGACAAAGCTCACCTGCTCACACTTACAGATCAGAATTTTCAGAAGAGGAAAAAGAAAATTCTTCTTCGTCACGGCAAACAAGAGAAGGGATTCTCTGATCTTTTTTTTTTTTTTTTCCCTCCAGAAATCGCTCCAACCCGCCCCCTCCTTCCCTATGCCCCAGGGATCTGAGCCGAAATTCCCACCCAGGCCAAGTTGTGGTGCTCCTGGCTCATTAGAAGTTATAACTTAGCCCAGGCTGAATTGTAGTCATTGTATAAAAGTAACTTAAAAAATAGTTACGATCGGCGATAATGCCTGGCGCTGCAAATCTGTCCTACAGGAGACGGTGGAGAAGGGCAGACTGACAAGGGACCCGTGAAGGGACGGGCATCAGGGCTTAGCATCATGGACCCAGGCGTGGAGTCTCTCTGCACTGCTGCTGGGAGTGGGTGAGGGCAGGACAGCGGCCCCGGCTGTCACGTCTCCCCCATCCTGGGCCTCCACCAAGAAGTAGGATTCGTAAAGCTGTCGCCCTAAGGCCCCAAGGGCAGCTGGTTTACCCCTATCTCAGCATCTCATCCTCCAACCCCTTTGAGAAACGGGTGTTCCCGGGAGCAGTGTTTCCAAAGTATGGTCCCTCCACGGGTAGTCCGCGAGATGGCGGACTTTTTTGTCCTGGTAAAACCTGGTTTTGTTTTCGTGTGAATTTGAAAACAGAATAAGATAGCACAATCCATTCATGACTCCATAGCTATTATTATTTAGGCTACACGTAGTAAGCATCCAAAGAGAAATAATGACTTGATTTAAAAACATCTTTTAAGAAAATTACAGTGTAGCTGGGGTGGACGTGGAGGAAAAAAACCCACAAGAGTGACATGGAGATGTCTACATTTTGGAAACACAGCTGTGAAGTAGAGGCCAGGATCTTACCCCGTTTTACTGTCTCAGCTACCGGCTTCACTTGGGAGGAGTCCAAGACAGAGAATGTAAAAAAAATGCAAATCAGAAATCAAAAGGTATCTAGACCCAGCTTTGCAGTTGATGGAGTCTGGTCTCAACCAAATCCCTTAGTTTCTGTGACCTTCCATTTTATCATCTGTAAAATGAAGATGGTAGATTCAATGAACCTTGTTAGGATTTCCTCTCAACAGTCAAATTACATTATTCCATCGATCATGATTTCGCTGGGAGCAAAATCATGAATTTGAGATTTCGAAGATGCCTCGATTGGCTCACATCTCCTCGCATCAAGGTTTCCTACTGGCGTCGCAGCTTTATGGATAAGAAGGGCCCAGAGCCTGGGAGACCCTCGTATCCGCTTCCTGACGGACAAAGCATTTTAAATACACTATTTAATTTGTAAAGACGCTCTGAGAGGAAGAGTGTGTCTCATCAGAATTTGGCACATCATGTACACCAGCTGTCTGAGTGATTGAACGAATCCTCAGTTTGCAAGTAGAGGTAAAGACCACATGAGGCCATGAGGCAGGGAGGGGCAAAGTGACCCGCCCAACGTTCAGCTTGTGGGGCCACCTGGGCGGCTCAGGTGGGGGAGCCTCTTGGTTTGGGCTCAGGTCATGGTCTCAGGGTCATGAGATCCAGCCCCTCATAGGGCTCCACGATGAGCACAGAGTCTGCTTCTCCCTTTTCCTTCCCCTCTGCATGTTCTCTCTTTCTCTCTCAAATAATTAAATAAAACCTTAAAAAAAAAGAGAGACTATTCAGCTCATGCCTTTATAAGGCTAGTCTCTATGCTGGGTCTTCCCATCACACAAAGTAGAAAAACATGGGTTTGGGGGATCCGGCCTTAAAGGTTGAGTCCCATTTCTGCCCACTAACCAATTGAACTGGTAACTTTTGAGTTACTAAGCCACTTGCATGACTACTTGAGGTTTTGGTGACTTTTTGGGGTCTTTATTTCCTAAATGCCGCATTGGAGATACTACGTATGTGTGCCTAGCTATGGGCCTGGCCCAGGGTAGCTATAGTAACGATGGCTGTTACGACTTTGATGACCAGGGTAGCTCTCCTTTATGTTTTTATTCCTGGTCTTGGCACAATGCTACAGATGTCCCCTGAGAACAGCTGTTGAGCCAAGACTGAACTCTGAGCGGTCGTTAAGAAGGAGACTGCTCATAGCATTCAGCGGGAGGCTCACCCATGTCTCAGGACAAATTCTCATTCCTCACAGGCTCCTTTGGTCTGGGGAACGTCGAGTGAGAGATCCACTCCCTGACGTTGACCGGAGGCTGCCCTGGGACCATCCAAACGCTGTGGGAAAAGAGGATGGGGAGCCCTGTTTGCTGTTCCTGGACACCCAGTGTAGTTCACATTATGAGTGTCAAAGGAGAGCTGGGATCAGGGGACCCGACCTCATAGTTTGAACAAATTCCAGGTGGGAAAGAGGCTTCCTTTGTGTCGGGAAAGACTGTCATTGTAAGTGAATTGAAGAAACTTTAAAACCGTGATAACCAGGGACTATGCCCTGGGTCGTGCTCACTGCAAACCTGAGCTCCCCGAGTCCTTGAACTATGGCTGCTATGCCCACATGAGAGGGACTTGGGGAAGGGAAAGCTAGCATTCGCTTGATTAAGACTCATGTTAGCCAATGTTCATGTTTCCAGTACACATCTTTAAAGAGATTAATATTTCCAGTGCACATCTTTAACCATACGCTACCTAAGTAGGTGAAATGCTTAGATAAAAGTGAAGCCAAAAAAATAAAAAATAAAAATAAAAGTGAAGCCAGTCCCCAAACCAGGTCTTCTGATTACAAGAAGAGGAAAAGGATAGGAATGTGGGATCCTGCCCCAAAATTTGAATCCCTGATCTGCCCACTAACCAATTCCGCCCATGAACTAACATTTAAACAAGCATATAAGCTTGAAATAAAGGGTGCCAGTTGTGGTAATATTTGACTCAATTTCATAAAGTTGACCCCTGCCACGCTGTGTAAAGGAATAAGTAAGCAATACCCTAATGATTTAAAGATCTGGGGATATGGGACAGTGGGGAGGACGACTAACTTACTGAGGCAAATTTAGGTTTTGCTAATTAGGAACATTTCTGTAGCCTATTTGCACGCAAGCTGTATGCCTCATAGAGGAGCTCCATATTTGCATCAGAACTACTAATAAAGCCCAATTTTAAAAATTGCTACACTTTCAGAAGAAACCGTAGCTCCGTGAATTTCTTACTTTGGGCCTAGACAAATGAAGAAGTATGTTTGGTATCCCTGGACTTGAGGGACTTTCAATCCAGAGGGAGAGCAAAGTCATGAGTGTGCTCACATAAAACCGCTCGTGTAACAACGTATTTTGTCTGTATCGTGCGTGTAAGCGCACAGCTACCCATAGCTACACGTGTCAGTATTAGCTAAATACCGGAATAAGTCGCCTACATTGTGCCACGCTAGCGGCGAACATCTACAAACGGGGGCTCACGATGGACAGACGTCACTGCCGATGAGTTAGTTCCAAGAGAAGACTGGACTTGAGGAGATTCTTGTGAATCATCATCCGCCCGGACGCGTCCATGGTCTCCACTCCGCACACGGTCACGGTGTCTCCAAACAGCGTGGGTGGCTTTGAGAACACTCCATGGTGCGGTCCTCAATACCCAACCGTTCCGCGGTTCCCACTAATTTCCATGACCTCCTTTTATATAGACTGTGGTCTTGGTTGAGTGACCCGGAGTAAATTACCCCGAGAATCCCTCCTGTGAGGTGGAGAGGACGAGGAGCGCCTCGTGCGTTAGATGAGGACGCCTGTAGAGGAGCTTCCGTCTCCAGGCTCAAGTGCGGAGCATCCAGCCTGGGAAACGTTAGGGGTGTGTCCTCCGTCTGCCTGGCTCAGCCTCACACCTTCATTGCTGCCTGTTCAAGCCTGGCCCATCCTTCAGAGAACAGCTTTACCCTCAAGATCCCAACGTTTATAGACACCCCCAAAATTAGAGGCAGAAATACAGAATCGGGTGCCACCCACCTCCCACCTTAATGGCTTACCTATCCTCCATCCAGTCCTACGCTCTGCAGGGTGGCTCCGGAGCCTGACACTGTCTCTGCCACCAGGTAGTGAAACCGGGGAGCCCTGACCACTGCTGCACCGGGCCCTGCACCATCCTGGCTCCGGGGAACCCAGGCAGCTCGTTCAGGAGAAGCTCGTGGGGTTAGCTGGGATCCGAGGGGGGTGAGCTGGGCTCCTGTACCTGGGACCCGAGGAGGGGGTGAGCCGGGCTCCTGTACCCGGGATCCGAGGGGAGTGAGCTGGGCTCCTGTACCCGGGATCTGAGGGGTGAGCCGGGCTCCTGTACCCGGGATCCGAGGGGGGCTGAGCCGGGCTCCTGTACCCGGGACCCAAGGGGTGAGCCGGGGCTCCTGTACACGGGATCCGAGGGGGTTGAGCTGGGCTCCTGGGGCTGAGCCGGGGCTCCTGTACCCGGGATCCGAGGGGTGAGCCGGGGCTCCTGTACCTGGGACCCGAGGTGGGAGTGAGCCAGGCTCCTGTACCCAGGATCCGAGGGGGTGAGCTGGGCTCCTGTACCCGGGACCCAAGGGGTGAGCCGGGGCTCCTGTACCCAGGATCCGAGGGGGTGAGCTGGGCTCCTGTACCCGGGACCCAAGGGGTGAGCCGGGGCTCCTGTACCCGGGATCTGAGGGGGGTGAGCCGGGCTCCTGTACCTGGGACCCGAGGAGGGTGAGCCGGGCTCCTGTACCCGGGATCCGAGGGCTGAGCCGGGGCTCCTGTACCTCAGAGCTCCTTCAGAAGGCCCGGGAGAGCTCTGTCCTGGGGGGGGGGTTGTCCCGCAGGCCCGCCCCACGCAGCGCCGTGTTCTCCAAGTGAAACGTGTCCTTCATGTGGAAAGTGGGGAAAGAACACGGGTCCAGAGAAGAGTCCCCAGAGGCGCACCGGAGGCGGGGCTCCTGCTAAGGCCACGAAGGCAGGGGCGCCCCGTAGGTCAAGCCTCAAGCTGTGCAGGGGGAGGTGGGACAGTGAAGACCTGTGTCCCTGAACAACCAGCAACTGACGGAAAAGGGACGGGCCTGCTGTGTGAGGGCAGGTGAGGGGGGCGAGGCCCCTTAAGGTGGTGGCCTCTTCGGTCCTGGACGACACAGGCGCAGGACAAGTGATGACCTGTGGCCAGGAGCGCCGCCTGCTACGGCGGGGATGTCGTCTGACTCGATTCCCGCATTTATCCCCTAAGTAACCCACCCCCCCCCCCAGTGCATCATCCCTGGGAACTGCTAACAGGTGCTGCAGGGCTTGGACCTCCGCGGGAGGGCCCTAGGAGCAGGTGTTAGGGCAGGCCCTGGGGCAGGGGGGGTCTGAGATGGACGCGTGGGGAGGGTGCGGGGGGGCGTCTGGAAAGCCATCAGAGGGCTCTCCCCTCGCTCCCGAGCCGCAGCGCCCCGAGAAGCCCCGGCCTCCGGGGGCCCAGCCGTCCAGGGGCTCTCGGCAGGGACCTCAGCACCCGCGGCCGAGCAGGACACATGGGCCCGGCAGTGTGCTGGGCATGGAGTGTCCCGCGTGTCCCCTGTAAAGACACATACGTCTCCTCCAGCGTCTCTGACTCCCCCAGGCCCCGGCCACGGGGGGGGGGGACCTGAAACACCAGCCCCCCGTGTGCCCTGCCCACCGAGTGTCTGACCCTCCCCCCGGGGCAAAGCCTCCCCCGCCCCGGCTGCACCTTCCTCTCTCGCTCTCCCTGCCCCTCCTTGAAAAAAGAGTAAGGAGGGGGAGAAGGGGAATCCCAGTTTAGTTTAAACAGAACTCGGGGGAAATGACCTTTGTTTCCACAAGGAGGAAATAAGCTCTTCCCGTTACCGTGGGCTCGGCCGTGCCTGCGAGCCTGGAGCACGAGGCCCCGGGTGTGGGACTTCCCAGGGCGAGCTTCCTGGGTGGGAGCAGGCCCCGCACTCGAGGCCCCCGGGGCCCAGGGCCCTGCTGCGCCGGCCGGCACCTGGCGGCGGGTGGTTCGGAGGAGCTTCTGGACGTCCAGGCACAGCCGCCCGGGCCCACGCTCCTGGGCTCCTGTGCGGCAGCACCGGCCCTGTGCAGGGTGCCCCAAGCGCCCTGGGGAGCCCACTGGGGACCGGGCACCTGGGGGGCCGCGCACACGGGCAGCGGCCACTGCGCCACTTGCCATTTCTTGAAGGAGAGCAGCACCCGCGTTGGGGAACCGTCTGATTGACCTTGGAAAGCGGCGCTGTCCGACTCGGTCCAGGCAGACGCAGTCGGGAGGCCGTGCGACGGCCCGGGCCTCGGGAGAAAGCGGGAGAAGGCCAGACGTCCGGGTTCCCGCCGTCAGCCCCCCACCCCCCGGCCACGAAGGGCGCCCTCCAGGGAGCTGACTCGTCTGTCCCCCGGGCCGTGGGGGGCACGTTAGCCCTGGGGGTCAGGCTCCAGGTCAGGCCCCGCTCGCGAGCGCCGCGTGTCCGGCCCCGCAGGCCGTCGCCTCCCCTGGCTTCCCCAGCCCAGCAGGGGCCTCCACGGGCCTCGGAGGCCGGGAAGGTAAGGGCGGCCTCTGGGAGGGGAGCGGGGGTTTCCGCAAGCGGGTCTGAGCGTGAGCATCCTCGGCTGGTCCCGCCCGGGGGGCCGGAGCCTTCGGGGTCACCGCTCGGCCTTTGCAGGAGGGAGAAGGAGGCGACTAGCGCGCCCGCCGTGCTGGCCCGTCAGTGGACGCCTGGGCGGGAGAGCCGCTGAGGACGATACGCAAAGGCTGTTCACAGCGGAGGGAAGGGAACACGAGGAGGTGGCAAAGCTTTGAGCGATAAATCTCCAAAGATGGGGCAGATCCGGCCTTGGGGACGCAGGGCACGGCAGGGGGGCCCCGGGGCAGCTCTCCCTTCCCGGTCGCTGCAGGCGAACACGCGGGATCCGTTAGGTAAAGAACCCCGACGTGGGCACCGCTGGTGACGGAGCCGCACGTGAGCCCACGGAATCGGACTCCAGTCTCTGAAGCTCCTTCCAGCGGTTACGGGGCCTGCTCATTTGCTGAAAGAGTAAACAGAGTCCCGGGGGCTGAGAGGGCACCCGGGGTCCCTAACAGCAGCTTGAGTCCCGGAAAAGTCACGTCCAGGGTTAGGGGACGGGAGCCCCGTTGGTCCTTTGCATTTGGGGGAAGGTGAGGCAAAGCTGCAGTGTGCACATTGCTCGCCGAGTCCTGCGCTTCCAGGGAGTGACCTCTGGGAGCAGAGCGGCCGTTCTCGGGGTTTCCACGCTCAACGGCTTTTCAACTGCCCCCCAATAGCGGCCTTTGCAGCCAGATTTCAACCACATGTCACTTCATCGTCACACCTGGTTATTGCCACACGCAGGACACAGCGTGACCTCTCAGACTGGACCTTATTTTCGCACCTTTTGCTCCACAAAATCCAATTCACATTTCAAGGGTGAAGACTCCACAGCCTTCCCAAAAAGTTCTTAAAAACGTGTTAGGAGCAGCGCATCTCCTGCCGGGACGATGCCCAGAGCGCGCAGAGGAACCGCGCATCCCCCCGCCGCGGCCCCTAAGCGCCCCAAGGCTCCCAGGCCTCCCGGTCGTACAAAGAGGAGCCAGAGCCTGTGACCGAGCCCGGGGACAGCAGCTCGGGTGGGACCCCCTGCAGGCTGCTGGCCACGCTCGGGCAGCCGGGGGCTCCAGGCCGGCACCTGTCGCTGCAGGACGGGGCCTGGCGACAGGGTTGAGGCCCCGGGTTGGCGCGGCTGTGACTTCCGTGCACACGGAGCTGACCCCTGCCCCCCTGTGCCGTCCTCCCCACAGGCAGCATCGCCGCCGTCACGGTGACAGTCATCGCTGTGCTGCTGCTGGTGCTCGGAGCTGCCGCCTACCTCAGGATCAGGTGAGACGGGCTCGCTGCCCTGGGGAGCAGAGGGTGCCACCTGTCGGGCTCCAGCGGGGGGCAGGTCCACTGATGGGGGAGAGCTGGGGGGTTGCTGAGGGTGCTGGGGGTGCTGGTGGGGGAGCTGGGGGTGCTGGGGGGTGGGTGCAGGTGCTCGGAGCTGTGGCCTATCTCAGGATCAGGTGAGATGGGCTCACTGTCCCTGGGGAGCAGAGGGTGTCACCTGTGGGGCTCCGGCAGAGGGCAGGTCCGCTGATGGGGGGGCACTGGGGGGTGTTGGGGGTATGGGGAGCTGGACAGGGGAGTGGGCAGGGAAGCTAACAGGGTGCTGGGGGAGCTGGGGGGGTGCTGAGGGTGCTGGGGGTGCTGGCAGGGTGCTGGCGGGGTGGGAGAGCTGGTGGGGGCGGGTGCAGGTGCTCCGACCTGCGGCCTATCTCAGGATCAGGTGAGACGGGCTCACTATCCCTGGGAAGGAGAGGGTGTCACCTGTTGGGCTCCAGAGGAGGGCCGGTCTGCTGACGAGGGGGACCTGGGGGCCGCTGGGGGAGCTGGCGGCGTGCTGGACGGGCCCGCAGCTCGGTGGCAGAACCCGAGGAGCAGGCACCAGGAGCCGACGCGGTCTGCAGGCGGGTGTGGGGACGGGGACTGGGGTGGAGCCTGCAGCCAGGACCCCGACCTCGGCCCTTGCCCTGCCTCCCGTCCTGGTGTAGACGAGGCCGCAGGTGTCCGGAAGCCCAGCTCCTCGGCCCGTGACGCAGGGTGGGTGCAGGCTCTGCAAACGCCTGGGTGGGCATGGGCATGGGCTCTGCAAACACCGGGGTTGCCGTGGGCGCCGGCGCCCGCTCCCTAAGGAGCTATCGGCGGATTCGGAAGCACAGCGTTGAAAATACAGGGAAGGTGCAGCGACGTCAGGCCCCGCTCAACCCCATCAGGGTTGAGCGTCTGCCTTTGGTTCGGGTCCGACTTCGGGTCCGGGTTCGCGTCCACGTAGGTCTCCGTGCGCAGTGCAGGATGGTGCCCTCCGCGCCCTGCCCCCGCCCCTGCCCGTGCCCCCTCCCCTCCGTGTGTCTGCCAAGTAGGTAAATCTTTAAAAAGGAGAAAGTGCGGCGTGTCTGTAAAGTTAGATTCCCTGTCCCGGCGCCGAGTCCTTAGAGTCTCTATCTTAAAGCGCCTCATCTTTTCTGAAGGGAAGGCGACGAGGGGCGGGAGCTGCGCCTGAGCCCGCCTTCACCCAGTAGCAGTGGCCGCGGTCGGGGCCCCGCAGTGCGTTGTCCTCGCTCCCGGGATCCCGGAGGCCCCAGGCCGGTGACCCCCCGGGTCCCTGCAGCGCAGCGGGGCCCATGGCAGGTGGCTGTCAGGTCGGGGCGCTGGCCTCCCCCGCCACTGCCTCGCCATCCGGAGCAGCTCCGGGCCGTCACCCGCCCCTCGGGAGCCCAGGGCCGCCCTGTGCTGGGGAGTGTGTCCTCCGAGCTCCTCAACTGCAGATCGATTCAGTGAGTGGTTAGAATGAATTAGTCATGGTTTCTCTCCCCCATAGGGTCCTCCTTCTTAAATGTAGGGATAAGTTTAAGGTCGTTGCTTATCTTCGGGACGACGCATTTAAGGACGGATAAAGGGATCCCGCCCCTCGTTAGAAACCCCCTTAATTATTTTGGCAAATTGACGACGTAAGGCAGTGACGAGCCCTCACGGACCTTAAACCCTTCCAAGCGTCACGTGTCACGTTCTGGGAAAGCCCCACTTATCATCCATCAAAGATACGCGGGGCTCAATCGGGAAGCGGGCACCTGCACAGAGGCCCCCGGGGTTGGGGTTCCCCCGGCTGGCAGGCTCTTCCGTTCCTGTCACCCAGATGTCTGCCAACGGTAACGCGGCAAGAGGCCTGCCTCCTGTGGTCCTTCAGGCCCCCTGGCTGGGGCAGCGAGTGTCGGGACGCCCGGCCCAGGAGGGGCCCGTGGGCTGTCAGCCCGGCAGCCAGCGTCCCTGCAGACGCCAAACAAGAGTCTGCAGCCAAGGGCCTGTTGTGAGCTCGGCGGACCGGCTCGGTGGCTCCACCCTCTGCCAAGCCCCGATTGCCTCGGGAGGCTCAGCAACCTCCACCGTGTCCTTGCATCTCCTGTCCTTCGGGGACCCCCCAGGGGCCACCTCCTCCTGTGATCCAAGCGGCTTCTGGAAGCGACTTGTGGAACGAGCTGCCCGAGCCCCCGCGTGGAGGGAGGGGCGCGCTCTGCAGGCAGGTTACACCGACCCCGCTCCTCGCTGGCTAAGTGGCCTTGGGCCGGTCGCAACCTCCCTCACCCTCAGTGTCTTCGCCTGTAAAAACACGGTGGCTCACACCTCTCTTTGAAGAAAAAGGTCGATGTGAAGATGGACTGGGGTCGCGCACATGGAGCAGCCGTCGGTTGAGGGCATGCACCCTGGGGCAGACCTCCGGAGCTGGCCCTCGTCACTTGTACCGTTCGTTCCATCAGTCAACCACACGTAGCTGCTACGTCAGCACGCGGCACCGATGCCTCGGCGACCGTCCCGAGGGTGGAGTCCTCCAGGTGAGCGCTCAGCTCTGGTGCACGGTGAGGACGGTGCAGGGCTAGGTGCTGCCATTGCAATTGTTGCTAAACCGGTGCTTACGACCTCAGCGCTCAGTAGACGTCCCGTCCAGGACGTCCCCCCGTCCAGGGGGCATCAGGGCTCCGGGGGGAGCAGGGGGCAGGAGATGACACAGCAGCTCAGCCTCCTCGCTGCACCCACGTGCACGCTCCATCCTCCGTCTTTTTGGCTTGATTCTCTAGCTCAATGGTTCTGAATCGTCCAGGTGCCTAAGAGCCACTGGGGGAGCTTCCTTCCGTGTGATGATCCGGCGATGCTAGCAGCCCCTCTTGATCGTTGGCCTAAACCCCGTTGAGCCACGTCTAACCTTATTTTGACAGAAATCCCAAAAAGGGGAGGATGTTTGGAAGTGATACTACAGAAGGTCTTCATGAAGGAAGCAGGTCTCACAAAGACATTGAAAACGAAAATGAAATTTAGGGCAGCCCCGGTGGCTCAGTGGTTAGCGCCGCCTTCGGCCCAGGGCATGATCCTAGAGTCCTGGGATTGAATCCCACGTCGGGCTCCCTGCATGGAGCCTGCTTCTCCCTCTGCCTGTGTCTCTGCCTCTCTCTCTCTCTCTGTCTCTCATGAATAAATAAATAAAATATTTTTTTTAAAAAAAGAAAAAAAGTGAAATTTAGTTTAGCATCCGATGCTTTCCCTGCAGGATGTGCCCACGGCTTTTCCGAGCCGAGTTGGGCGCGCTCTCTGCTAAACAACGGGCCAACAGCCTTGACGGAAGTTGGGCGGCTCGTCCGTCGTCAAGCTCGGCTTAGCACATATGCTCAGCGATCAAGTTTATCCGCTCACGGGCCAGTGCCCGTCTCCGAAAACACGTGTTAGGAGCAAATACCAGCCTGTAAAAATGTCTGTGATCGAAAAGGTCCGTATGCATGTCTGAACTCACATAGCCCGTTCGCGACTTTTCCTTCGAGTGTCTAGTGCGTTCCTCATGACCGTTGTCCCTGTGCCCGTGTCTGTCATCCTGGGTCTTTGGAAGAAATGAATTTCAAGACATTCCCCCCCAAATCCGAAACAGCAGCACAGTCTCCGGGTCTGGTCCCCGTAGTCCCCCCGTAGGTGCGGTGTGGGGGCTCGCGGGTGAGGCCCGCGCTGCCTGTGAGAACCATCTGAGTGACCCCGGCCTGCCCCGACCCCCGGCGCTCCAGGTACGTCCAGGTACCCTCCGGGCAGGTTCCCCCGCTGTTTCGCGTCTTGGTGGCTTTGAACGTGCTGGTTGGTCCACCTGCTTTTTACCTGGCTCATTGCAGAGCACCTCCGCGGGGAGCAGAACTGCACGCACCCCTTACCCCCCAGCTCCTGCCCTGGGTTCACTGCCTCCTTTGCCAGCCCCCCCGCTGGAAGGATAGGAGGCCCCTGGCCGTGCCCCGTATATGATCCAGACGTGGCTGCTGGCAGAGTGCATGAGGCTGGGTGGCAAAGGCTGGGCTTTGGCCGCAGGGTTCATTTATTCCCAATATGAGGAAGCGGGCGTTAAGGCGGGGAAAGCTGCGGGAACCTATTAAACCCGCACATGCTCATTAGTTGCCTTGTGGCTGCAGCTTAGACACAAGCAGGCGTTTCCACACGCAGGCGTCTTCCGGAAGGAGCGTCCGCAGCCTGATGCTGGCAGGAGATTCTAAGACACGGAATAAATCTTCATCTGCTCCTCCAAAGCAAAGGTGATCATTTAAAGATAAATCCGGAAGGAACTGCTCTTTAAAAGAAACCCGGACCGTGGAAAGCACACCTTGGAAACGAACGTCTGCCGCGTTTGCATCGCTGCACCTGGCAGAAAGCCGGAGCTCACCGGCCTCCTAAACCACGACACTCCGCCAGCCGCTGACTTACTGGGTGACGTGGGTGAGCAAGCCGCCCACCGGCCACAGCCGCCTTGGGCTCGAGACCGTCGGGGCCAGACGCGCCCGACCAGACGCGGGGTCCGCCTCGGGGCCGCAGGGTGGAAGGCCGTGCAAGTCCCTTGTACCGTCTCCGCGATTCTTCTGTGAATCTGAACTCGTTGCAATAGTCAATTTATTCTGAAACGGCGACAGTTCGGTGGCGACCTCACCGACACGTTGGGTCGGATGCGTGCGGCCTGCTGAAGTCCCAGGATAGGGCCTACGAGACCGTGAGGTTTTAGGGAGTGTGTAAAGGAGAGAGAGAGAGAGAGAGAGAGAGAGCGAGAGAGCCAGCCCCCACCCGAAACAGGGCGACAGTGCAGCCGTGGCCGGCGGACGGCGGAGGCCAAGGCCTAGTCACCAGGGACCAAGGAGCCGTAAGCCGGGCTGCCTTCCCCGCACTAGGCCGTGTCTCTCGTGTCCTCCCCCTCCTTCCTAGCGCAGCAGGCGCCAACCGTTGAAGGGCACGACTCCCTGGATGGGACAGGAGGGAAGCCCGGGAGGTGTCACCAGAAGCTGGAGCTTAGATGAGGCCCGGGCGTGACCCTTACAAGGACAAGCCGTTTTCCGACCCGAGCGAAGCAAAACCCTGCATCCGCTTTCAGAGACCGCTGCGCCCCCTCAGGTATTGATGCTACAGTCGGTCTCAAAATAGGGACCGTTTTGCAGTTGTGGGGAAGCCCCGACCACGGATGTCACCCCCGCTTGTGCCTCTTGTCACAAGGCATCAGCATCTCGGGAGGAGGTAAGTCGGAGGGGCCGCTCCCGTTAGAGCCACACCATCCAGAAGGAAGCCGGGAGGCCGGGGCTTAACGTCAGTCACTCCCTGCGTCGGCCCCGCGGGCCCTGCTTTTAGCTCTCGAACCGTCGGCAGGGCCCAACTGCGCCGACGCCCGAGGCCTGGCTCAGGGACTGTGCCCGCGCTGCTGCGTAAAGCCTCCCACTGCCTGAGAGAAACGTGGCCCCGACCTCCTTCGTCTTCCCGTAGTCCAGGTCGGGGTGGTGGCGGCTCTGCCCTCGTGCCCTTTAATACTGTTTTCACTTTGGGGCGGTTCTGTGCCCCGCTGGCTGCCCCCGCCGACTGCGCACTACGGCGGGCGTGCACCTGCTGTAGGCGCTCAGCACCAGAGAGCTGCCAAGCAGCCGCTGCGCCGAGGGCAACGCGTTAGGCGTTCAGGCAAGTCAAAGAAAAGTAGGAGTGGTCGGTCTCAAGAGGTGGACCACCTGGGGGAGCTGGGGAGGTGCGGGGGGCTCAGCGGGTGAGCACCTGCCCTCGGCCCAGGGCATGACCCTGGGTCCGGGGATCAAGTCCCCATTGGGCTCCCTACAGGGAGCCTGCCTCTCCCTCCTGTGTCTCTGCATCTCTCTCTGAGTCTCAGGAATAAATAAAACCTTTAAATAGATAGATAGATGATAGATAGATGATAGATGATTGATAGATGATAGATGTGTGATTGATAGATGATTGATTGATAGGTTGATTGATAGATGATAGATAGATGATAGATAGATGATAGATAGATAAAAAACTGTGCCTGATTTAAGAAGCTTTGACCTAGCGGTAGTCCGAGAGCCACTAGTGACTGTGCTCCTCTCTCACACACACACACACACACACACGCACGTGCTGGCGTCCCGTCTCTGCAGCGCCCGGGCCTGGCTTGCCCCCCAGCACACCCGGTTCTCCTTGCTTAGGCTCGTTGATGCATGGAAACAAGCCGTACGGCCTCAGCGCATCCCCAGAGCGGGCTCATCTGGGTCTCCTGCTTCACTCTCTCCACTTACTTCTATTTTGCTCGACTCCCTGTTCACTCAAACAAGGAGGCAAAGAAAAATGAAAGTGAAGATCCATCCTTGGCTTTTATTCTTCTAGTACTCGTGTCGTTGAAGGTCTCTCATAATTCAGCAGATTCCATACAGCTCTGGTCAAACAGTTTCGCCTGAAATGACGATAAGCAGTAAAACCTGATGACCAGGAGATCTTCCATCCCCCGACCCCACTATAATGCTCTTTTAAAAATTCAAATAATAGTAATAACAGAGACTGGCTTTACCCCTGTGCGCGGAGCGTGGTTTCCGGAGTTCCTGGCGGGGGGGAGGCGGGCTTGTCCCTCGGCGCCGTTTGCACTGTTGGCACATTTGCCGTGTGCTTGTCTAAGTTTCATCATAATAAGACTTAAGAAGCGGCACTGGCCAGCGTTTGCTGTGCACTCACCAGCGTTTGCTGTGCACTCAGGCCGGGCCAGGGCCGTTATACGCCTCACCCCCGAGCTCCTCCCGCCAGCCCTATGCATCTCAGGTTCACAGAGGAAGAATCGGGGGTTGGAAGCGTGTTTGGGGCAGGGGGAGGGTACGTCTACTGGCCCACCTGACGCCTATGGAAGTAAGATGCCGGGAGAGCTAGGAAGTGGCGAGAGCCTGCGCGGCCTGCAGCCGGGGCTTGGGCTGGCTCGCTGCGAGCCCCCGCCTGGGCCAGGAGGTGCTGGCTGGAGTCACGACGGCTGCGCGCCTCTGGGGGGGGCTCCCCTCTGTGGGCAGGTGCGCTTTCGAGGATGGGTCTTCTCTCCAATCACCGTCTCTTCGGCAGACGTTTGTTGAGGACTACGTGCTGGGTGTTCTTGGGTGCCTTGGGGACAGCGCCAAGGACAAACAGCAGGCAAGTCACCCGGGCGCACGGTTCAGTCAGGAGGGGACATAACAAAATGAACAAATTATATGGTGTGTTGGAAGGTGATAACTACTCTGAGGAAACTAGGCCAGGAATGGGGCGGCCGGAGCTGCAGATTAGAGCTCTCAGGAAAGGCCTCACGGAGAAGGTGGCGTTTGTACAGGCTTGACGGAGACGAAGGAAGGCAGTCTGGAGGACGGCTGTCCCCAGCTGAGGGAGCAGCACGTGCAAAGGCCCTGCGGTGGCCAGGGTGAGCCAGATGTGATGGCCAGGAGGAAGGGGGCGTGCCTGGAGCAGTGGGAGCGAGAAGGACTGCAGCAGCTGAGGTGCTCAGAAGAGCACGGGCCAGACCCTAGAGGGCCTTGCAAACCCATGTCATGATGTTGGCAGGGACTCTGAGATAAGGAGCCACTCCATGGATTTGATTTGATTTGATTTATTTTTTATTTATTTAATTTATTTAATTTTTTTTATTCTACATTTTATTTTACTTTATTTTATTTTACTTTATTATTTTATTTTATTTATTTTTTATTTTATTATTTTGTATTTATTTATTTTATTTATTTTATTTTATTCTTTATTTTATTTTATTTTATATTTTATTTTATTTTATTTATTTTATTTTATATTTTATTTATTTTATTTTATTTATTTTATATTTTATTTTATTTTATTTATTTTATTTTATATTTTATTTTATTTATTTTATATTTTATTTTATTTTATTTATTTTATTTTATATTTTATTTATTTTATTTTATTTATTTTATATTTTATTTTATTTATTTTATTTATTTTATTTTATGTTTTATTTATTTTATTTTATTTATTTTATATTTTATTTTATTTATTTTATTTATTTTATTTTATGTTTTATTTATTTTATTTTATTTATTTTATATTTTATTTTATTTATTTTATTTATTTTATTTTATATTTTATTTATTTTATTCTTTATTTTATTTTATTTTATTTATTTTATTACTTTATTTTATTTTATTTATTTATTGTATTGTATTGTATTGCATATTTTATTTCATTTTATTATTTGTAAACTCAGCTAATCAACCTACAATGTATTAATAGTTTCAGAGGTAGAGGTCAGTGATTCATCAGTCTTTATAACACCCAGGGCTCATGACGTCACGGGCCCTCCTTCATGCCCAGCACCCAGTTACCCCATCCACCTACCCCTCCCCTCCAGCCACCCTCAGTTTGTCTCCTGTGGTTAAGAGTCTCTCTCTCTCTTTTTTAAAGATGCTACTTATTTGAGCGCGAGAGAGTGAGACGAGAGAGCACAGGCTGGGGGAGAGGCAGACGGAGAGAAGCAGCCTCCCCACCGAGCAGGGAGCCCGAAGCGGGGCTTGATCCCAGGCCTGAGCTGAGGCAGGTGCTTAACCAGCTGAGCCACCCAGGCGCCCCTGATTAACAGGCTCTTAGGGTTCGTCTCCTTCTCCGATTTCATCTTGTTTTATTTTTTCCTCTCTTTTCCTTTCATCCCGTTTTGTTTCTTAAATTCCACATATGAGCGAGATCGTATAATTGTCTTTCTCTGATTGACTTATTTCACTCAGCGTAATACCCCGAGTTCCACCCACGTCGTTGCAAATGGCAAGGTTTCATTTTTCTGGTGCTGAGTTCCATCCCATTGTACGTCCAGACCACGTCTTCTTCATCCCCCGGTCTGAGGGCACCGCGGCCCGTCCCACGGTGTGGCTCTTCTGGACGCTGCTGCCGTGAGCATCAGGGTGCAGGTGGCCCGGTCTTTCAGGGCGTCTGTATCCTTGGGGTAAATGCCCAGCGGTGCAACGGCGGTCGTAGGGCAGCGCTATCCGTAACTTCCTGGGGACCCTCGGCGCTGTTCTCCGGGGGGGCTGCACCGCTGCCAGAGGGTCTCCTTCTCTGCACCCTCGCCAGCATCTTCCATTTCCTGACTTAATTTTCGCCATTCCGACAGGTGTGAGGTGGGATCTCGCTGTGGTTTTAATTTGTATTTTTCTGATGCCAAGTGATATGGAACCTTTTTTCATAGAGTGTCTGTAGGTCTTCTCTGGAGAAATGTCTGTTCATGTCTTCTGCCCATTTCTGGACTGGATTACTTGTTTTTTGGGTGTTGAGCTTGATAAGTTCTTTATAGACCTTGGATGCTATAAAGGTCCGATAGTTCATTTTGCCTTTGTTTCCCTTGCCCTTGGAGACGTGTCTGGCCGGCAGCTGCTGCGGCCGAGGTCAGAGAGGTTGTTGCCTGTGTTCTCCTCTAGGATTTTGGTGGATTCCTGTCTCACATTTAGGTCTTTCATCCATTTTGGGTCTATTTTCACTCCTTGGTTTTAAACAGAAGAGGGAAAACCATCCGACCTCAGTGTCTTATAGAAATAATACTAATTGTGAGACAAGTTCCCAGAATGACCCATCACAGCCTGTGAAACCCATATTGGCCTTGAAATAAGGATGCTAATCAGACTCTGGGAAGCTCGGGGCACGGGCTCTAGGCCCAGAAGGTGAGACGCTGACTCGCCGCTCGGTGGGTGACGTCGTGCACATCAACAACAGGTCTGAGAGGGACATTCCGGGTCAGAGAAGGTAGCGATACCCGCCCCATGGCCTTATTTTGAGGGTCAAGTGAACATGGGACACAGACACATCGTGTAGACCGTACAACACGATCCGGAGGGTGGAGGGCAGGAGGGCTGGTGAGAGGCAGGGGGTGTGGTGGTGTCACCGTTACTCCTGCGGAAATGAAGTCCAGGGCTGAAGTCAAGGGCCAGGAATGTAACCTTCCCTCTGCCATTACTTCTTACGGAGCAGCCGTGGGAATGGTCTTCCGCTGCTCCAGCAGGGGAGGTCTGGGGGTGGGGGAGACAAGGACCCCCGGATCTGGGTGCGGGGTGCTCCCGGGTCAGCAGTGTTCACTGCCTGGGGTGTGCAGACCGAGGCCTCCAACGCTGGCGGGTGCAAGAGTTGTGCCCCCCCCCGTGGGCTCTGGAAGACCCCCCTCACCCGTCATCCAGGCTGACTGCAGCTCTCCCCACCCCGCCATGCAGACCCCGGACCACCCCCCCTCTGTCTGGGTGCCGGGCTGACCCTGACCGCAGTTCTCCACCCCCCTCAGGCACTCCTCGTATGGACGGCTCTTGGACGACCAGGACTACGGCTCCTGGGGGAACTACAACAACCCCCTGTACGACGACTCCTAAGAGGGACGTGCCGGGCGGAGGGGCTGCGCTGTTGCTAGGGCTTTCCCCCCGCGACACGTGCAGCCCCGCTTGTCCTGTGCCCCCCACCTGCTGCTGCCACCCCCCCCCCCCACAACATCATCGCTCGCTGCGGGTGGAGGCTTTTGTGCTACAGCTTGGCCCACCTGAGGCCCATGGAGCCTCCTACCTGACACCTGCTGCTTGCGCCTACGGAGCCTCCTGACACCTGCCGCCGGGGCCCACGGAGCCTCCTACTTGGCACCTGCTGCCTGGGGCCCATGGAGCCTCCTGACACCTGTCGCCGGGGCCCACGGAGCCTCCTACCTGGCACCTGCTGCCTGGCCCCATGGAGCCTCCAACCTGACACCTGCCGCCTGGGGCCCATGGAGCCTCCTACCTGACACCTGGATGCGCTGTGAGGCCCCAAGGCCGGCACCACCCGCTGAAGGGGTGCTTCCTGTTTGCGGCAGTTCTTGGACTTCTTATTTGGGAAATGGCATTAAATGTTAACAGGGTTAAGGCTGCGAACCCTGGAGGCTGTCGCCCCACAGGCGAGGAGGTGGGGGCGCACCCGGGGTGGGGGGGTGGCCAGGTGTCCCCGAGCTGCGGGGCTGTTACCCCGGGGCCGCCCTCTGGGGTGTGGGGAGGAGGAGGGGGAGGCCTGGGGTGAGTGGGTGGAGACGAGGCCGGGGAGGGGGGGTGAGGGGGCGGGGGGATGGGAGGCAGGGGGGATGGGCACGTGAGCATGGGGGGAGGGGGGAGGGCGGGGGGGGGGAGAGGCCAGGGGAGGTGCGGGAGTGAGCGTGGGGGGGCGTTAGGCTCGGGAGGGGGGTGGGGAGCAAGGGTCAGCACGGCAGTGAGCGTGCTGGGGCCGGGGGTCAGCGCGGGGGCGGGTGCACCTGCACCTGCACCTGCACCTGCACCTGCACTAGCGCAGCCGGGAGGACGGGAGACAGGAGGCGGCCGGGAGCCCGGAGCCCCTGCTCCGGGGAACCCGGTCCACACCCGCCCCTCCCGCGGGGGCCCCAAGGCCTTTGGTGCAGCTGTGTCCACCTCCCCCCGCGACCCGGGCTACAGGCTGGAAAACCCCGCATCTAGAATTTGGAAAAAGAAGGAAGTTTGCAGAAAGCCCTGCACTGTGGTGTCTGCAAGGGGCTGACGGTTCTGCCCCCCCACCCCCACAGGGCCCTGCCGCCGCACCCCAAAGGACCCCCACCCCGAGGCCCCCACCCCAAGGCCCCCCCAGGACCCCGGTCCCCAGCCCCGCACCTCGGCTGCTACCGTGGTGGAGGCCCCGGAGGTGCGCAGCCCCATGCTCGGGTCCCCAGCATGACAGCCCCGAGGTGACAGGGTCAGGTCACTGCCCCCTGACACCTGCCGCTGGAAGGCGGCCTTGGCCGGTGCAGGAGGGAACCTCCAGGGGAGACCCGCGGGGCCCCCATCCCCAGGGGGAGCTTGTCCCACAGGGCCCCTCGGGGCCCCAGAGACCTCGAAACTGGACCCACCTGCATTTCTGGGGGTGCACCTGCGGCCCCGGCATTCCCGGAAGCTCCACTGCCCAGCCTGCCCTCAGGGGGGCCCGGCTCCGCCCCTGGGACAACCTCGGTGGCCAGGCCCTCGGGGGTGCCAGGGCCCTGCTGGGCCCACAGCCTGCCACCCTGCCCCACCCCATCCCACCCCACCCCGCCCCACCCCGCTCTGCGAACCAAGCGCTCCTGGACTCATGTAGCAGAGACAGAGCGACCCGGGGGGCCCGGGGGTCCTCCAGCAGAACTGGAGCAGGACGCGGAGGCCGCCAGCGACTCCCCTTCTGATTATTACCAAACAGAACAAAAGGACATTCTCAGAAAACTGCCCAGGGATGACCAGGGGCGCCCCCTCCAGCCACGCTGCGCCCACCCCCTTCGGGAAGCCTGCGGACTTTCAGTTTCGCAAAGGACAATTCAATCAAAACAGGACATTCCCCCCTTTTTTGTCTCTCCCTTGGCCACTAGTATCTTGAGAAAACGTCCACGAAACACCCTTGAAGCAGTGCTCTCGTGGGTGCTGCTGCGGCCACACAGAGGGTCCCCGGGGTCCCAACCGCAGGCTCCGTGAGCGTCTCCTCCCCGACGTCCACCGTGGTGCAAGAGCACGTGGTGGGGCTTTGCCCCCATGAACCTCCAGACCCTCACGGCAAAGACAGGGAGCTGGACCGAGAGCAAGTAGATCCCGCGGGCGCGGGGACGGCTTCCCGTGGAAATAGCAGCCCTGGTCGCGTCGGGTCAAAACACCCACCGGGGAACCGTATGTTGCCAAGTACTTTTTCTCGGAGTTGGCCAAAGGATTTGAACAACTGTATTCAATACCTGTTGCTCGAAACACACGCACACGCACACGCACACGCACGCACATCTCTGAAATACAACCGGTGTCCTGTAGGGGAGGGCGTGTGTTCGGGTCGCCCGAGGGCCGCGATGAGCCTGTCCCCCAGGGTGGGGACTCTCTGCCGGGGCCGGCGCAGGCCGAGGCGAGCAGCCTGTCCTAGGCCAGACGCAGCGAGGGACACTGGGGTCCGGCTCTGCCTTCCCTTCTCTTGGCCCCGTGGAGTGTCCTGCCCTCCCTGGGCGCCCGGCCCCACTTCTCCAACACAGGGGCGGGGGGGATGCTTGCCGTTGCCCATTGGCCTCACCCCAGGCGACCGCACGGTGTGTTGGGAGGATTCCCGGAGCCGTGTCTGCTGTGTTTTCAGTTTCTGCAGAAAACTCTTCATAGCTCTTCTGAGTATCACGCAGACGTGTGCGGGGTCTCAGGTTCGGCTTCCTGTTCGTTGTTCTGCCCGCGTGGGGTTGGGACGTCAGCTATTGAAGGACAGCTGGGTCGTGGCCACCTCAGGCCATCGTCACGGCTCGGAGCTGACCCCGCAGCCCGCTGACCCGCCTGCGACCGGGAGAACGGTCTCTCTCTGCACAGGAAACGGTGTCCCAGGACGCGGCCCCACGGAGAACTGAGTCGGGGCCCGGGAGGCTCGGGCCACACGGATGCCTGAGCGCTGACGCCGCAGACCCCGGCCTGGGCCATCCCGGAGCCTCCTGAGTCCTCTGGGGGAGTTGATGGGTTTGACGCCACCGGTTGGCCCTTCCGCCCGCTCGCAAGGGCGCACGGTTCAGTCCCTCGCATATGGGAAATGGGTTTAGCAGCTGGGCCTTGTTGATTTGCACGTTGATTCACCCTCCTTGCCTTGAACCTCTTTTCTGGCAAATGAATGTACCGTTTCTACTTGGATTGCAAAGCGCTAGTTGGTACCAGTAGTAGTAGCAGCGCTGCCCAAGAGGCCGACGCCACGCTGCTTTCTTGGGGTGGGTCAGCCAACGCCAGGTAAAGATGGGAAGATGTGCAACCTCTTTGATATGTTTGATGTCATCGTATCTACATTGGTTGTAAGACGTATCGCATAATAATTATAATTATATCAATTAAAGTCGTTAAAAGCTTGCCTCTGATGGTGGTGATTCACTTTTTGATATGTTTTGTCATTCAAGCCATTCAGCTGATGGGCTCATATTAAGCAGGCTTGATTTGTTTTTGTTTTTGTTTTTTTTTAGTTTTTTTAATAAAGATTTTATTTATTTATTTATTTATTTATTTATTTATTTGATGCAGATAGAGAGAGAGAGAGAGAGAGAGAGGCAGAGACCCAGGCAGAGGGAGAAGCAGGCTCCATGCAGGGAGCCCGACGCGGGACTCGATCCCGGGACCCCAGGATCACGCCCTGAGCCAAAGGTGGTGCTAAACCGCTGAGCCACCCGGGCTGCCCTTGATTTGCTCTTAAAGCAAATTAACCCCACATCAATAAATGATATTTTCTGCACCGCTGCAAGGGATCTGTGATCTCGAAACAGAATTGAAGGGGGTCAGAAGTGAAGAAACTTCCCGAGCAGTGATCTTGCTCTCCACAGTACACCATGCCTTGCAGAAAATGTAAAAATAGACATTTTGATTCAATAACTCGGCAGCGGCACAGAATCAGGTCCTGTTAAGGCGTATTGGCTTTCGCGGTGTGTTTGCAGGTACTGGGCTCGCCTCATGCTCCCCCAAAAGAATTCAGTTCATCGCACCCGTCCCGGTAAAACAGCGAAGCATTTTCAACCATCCGGAGTGTAACAGCGACCCTCAGGAGCTAAGCGAAGATCATTCGGATTCTGAAGGGACGAGCGACCGCGCGGCCACGCACCTGGCAGCATGGTTGAGGAGCCGGCGTGGTGGCCTGAAAACCGGGACGTCGAGGTGCCTGGTTTCCAGCGGCTCACACGGGGGACAGGGAAGAGCCACTGCAGAGGGAGAGGACCAGGCCCGGGGCTGCCGTGGGCACAGGAGCGGGGGCACCTGCAGTGTCCCGAGCCCGCCCGACCGCGGCGCCCGGAGGCGTGAACAGAGGGCGCCTAATAGGAATGCGCAGAGTTTGCCTATTGCAGATTATTGGGTTCAGATCCTTGTGTTTTCCTACATCGTAGCGTTTGCAAGTCGGATCTTAGTACGTCTCGGGCATTTAGTGACCTGTCTGCGACCTTTCACCCCCTAAAATTCAGCAGCACCAGCCCTGGCTGGCTCTATTGCGATTGTTTGTCGGGTGCCCGCGGGTGCCGAATGCTGCCGCCCCTGCCGCGGCCCCGGGGCCACCACAGCCTCTCCCAGTTACAGATGGAAACGGAGCGCCCGGTCCCGCCTGTGCCAGGCCTCCAGGTCGCACGTCGCACAGGGTGGCCCTGCCCGCGAGCACCTACGGTTGGCAGGTGGCACACGCGTGATCCGAACGGGCGTCACCGAAGCCCCGGGGTCCACTCAGGACACTGGCTTCTGCGCTAAGCCCGACCCGCTCTCAGCCTGGGGGCGTCCCTCCGCCGGCCAAGCCCCCCGGCAGCTGCTTGCGGTCAGCCCAGGGGTCTGGCGCGGCCCGAGCAGGGACAGTCAGCTCCCAGCTCCTGCGTCCCCGGGGCACCGCCACCGTCCTAACCCCTGCTGCCACTGGGCCTTGTGCTCCCGGGGAAGGGCCGCCTCGGCTGCCCCCACTGTGTTAGGGGAGCACGTGGGCCCCCATCCCCGGGGTCAGGGTCGGCCTCCCTCCCACCCCCGCCCCACTGTGTTAGGGGAGCACACAGGCCCCCCCATCCCCGGGGTCAGGGACCCCGTTTGCCCCACCTGTGCCCTCCGAGGAGACAGGTAAGAGTCCACTACAGCCTGGACGGGCATCCTGTCCTCCGAGTGTCTTCCCCTCTTGCCCTAAGGTCCTGTTATTTCAGGACCTTGTCTTCTGTGGCTCGGCCATGACAAGGGTCGCATCTTCTCACATGACCCGAGCAGGAGCCGGGTACCGTTCCCAGCAGGTCACATGGAGGAGCCTCCCCAGGAGCCACAGGTCGTTAACGCAGCCCCCACCCACCCCCCCGCGCAAGGAGGAGCCAGGCCGAAGGTGCAGGCACCTGTCGAGGGGGTGATGTCAGGTGCTGGGAGAGACAAAGGCGCCCCGATGCGAGGCCTGCGACGGGCATCCCTGGGGAGGGCGGGAACCACCTAGGGTGCTCCTGGAATATCAACTCTTGATGCAAAGCTAAGGGTGGCCCATGGACATGGGAGTCGCACGACTGCGTGCGAGCAGGAACAGAGGCAGGTGCGGGAGCCCCGGCAGGTGATGCTGCCGCCAAGCCAGCCCCAGCGGTGTGGCGGGCGGGGTGCTCCAGCGCTCCCCGGGAGCCTCAGCGCCCCCATCCCTGGTGCCTTGGTCTCGTTTCCGTCTTTCCGGCCTCACCCGAGACCCTGCTGGGCACAAGCTCCCGCCAAAGCCTGCAGGACAGGGACGCGGAAGACACAAGAGCTCGGGCTTCACCCTGACCCCGACCAGCCAAGGGGACCCCAGACAACCGGGGAAGGATGCTGAGCTGCAAATGAACGAGCACGGCCCCCTCCCTCCTCCAGGCTGGAACTTCCCCCAAAAGGAAAATAAGAGTGTTATCCTGTCCCTAAAGCGATGCAACGGTCCTTACACGGCTGAGGGTGCCCTCACCTGCCCCCCGGGACGCGGGACACACAACACCCTGTGCGTGGCCCCAGCTTGGGTCCATCCACTCCTGGGCCACATGCCATCTTCCCACCAACCACCTAGCTGGCCAGTTGTAGGGTTACCCGCGTGTCCTGGGTCACAAGGGGAGGGCGGAGGAGGGAAGGGAGCCGACCCATTGCAGGGCTGTCCCTGTGCACACGGATGTCTCGCGTTCCTTTGTCCTCAGCCAGCCTCTCTCCAGGACGTGGCTCTTTCCGGGGCAGGTGGCTCGGAGCTGCCGAGGTGTGAGTAGAGCTTGGGGACCGGGGAGGCACTACGGACCCGGGTGCGAAACACGGGTGAGCTCGAGAGGGATGCCCACAGGGCCGCAGGGGCCGAACGCCCCCCTTCCTATTGCACACCCCCCCCCCGGCCCGTCCCCATCCCTGCAGCCCACCGCATCCACCTGCACCACGGGACAGAAAGCAGAGAAGCCGCTCAAAACCCCGCACAGCACCCTGCCGGCGGCAGCCCCCCCGCCCTCGCGCCCCATCCGGCCGCTCACGCCCCCGCGCCCCATCTCCCTGGGGCTCCTGAGAGAAGGCTGCCTTCCTCAGGAAGCCGGGGCTTGAGAAGAGAGCCACTAGGGGGTGGGGGGGGAGAGCCGAGGTCTCCTCTCAGAGGTCCCTGTCGCCCACGGGCCTCCTCGTGCACTGCCCCCCCCGTCCCCCCAGGAAACGCCCGCCGCAGCCTCGCTGAGCCCTGGCACCGGAGCTGGAGCTGGAGCACCATGGACCGAAGCACCTGCAGCTCTGATTCAAGGGTCGGGGTGAGGGGGCCCTGGACGCGGGGGGCAGGGGTGGTGCCAGCCGGTCCGAGGGCTGCAACACCAGCCCCGCTGCGGCCCTGACAGCCGCTCCCCTGGCGCCGCCTGCACCCCCGAGGCCCCCAGCTGCTTCACGTGCAGGTCGGGGTCCCGGCAGCAGCTGCCTCACAGGCCCCCACGACCGTTGGACGAACCAGTTCCTGGGGGCACGCGTGCAACTCGCAGCTACGAGGCATAGGCTGCCTAACAGGATCGCCCTGCAAGATGACGCATCCCTCCAGATCTTCCGGGTGGGGAAACTGAGGCCTCGTCCCGCTTGCATCGCTGCAGGTGCTGCAGGCCGCCCCATCCATCCCCGGGAAACTAATCTCCGCCGAGGGGCGCTTGGTGGCCCAGTGGGCTGAGCGTGCAACTCCTGGTTCTGGTTATTTTCAGCCTTGCTAGCGTTTTTAAAATTCTGAATAAAACTAGTGCCCCGTTTTGCATTATGGGTTTAGGACACAGACATGGAGAAAAGCTTCCCCAACTTTGAAAACCCAAGGGATCTGAGAGCGGAAACCCTGCGAGGCAGCCACTGCTCCCTGTGTTTCTCCTGGGGCCTACCTGGGCGCAGACCTTCTGTCGCAGCTCATAAAGCCGAGGTCACGCCCCAAGAGGGGGATCTGTGGGCAAGAGGTTTATGGGGTGTGGGGGGTGGTTTCTGTAGAAGCCGGCGTGGGCGGAGGGCGAACCCGGAGTCTAATGGCATCGCAGCAAGGGTCTCCGGGGTCCTGCGGGGGCCCCACGGCTGAAACGATCCTACAGAACTGTCTCGGGGGACATTACCACAAGCTCCCCCTCCGGAGGACCCCAGGCCCGGCCGCCCTGCAGCCTGCAGAAGGCATTCGGGATTCTCGTCCTGGGAAAACCTTACAGCAGGAAGCTGGGTGGGGACCCTGGCCACCCCCGCCATCGCGCCCCATCTTGAGGGGTCACAGACCCCTCCTGCCTTGGCCCCAACTAGCGCCTCCGCTGCCCGAGGTGGCTGGGCTGCTGGGACGACACGGACGCGAGAGACTGGCGACCGGCCGGCCTCTTCCCGCCGATACGGGGGCTGCTCTCCTTGCCTGCTGGTCTCTTGGGGCGAGGTCTTTGAGGTGACCAAGAGCCCAACCCTACTACACCTCAGTAGGACCTCGCTGGGTTCCTCAGTAGACCCGTGACGCCTCTGCGACCAAGACCATGAAGCGTCCGAGGGCACCGTGGAGCAGACCAGCGGCCGTCCCTAAACGGGCCCTCGAGGCCGGTGCTGAGCGTGGTCGCTGCTACCTGGGCCCGCGCCTCCCGCATCTGAAACCACGGTACATGCAGCGCTTAAGGATTTGGGGCGAACCCTGTGTCTCGGGACAGCGTTCCAGCCGCGGAGGGCATCGTCCAGGATGGCACATCCACGGGCCTCCGGCAGACGGTTCCAGCCCCATCAGCTCGGCGGCCTGCGGGGGCGGCCCCATGACGGGACCGTAGATGCCAGCCGTGCGCCTGCTGCTCGCCTCCTTGGCCAGCGATGACCGTGAGTCTCTGGGTCCAACGCATTTTTATGTGGGATTCCAGGGATCGAGCTCTTCCAAGCCCTTGATTCGCGGTGGGGCCGGCAGAGAGGGCAAACGCGTCAACCCCGTGCACCTGCGGCAGGTGCCCTTCCTGTCCTGCAAAGTGCAAGGTGCAGTGATGCGCCCCTGGCTAGACGGCACGTTCTAGCTTGTTTCAGATCGTCTGCCTGGAAATCGCGCCACCGCCGTGGGCCCCGGTCTTTGTAGAGTTTAGCTCCTACCCTCCGGGGCACATTGTATGAATTCGTGTTGATTTTCTGTCCTTGCAAAAGTTATCGCGTGTTTAAGCCCTCGAGGCAGCCCCGAGTACCACACGTCATTCTCTGGTCCCGCTTGGTGGAAATTCAGAGTCATGTTCACTACGGCCACATCCTATTTTGGGAAGTTCCGTTCCTATGTCCTGAGTTATGGTATTGATGGGACTCCTGGTACCATTATAGTCACACTTCGATAAACTTTTTCAGGCCTTTGAGTCATTTTCGCTAATATCAAGATACCAGGCAGCGGCCAAAGTCAGAAATAACAAATATAATGACGCCCACCGACTCTCGTGCCCTCAAGCTCTCAGAGCCACCCTCAGCTAAGGTGTTCGTGGGCGCACCTGCCACCTGTGACTCGTTTGCTCTCAGCCCCCGGCGGCTGCTCTCACCTGTGCGTCCTCTGTGTGCGTCTCCACGTTTCCAGCCACGCACGAGAGAAGGCCCCGCGCTCTGCACCCCCTGCCTGGGCGGACAGAGGTGCGGGAAGCAGGGAACGCCCAAATGTCCAAAAACATCTTGCTTCTGCCATTTATTTTCGGTCCCTACAAGGTCTGGGGCAACATCTGCCTGCACGTGGAGAACCGAACGGGAAGTTTCTGAAATTCCATCCAACACGAACACAGGGACGGGGATGAAGCCGATCCTGCCGGGGGCGCTGACCCCACGGCCTTCGGACACGAGCAGCACCGTCAGCACAGTTTGGCCTGTTGGGAAGGTAGCCGTGTCTCCGAAGCGGACCCGTCTCGCACCCCAAATTTGTGAAATAAACAGGAACAAAATGTCCATTTCTGTTTCCCGTATAATGGCCACATTTTGCGAGGACTTCCTGCTAAACCACTGGGATGACTAGTTGCCTTGGGGGCCCAGTCAGGCCTCTGGGACCTCAAGAGCCGACACGTCGCGGACAGAGAGCGACTTTATAGCGGAAGAACCAAGGCGCCCTGAAAGCACTACTTTGGTGTAAAAGACTCTGGGAAGCGGCTCTGGCAGCAGCACGTGGCCCCAGGCCCGAAAGCGGCGCCTTCTGGGGTTAGTGGGGAAACCGAGAGTCGCGCAGCCTGCGGGGGGTGCAGGTCCTGGCAGCGTGAGCTCGGAGGCGAGGCGAGACGACCGCTCCCTGGGGGCGGGGGACACCACGCGGTTGGGCCTTATATGGCGTTGTCATCGCTGGCCTCTGCTCTGTGACTCCAAGGAGGAGGAGGAGCGAGGAAAAACATTTCTCTGCCAAGCACAGCTTTCGACGTGCGGGCGGACTGGGAGCGGGAGGGCCATCGGGGCCGTTACTCCATCCCGGGGGCCCAGGGCCAGGACTTCTGCCGTCCTCCCTCCTGTCATCGCTGGGGCCCAGGCCAGGGGCCTCGTGTCCGTGGTCGGCGCACAGCGGGGTTGTCCGTGGGGTGGTCCTGGCCCGAGGCCCTCCGGCCCCATCTTCCCTTGTGTGTCCCAGGCCCAGAGCCTCGTCGGCGACGGTAGTGGAGACACTGCCAAGTGTTCAAGTCCGACGCGACCTAAGGCACCCGGGAGGCTACAGGAGGACCCGCACCAGCCCCTGGTCACCTGTCAATTCCCTAGAGGGACCTACTCCTCCCGGTGCTAAGTCACTTTAGCAAGTGCATCAAGCCTCGTGCTGCGTGCACGGGCGCTCGGCCCACCTCGGGGAGCCCGGCAAGTGGTAGGTGCCTGAGTGACACGGGGCTGGGGGGGAGGGGACACCTGGCGTCTGAGGGGCGATGCTGGGCACGGAGGGGACACACCTGGCAGCCGAGGGGCTCTGAAGCCCTCCCCTTCCATCCCTCCCGGTGCAAGAAGGAAGGTGGCCGATGCTTAGCCACGCTGAGCGCCTGGAGTCAGTGGCCTCAGGGCTGTGCTACTAGGGAGGCAAATTGTACTCAGCAAATCCGAAGGGCCCCCCTTACATACTCAAGGGCCTTAAGGCTTATTTCTCCTCCGCAAACCAGAGATGGGACCTACTGCCGTGGTCTTTCCCCACCAGGGTTCTGGGTCCGCTGGAAACCCAGAAGCCGGGGCTCCGAGGCCGGGCTCCTCCCACCAGAGTCCCAAGAGGCTCAGGAAAGAGATGCCAGCACAGACCACCTAAGTCACATCTGCTGGGAGGAGACAAATAACAAACAAAGAATAACCTGGAAGGACGCTGGATATAGTCATTGTAGCACATAGTTGAAATTTAAACCCAAATACATTCAACGAAATCTTCCTTTCCCATTTGTAAGGAAATCCTAGTAAGTGATCACGTTAAAGCCTGTTCTCCTGGGTGATGCTGCAGTTCACTGGAAAGGGCCTGACGACTCTAGATTCTTTTTTTTTTTAAAGATTTTATTTATTTATTCACGAGAAGCACAGAGAGCAAGAGAGGCAGAGACACAGGCAGAGGGAGAAGCAGGCTCCATGCAGGGAGCCCGACGTGGGACTCGATCTCAGGACCCCGGGGTCATGCCCTGGGTGGAAGGTGGCGCTAAACCGCTGAGCCACCCGGGCTGCCCCGCGACTCTAGAATATTACTCCTATAATTCCATACTCTTTGGATCATGATTAAAGGGTAAACTTTGTCATTTCTTAAAAAAAAAAAAAAAAAAGGATAACTTAAGTCGGATCTCAAAGAAGTTAGCATAAGATGGAAAAGATTGGTACGACGGGGTTTCTGGGTCAACCTGGGAAAGCTAAAGCTACATTTCCCACAATTCCTCTCTCTATATTATATGAAGTTCAAGCAGGTGTAAATTGGAATTCGCGTGGGATGTGAAAGGTAGAGATGCAGCGGCAGCCATTACACCCCAAGGTCGTCAAGCTTAGAAGAGGGTGACAGACGACGACGCAGGGGCCAGCAGCTTCCCAAGGGCCGTCGCTCTCCGGCCCTCAGCGCCCAGCTCTTCTTCCCGAGAGCTCCCCCCGCTGCTTAGCAGGGAGCCCAGGTGCGTCAGCAGGTGGGTGGCTCTGGGCCCGGACGGGCAGTGGTCCCCCCAGAGCTCCCCATCGGCGCCCCTCGGGGTCTCGCCTCGCGGCCTGGGCTTGCCCGGCGTTCAGGCTGGCTGGCGTCGCCCGTGACCTTGCAGCTCACCCTTCAGACCCTCGCTCCCTGCCCCCCGCGGTTGGGCAGAGCTCGGTTTCTGTAAGAATCCTTTGTCCGTGGCCCGGAGGGGTCAGCTTCCCGGGCTGGCCCTGGTGCGGCGGTTGCCCGGCATGAACACCTGCTGAGCTTCGGTCCGGGTCCAGGTCACCTGCCCCCACACACCCCGACCTCATTTTGTCCTCATGACATCTGTACGAGGCCAAGGCCGGCACCTGGGACGGGAGAGCAGCACCTGGGAGGGACCACCTGGCTTGTCCAAGAGAACCAACCCCACGAGGAGCGAGACGGTTCTCCTTGGCCGGCCTCTGTCCAGCCCCTCAGGACGTCAACGCCCGGCAAAGAGCACGCTGCGTTTCCACCTTCCCAAGGCCAGAAAGAAATAACAGAAAGAAAGAGAAAGAAATAAGAGAAACACATAAATGACCTCAAGGCTGAGGAAGTGGAAGTAACCAAATAATTAGAGAAATGGGGCCTGGGGCTAAATTAGAAGTGGGGCTGGGGGGAGAATTAAGTGTTCTGGGAACACTCCACGAATTCTCACAAAAACCCTATAAGGCAGGCACCACGCCATCCTCCCTTTACAGACTAGGAAACGAAGCCTCGGAGCAACGAAATCAAGGAAGTCTTCGAACACTCTGGTTCCTCGATGGCAAACTACTCCGCCAGAAATCTGAAAAAGCCACCCCCTCCCCCCTTACCGGAAATGCACCCTCCAGGGGTCGTTAGCATGTGACAGAGGCTAATGAAAACCTGCATTCCAGGGACCGCAGGCTACAGTCACCTCAATATTTGATCAACATCGGACGATGCGTTATTTCGCGTGATGGATGTTAGAACTAATTTTTCTTCCGGGGAAATCAATGACCTTCCAGCTTATGGAATGACTAAAACTATTGCATAAGCCCTACTACCCTTCCGCAAGCAAATACAGAAACCTGCCGGACCTAATAGCTTTCTGTGCCTTGAAATGATGCCCTAGGCCTCAGGATTTCTTCTGGTCCCGTAACCTCCCATCTCGGCATCTCGTATTTGATGCTGATTAGAAACGTAGCTGCATCTCGCTGCTCGGGGATCTTCACATTTGCCTCAAATGAACCTATTAAGAGCTTGTTTGGATGCGTAAAAAGAGAGCTAGGACTTCATGGAGCCTATAGAACAGGCCGTAGGACAGTTCCTGCGCCTGCTTGATGATATTTGTTGTGCAAAATCCCTTTAGAGACTTGCCTTCCGTGCAATATCCCTGCCGGTTGTAAGTTCTGGAGAAGATATAATCATAAATGACCAAGTTAGCTTAGGTCGTTTTACAACAGCAATTAATTTCCGATGTTACCAATGCCCTAAGGGCGAAATACCGGGTAGCAGGGAAGCACATGACATCTATTCCTAATAAATCAGAATCTAATCTAATAAATCAGAATTAGAGTTTACATGGGGGCGGGGGATTAATCCATTGTAGGCAAAATATCAAAGATCAGAAAAGGTTGAAATGTTCAAGTTGAAAGGAGGCCACCTGTGACGAGGGAGCCTGGTCAGAAGGGGAATTCACGGGGCAATGAGTCAATGTACGGATCAATGAACGAGAGACATTCCAGGGAGAGACCAGAGGAAAGAACGCTAGATCCAAACACACAAATCCTTTCCGTTTGACAGCTGAAGACCAAACTAAAGGAGAGGTGCTGCTTGGAGAAGCTTGACCTTGGACAACTTAGACCAGCTTCAACCTCAGGAAGGAAGATTAGCTGTTCCAGTCAAAATTCGGGGCCTTAAGTGAATTCTTCTGGCTCTTCATCTTTTTTTTTTTTTTTTTTTTTTTGCCAAGCTAAGAGTTTAATGAAATATTATTAAAGTATCAGTCTGTAGAGAATTTACATGCATATATTAAGTTTTCTGAATGATAAACATGTGGCTCAATTTATAGAGGCTTTTGAAAATTTTAATGACATTTTATAAGTTTTCTTTTTTTAAATATTTTATTTATTTATTCACAAGAGACACAGAGAGGCAGAGACACAGGCAGAGGGAGAAGCAGGCTCCATGCAGGGAGCCCGATGTGGGACTCAATCCCAGGACTCCAGGATCATGCCCTGAGCCAAAGGCAGATGCTGAACCGCTGAGCCACCCAGGTGTCCCTCTCTTGTGATTTTAAATGCAAATTTTAGTTTTTAAGCCACTATCTTCTTGTTTCTAGAGTAGAAGAATGCATTTATTTGTGCTCATTGAGCATATATCCAACAACTCTACTAAAATTACCCATTAATTTTAATGCCTTATGTGTAGATATTTTTGATATTTTTTATAGATAAGAATATTATTTAAAGCGAATATAAATATTATTTCTCTTCCCAATCTTTTTTGTTTTTAACCTTTTAGTATTTTTCTGCTTTACCACATTGCTAGGTCACATAATAATAATGTTTAATAGAAACGGTGATATCGGGCATCCTTGTCTCACTTTTCTTAAACTTTTTTTTTTTTTAAGATTTATTTATTCATTCCTGAGAGACAGGCTCTTCATCTTTATTCTTGGATATGAAGTTTATCCTGTTGGGACCGGGGTGCTTAAGGAGACCTCAGAGACGAGATGAGGGAGATGCTTTCCGGCGTTGTGTTGGGCGATGGTATTTTTGTACCAGAGCCCAATTAGCCCACAACTCCTCAGTGAACAACAACCCTCGTTTATTTGCATAATTGTTTCCTTTGCTGCTTCCTTTATAAAAAATAATGAGCCATTATGCACGTAATTAAAGCGAGCTCCACAAATGAGGGCCAGGCTGACAATCAGAGGAGAAGGTCAAGAGAAATTAGCTTGAAGGCCCGTCCGCCCGGCCCAAGGCCGATCTAATATGCGCCGTCTCCTGGGAGCAGAAGGGCTCCGCTGGGGCCTCTGCTTCCAGATTTCACTGAGGTCAGGCTTCCTGGAGCAAAACAGGATTTGATTCCATCCGGCCCTTCTCTGTCTGCTTCTGTCCTTGCCCTCCCGTCCTGCTCGTTATTAGCACGCCTCTCTACAAGTCCTATCTCTTTTCCCTCTTCCCCAGAGTCACACTTTTCCCAACCATCCTTACTAAAAATCTAATAGAAATAAGCAAAGCTCTTCCATTCCTAAGAAGCCCGATGATAAGCCTTACGGAGACCAATAGTCCCTTCTTTCAAGGTTTTTGATCACAGAGTGGCTAGGCCAAGGCGTTGATGGGCAAGTACCTTTGCTCCCAGCCACAGGTGGGTTTCCTGATGATGTGACCTCGAAGTAGCTTCTTTCTTCTGGCACCGGTGGATTATTCCACCGCAGCATCTCACACAGATCCCGGTCGGATTCCGATCCTTCAGGCTGCGTGCCCCAGTTTGTGGAAAGTCATATCAGTCATTCCTTTGACATGCTGGATCACTAGATGATTGGAAGGTCATTGATAAGCGATACAGTACGTCGGCTATGGCTTCTCCTGGGCCTGCATCTGTGTTTCTTGGCATCTTGTTATCCAGTGCGCAGTCTGGGCAACAGCCTATCACTCGAGAGCTTGCTAGAAAGGCAGTATCTCAGGCCCCACTCAGGACCTACTCCAGACCTACTCAGTCAGAATGGATTTTATATAACAAGATCTCCAGGTTTCACATTGAAGTCCAAGAAGCCATGATCTTGGGCATGCAGGTGGGACCCATTCCGTTCATTTTCTTCTAGGGAATTTGACTGTGGAGGCCGAGAAAAATCAAGGCCATCCACCTCAAGTTTAGCATTAGCACAAGTACAGCCATCGTAGGTCCCTGGGAATAAGAGCTGAACTTTACAGGAAAAACTGCAGATTGTCCTAGGCAGGGAATCCCATATCGGAAAGCCAATAAAGCTCAGAATGCCCTCGGCAGAGAATTCCGTATCAGATCTTAAGAAACTCCCCCACCCTTTCCCCCATATTGGAATGGAAAAAATTCCTCCACCCCTTCTGAAGATCCCCTAGACCAGCCCATAAAAAGCCAGCTGTAACCCACCTCGGGGGCCAAGTCCCTGCTCTGCCGTATGGAGTATACTTGGACCCAAGCTCGAGCTTGTAAATAGACCCTCGTGTACTTGCATCGGCGTCGGCTACTCGGTGGTTTCTCGGATTCGCAATCTTGGGCACAACATGACCACTTCCTATTCACCCTGTAAGTAAAGGAGGGGTTCCTGTGCTGGGGCCAAGGGCATGGCCAACACACAGCACCCAACACCAGATGAGATTACAGCAGTTTGTTAGTCACACATATTCACAGCCCAGGGGCAGGGAGGATACCACACGCCTCACAGGCCACGGCCGACTGGAGCTGTGCTCAGGAGCAGAGTGAACAACCAGGGGCACTGGGAGTTAAGCTGAGCAGCATTAAGAGAGTGAGGCACCCCCTGCTTCCTGTGGGAGGATGTGACTGGCTTCTTTGAAAACCTCTGTGGGTCGTCAGGGAACTGAGACCTCCTATCAAGGATTTATGGTAACTGTACCTGGTCCATCTGATGCTAAGGAAGGTTGCTTGGCTTGGGAACCTTACTCACGGTAGAGTGGGAGGGAAGCTTGTGGTTAGGATATTCAAAGGTCCCCCCGTGCCCTCCTGATTTCCCTAGATGTCAAGGTAACGTATAGTACTGGACTTTAATTGTAGTCTTTGTACCACAAGGGGAAGTCATCTTACAAAAACACTTACTGATTCCACAATATCAAACTATGTGTGGAAACCACCAAGCATAGTTCCTGGACTATGGAGAATGCCCGGTAAACAGACAGCAGTCTGCATCTCCTCTCTGCCTTTAGTCTGAGCCTGGAAGGATTCAGCTTCTGCCAACCTCCCTTGAATGTCTGCCACATGCCAGGTGCTGTTAATTGCCCTCATAGACGTGACCTTATAATATCCATCCTAACACTATGACTCAGTTATTCTAATCTTCGTTTTAGCATGGACCAGGGAATTGAAGAGAATTTTACCCAGTCCTAATGGGCTGTTTATCATGTCTCATCGTGGCATTTATCGATGCAATCTATGATCTGTTACGACCACACAGTGGGGATCTAGCTGCAATGGGACCTGCATGAACATACCGATGCCAGTCACAATTTATGAGAAACCAACAGTAGAAAAAGTTGGACTTATTTGGCTAACTCAAGAATATGAGTAGAAGGGAAGATGGGCAGGTATAAAATGTTTTGGATTGATTTGCTGGTCTGATAGAGATGAAGTCCGACAGTAACTAGAGGGTTGCTTGAGAAACATGTAATTGAAAGAGACAGTCGAGGAGAGATAGTAACTATCAATTTCTTTTTGGATTTTCTAATTTTTAGGTGATTAATTTAGATTGTCAGGAGCAGGGAACCTGGACTATGATTTTTTAGTCCGCAAAAGAAAGGTGAGGAAAGGTCTTCACTGCCTCATGGGTGGAGGTAGCACAGCACAGTACTTGGGAGTGCAGATTCTAGACCCAGGCTTCCTCAGTTCAAATCTCCTATCATCTGCTTTCTGGCTGTGGGAGCTGGTGCCAGTGGTTTAACTTCTCTGTGCCTCATTTTCTATCGGCAAAACGTAGATAACCACAGCTTCTCTTCAGCAAGTTGCCATAAAGATGAAAGGAGGTAACGCACATAAAACATTGAGACCCGTGCCTGGAAGAGTAAGCACTACCGAAGCAGAGATTATTATTACCACGAGTCAGTGTTTTGTCCTTGACCCACATAAAGGGTCAATAAAATAAAGTGACCCTGTGAAACTTATCCAAATAAATGGAACAGGATAGCCCCCAGACCTCAATGTATAAAATAATTATGGTAAAGTATTTGGTACCATAATTATGGTAAATTTGGTTTATGGTAAAAGAGACTATTTCAATAAGTAAAGAAAGATCAGGTTATTCAATTAATGTGTTGGAGGAGTTGGATAACTTGGTCTCCTGTTACTTTGTCCTCCATCTGTACTCCATCATATGCTATTACTGTTGGCACTTCGAGTATTCATGATGACACCACAAACTATTGATCACCGATACATTTCCCCCAGAAAAAAAAAAAAAAAAAAAGGTTATTCATGTATTTACTAAATAAATCAGCATTTCAATCAGAGTCCATTTTAAGAGCTCATTTCTGGGGCCTCTCCTGGTATCAGTTATATAATCCATCGGGTTGCCAGCAGGCTGCAGATGGCATATTCAAACAGGGTAATGACGAAGAGTTAAGGGACTACAGACAAAAGTGTGGTGGAAACCAGCAAGCGTGGTGAACCACAACGTTGAACACCATACCTGGGTCTGAAGAGACAGAGCAGTTATCAGAATGCCCTAAAACTGAAAATTAACAAAGCAGGAAACCACACATGTTGGGGAGGAGGTAGAGAAGGGGGGACCCTCCTGTACTGTTGGTGGGAATGTGACCTGGTGCAGCCACTCTGGAAAACTGTGTGGAGGTTCCTCAAAGAGGTAAAAATAGACCTGCCCTACGATCCAGCAATTGCACTGCTGGGGATTTACCCCAAAGATTCAAATGCAATGAAACGCCGGGACACCTGCACCCCGATGTTCACAGCAGCAATATCCACAATAGCCACACTGTGGAGGGAGCCTCGGTGTCCAGCGACAGATGCTGGACAGAGAAGCTGTGGTCTGTGTCTACAGTGGGATATTCCTCAGCCATTAGAAATGACAAATACCCACCATTTGCTTCGACATGGAGGGACCTGGAGGGTATTATGCTGAGTGAAGTAAGTCAATCAGAGAAGGACAAACATATGGTCTCACTCATATGGGGAATATAATAAATCGTGAAAGGGAATAAAGGGGAAAGGAGAGAAAATGAGTGAAAATATCAGTGAGGGTGACACAACATGAGAGACTCCTAACTCTGGGAAACAAACTAGGGGTGGTGGAAGGGGAGGAGGGTGGGGGGGTGGGGGTGACTGGGTGACGGGCACTGAGGGGGGCACTTGACGGGATGAGCACTGGGTGTTATTCTGTATGTTGGCAAATTGAACACCAATAAAAAATAAATTTATTAAAAAAAAGGAAGAAAAAAAAGAAAAAAGAAGAGAATGCCCTAAAACTTTTAATTATTACACATCCACCTGACAAGAGCTGGGGCCTTGGCAGAAGAACTCAGCCACTGCCAACCTGAAGCCTGGCAAGGAGGAAGATATGGAAATAAATACTGTGCCTGTATCTCCTCTGACACCCTGTATACTTCTGGAAGAATGGGAGCCTGGTTGCCCCAGCAGATACATGTCAACTTTCCGGGGTACAGAGGAGGGTGGAGAGAAAAGACTGAGCCTAAAAGAGTAAACAGAGAATGAGACGACGGCCAGCATACCCAGTAAGGAAGCAAATGTGTCCATCCTATAACTGGGGGGAGGGGCACTGTCTTCTCAGGCCCCTCACCCCCAGAGGACATCTGCCTTAGATCCTTATCCGTCACAGTAATGGGAAGGGTTCCATTTGTAGTCACTGCATAAATGGCGCCAGATTTTAAAAGAGAAGGTCACATTATCTACATCCCCTAGATTTATACGTATCATTATCAATCTTCAAGATGTCTTAGAGTCTATAACCTCTATCCACGTAATGTAAACCATTGGCTGGAATCGAAATATGTAACAGCAAACTATCAGCAAGAGAAACTAAGAAAACAATCCCATATATAGTTGCATCGAAAAGAATAGAATACCAAGGAATAAATTTAACCAAAGAGGTAAAAGAACTATGTACTAACAACTACAAGACCTTGATGAAAAATATTAAAGACCGAAATATATGGAAAAATATTTCATATTCATAGACTGAAAGAATTAGTTTTGTTAAGATGTCCATATGACCCAAAGTAATCTACAGATTCAGTGTGATTCCTATGAAAACTTCAACGGTAACTTTCACAAGTAGACAATCCTAAAATTCATATGGAAACACAAAAGACCCCCAGTAGCCGAAGCAATCTTGAGAAAGAAGAACAAAGCTGGAGGCATCGCACGTGCTGACTTCAAATAACATTACAAAGCTGAGTGATCGAAACAGTACTGTTTTGGGATAAAAGCAGACACACAGATCCATGGAACAGAATACAGAGTCCAGAAGGAAGCCCACGCGTGGATGGTCAACTAATACGTGACAAAGGAGCCTAGAATAAACAAAGGAGAAAGGATAATCTCTTCAATAAATGGTGTTGAGGAAACTGAAGAGCCACATGCAAAAGAATGACACTGGACCACTTTCTTACACCATACACACAACTCAAAAATGGATTAAAGACTTGAACATAAGATCTGAAACCATACCACCCCATGAAGAAAATATAGGGGGTTAGCTCCTTAACATTGGCCTTTTCAATGAGCTTTTTTTTTTTTTTTTTTATTTTGACACCAAAAAACAAAAGCAACAAAAGCAAAAATAAACACGTGGGACAGCATCAGACTAAAACGTTGCTGCATAGCACAGGAAACTACAACAAAATGAAAAGGCCGCCTACGGAATGGGGGAAGACACTTGCAAATCACATATTTGATAAAGAGCTAAAATACAAAATATTTAAAGAATTTACGCAACTCGACAGCAAACAATTAAAAAGAGTTTTTGGATTAAAAAATGAAGAGTGGAACTGAATAAATTGAGTAGACATTTTTTCTTTTTTTAAAAAAAAGGTTTTATTTATTTATTCATGAGAGACACAGGGAGAGAGGCAGAGACACAGGCAGAGGGAGGAGCGGGCTCCATGCAGGGAGCCCGATGTGGGAATCGATCCCAGGACCCCAGGTCATGCCCTGGGCCAAAGGCGACGCTCAACCGCTGAGCCACCTGGGCTGCCCTGAATAGACATTTTTCAAAGAAGACATCTAAGCAGCCACCGGACACATGAAAAGATGCTCAGTGTAACTCATCATCAGGGAAATGTAAATCCAAACCCCAGCGGGATGTCACCTGACACCTGTTAGAATGGCTAAACTCGAAATGACGAGCGATAACAAGTGTTGGTGAGGATGTGCAGGAAAGGGAATCCTTCTGCACTGTTGGTACAAATGTAAACTGGTGCGGCCACCGTGGAAAATAGTATGGAGGGTCCCCAAAAATTTAAAAATGGGAGACCGTGATCCAGCAATCCCACTTCTGGGCATGAGTCGGAAAAAATAAAATGAAAGCACAGAATTGCAGAGAGATACCTGCATTTCCAGTTGCCTGCAGCGATCACGCACAGCAGCCAAGAGATGGAAAAAGCGTCGGCGCGGCTCCGTGGGTCAATGGATAACGGAGACGTGTGTGCAGTAGTGTCACTTCCTGTGGTTTCAGTCGCCTGTGGCGACTACGGTCCAGACGCCGCCGACGTCCTTCGCACCGACCCCAGGAAGGCCAACGGTATCCTAAGGCTGGGTCACGGCGATGCCATTCCCCTCATCTCATGCTGCCGCACAGGCCCTGGATCATCTCCCGTCACTACAGAAAGACGGGTGAGTATAGGATAGTAGGATATTTTGAGAAAGAAAGAGCCCGCATCCGCACAACCTTCATCATAGTGCATCGTTACAGTTGTCCTACTCTATTACTAGTCATGGTTATTAATGACTAATTCATAAACAAAACTATCTTAGCCATATATGCACGGGAAAAGCATGGTACTCTGAGCACAAAAGAGGCGTTACCCTGTGAGATGATGGACGTGTGAATTAACGGATGGAGGGACGCTTTGGCGATGTGTAGGACTATCAGATCATCGCGTTGCACACTTTAAATATCTTACAATTTTCTTCGTCAATTTCGCCTTGATAAAGCTAGAGGAAGAAAGAATCTACTAAAAAAGGCAAACAAAAAAAATGAAATTTTGTTGGGAAAGTGATGTATGACCTTTTCTTTTAGGCTTAATATGACACTTGGGAGAAAGCCGGGATGACCCCCTTTTAAACGTCGCCCAGGAGAGGATCTCGGGGGTGCAATGGGACTTGCCAGACAGATAGAGTCACAGTTCAGTTAATTGTCTGTGTCCGGTTGGCTACGCCGTGGTGCCGCTCCGCTGTCAAGCACCTGTCTGGGTGTTGCCGTGAAGGTATTTCGTGGACCCGATTAACACGGATTCTATAGAAGCAGATCGCTCTCCATAATGTGTGGGCCTCACCCAATCAGTTGAAGGCCATAAAAGCAAAGCCTGAGATTTCCCCAAAATGAAGGAATTCTCCTCAAGACTGCAACAGAGAAACCCTGCCTGAGTTTCCACTCTGGAGATTCCAGATCCTAGATTATCATATTTTTTTTTGCCTGGATTTCCATCCCGCTGGCCTGCTGCACGGATTGGCACTTGCCAGTCCCCACAATGGCATGAGCCTGTTCTTCTTGACATTGTCTCCCTCTCTTTCTGCCAGTTGCTCCCTCCCTCGTGTTTTCCCTCCCCTCGTTGTCCATATACACACGCGGCCCATCTCATGGGTCATGCGGTCGAGAAGCCTCACAAAGGGCCTCCCAAGGGGAAGAGACAGAGAAATTAAACACCGACCCAGCAGGAAGAAGGCACAGCCACCCCACAACGGTGCCCGTCTGGGAAGACTTCTCTGTCCCGCTTCCTTCTTCCCCCAGCACTTCTCCCTCAACCACATCAGTCCATAAGGATGGAAAACACAACTAGCAAAATAACAAAGAAGGGATAGAAGCCCCACTTGGGAAAGGAGAGACGGGGGACCCCATCCCCTTCCCTGTCTTCCCACCGAAAGAAAACTAGGGAAGCGGAAACATTTTACCTTTAGATGAAGTCCGGAGGTGGGGTCGTTAGTTGGGATGGATATCTTACTTCCTGAATTGAAACTGAGGTAATAATAATAATAATAATAATAATTCTACAATTATTATTTCTATTATCATTATAGAAAAGTAAGCCAGGCCAGGGGAACACTTCCTCCACTGAATACATTTGAAAACAGATCATGGGAAATAAAAAATAATAAAAAGTAAATATGCTTTTTGAATATATCCCGAGAGTCCAGCCTATTCAAGGTACCAGTGACACAAGTATTTCTTTTTGTGATTAAAAAAATCAGTCGCTATTAAATTTTTAATATCAAGTTAATCAATAGTCTCCTCTCTCTTCTGGATCCTACTGAAATACATTGTTATACTATCTAATAACTTTTTTTATGCGTAGACTTAGATGATAAATTCTTCAAGATCAGCAAGGAAAATTTGGTCCTCCTAAAGCTAGATTTCCTGAAAATATATGCATATTTCAACTTACAATACAAAATAGGTGACCTTTATTCCGAGGGATATTTATTGCCACCCCCCACCCCCCACCCCCCCGCGTGCTGGACGTGAGCCGCTGATAACAGAGTGGATGCTGCCCTGCCCCCTGGAGTTGATGGCTGGTGTGGAGCAGCCGCTGCTCAAATAAATAGGGAATTACACATTTTGAGAAGCATCATAAGGAAAAGTATCATGTGAGAATATAAGAGGATGGGGTTGAGCAATTAGCTCAAGACCTGTCCCCCGAGGAGGCGACGTCTCAGCCTCGGCCTGGTGGAGGAGGCGTTGCCGACGCGGAGCAGAGGGCAGCAGGTGCACCTGGAGGCGGGAGAGCCCTGGGCGGCGAGTGCGGGGAAGGCTCGCGCTGGGGAAACCATCTGGGGAAACCGGCTGCGCGGTGGGGCTTGTAGGACACATCAAGAATTTGGGGTCAATCGTTAGTTCGGTGGGAAACCATCAAAGGATTCTCATAAGGGAAAAGACATAGTGTATGATTTTTAAAGGCTCACTTTGGCGGCAGCGTGGGGGTCAGACAGGGTGGGCAGGTGAGAGGGGAGGCCCCGAATGGCCAGGGCAAGGGCCCAGCGGCATCCAGGTGGCTGGCGGGTTTGGGGTTTGCTTGGCCGGCCAAGCGGGGCCTGGATGTGGACAGCGAGCCGGGGAAGCAGATGCTGAGGGTGACCGCCGGTCCCCTTCCCTGCCCGCAGCCCTGCTCCGGCCCCGCCCAGCCTCCCCTGTTCAGCTGGAGCGTGCGAGCGAGATTGGCCTCCCCTCCCTGCCGGGAGTCCGGCGGCGTCCACACCGAGGGGGCGGGGAGCCAGAGGGATCAGGAGCCGGGCGTGTGGCCTGGGGCAGGTTGGCAGTCACGGGACCTAACGACAGCCCTTGTCCACGTGTGTTCTTCTTGACAATTGCATTTACAACGAGACTTCATCAACCAAATATTAACATAGTGTTAAATTTTAAGTAACATTTAAAAATTTAAGCGCTCATGATCCTAATCTATCACCCAAACGTCGAATACTAATGGAGACACAGTGGTGTCTGGCTCTGGTGGGCCCTGAGGGCCCCTGGGCTGCCCCTTGTCTCTGGTCCAAAGTCAGCGATGCCCCCGTGCCCGGGGTGGCCCGGATCCGTGGCTTGGACGGCGAGGACACCAGGCCGCCCTGGTGACGGGCCCCGCAGCACGCCCGAGGAACCCGTACTGTGGCTGGGATAAGCTTCAAATTAGTGCTTTAAAAGAGGGAATAAAGAAGAAAAATAATGCCTGCTCATGTGACACGAGCAAACGAGAGGATGGAGTCAGAGCGTGGAGGCGGCCGAGCCACCCCTGACCGGGGCGCGGGGAGCCTGGAGCACCTGTCGGGCCCGGGCCCGTCTAGGTGGCGGCCGTAGAAGGGCTGCGGCTGGGACTTGGGGTCCAAGTTGCAGACAGAAGCAGCTCAAAGTGTCGGGACCGAGCGTGTCGGTGGGGCCTTGACCTCCAGAGCGAGGGGGTGTGAAGGGGCCGCACCGAGCCCTGGGCCTTCCCGCGTGGGGCCCGAGCCAGAGCCGGTGCCAGAGGCGGGGCTGGAGACGGGGCCCACCCTGTCCTCGCTGTCCCTGCAGGCCACGGCCGGCCTCGGGCATCTGCTCAGGAGGACACGGGCCCGCAAGCTGTGCCCCCGGCCGTGGCCTCCCCCGGGCTGGCCCAGGAGGAGCAGAGAGATGCCGCAAAGCAAAGCATGAAGGACAAGAGGCAGAGTCGCTTCAGAGGGACATGCGTCCTCCCAGGCTTCCTTCGTTCAATCCTCACCAGCTTTCAGGTCTTCAGGGGCAGCGGTGGCTAATTCAGAAAATAACGGTCTCTGTAGACGTTCCTTGGATCATGGGATTAAGACCCTGTAGGCTACGGAGAAGGTTCTGCTCCTACGCAGAGCACCCAAGTTCTTCTACAATCTTCCCAAACTATGTTTTTAAGCCATCACATCTCCCTGAATCCTCCTAACCAAATTCCAGATAGATTTATCACCAGAATGCCTTTCTCATTCCCATTTCCATATGTCAGAAAACTGAAGTCAGAAGCCCTGGATTCCAAGCAGCTAAGGGACTTTATAAACCTTGCGCTTTCTGAAGTTCCAAGTGCACAAGCTGAGGAAGCTGGTTTAGATCCGTGTTTCCCAGAGTGTGATGTGCAAATCGCTGATTTTAGATGAGACGTGATTCTCTCTTCTTGTAAGAATTGGGTGTTTCCAGAGAGCAGGCTGGTGGTTGCCAGAGGTAGGGTAGGGGAGGGTGGGAGAAATAGGCGAAAGAGGCTAAAGGTACAGACTTCCAGGTATAAAATAAATAAGTCACGGGCTATAATACACAGCACGGAGATTATAGTGACTAATACCGTGTCGTATATTTGAAAGTTACTAAGAGAGCAGACCCTAAGCGTTCTCATCACAAGGAAAAAGAAATTTGTAACTATGTGTAGTGATGGATGTTGACTAGAAATATTCTGGTAATCATTTCACAATAAACACGTATCAAGTCATTATGTTGTACACCTGACATTAGTATGGCTATTTGTCAGTTATAGCTCAACATAAAACTTAAAAATAATTTTTAAAAGAATTGCATGTTTATTTTAACGTAATTTGGGAAAAATATATATATTTATAAATTCTGTATTTTTTGAATTTGTAATACAAGGCTAATGGCATATCTAAACTATAACGTACAGGTATCATTATACAGGGCAAAGGAAAGTGTTAAAAATAAGTCAGTCTGAAATCTATTTAAGTACATATTAAGTAAATAATAGCTTATATAAAGATAATGCAAAAATTAACAAGGTCATAGGTAGATCTGAAGATTAAGGGGCACTGGACTGACTGATCTCCCTGGCTTGTCCCAACCATTGGCCATGATCGTTCCTTAGATGCTTTCTTCAAAGAGAACTTGGCTCTCAGAGCTGAGCATAAGCTACTCTCCCCAAAACCATAAGGAAGGAGATCAAAGAGCAACCTTTTTATTCTCAACAAGAAAATTTAAAAAGGTGAATTAAAAAGAAAAAAACCAAACATTTCCCGGGGCACATGCGTGGTTTAGTCGCTTGGCATCCAAGTCTTGACTTCAGCTCAGCTCCTGATCTTGGAGCCCTGGGATCGAGCCCCAGTGGGGAGTCTAATGGAGATTCTCTGCCCCTCCTCCTGCCTGTCCCCCCCATTCACATGTCCTTTCTTTTTAAAATAAATAATCCTTAAAAAAAAAGTTTTCCATTTTTAAATGGAGTCCAAGATAAGGAATTTTATATGAGTTGCCCAAAATCCATCAGGAGAGCATTTCTGGGAACAGAACCCAGATTTTGCTCCCTCGGGACTGGCATTGACAGTTTTGTTGGGACCAACCAGAGTTATGACTCAAAACATAAATGAGCACAAATTTCTTTCTTAATGACTAACATATACACATTGAGATTCAGTTGGAAACTGCAGCTGCTCCCTCCGTGTACTCCAAGTTTGATGAACAGATGGCAGGCTTCCTCTGGGAATGGAAAGATTTGGGGCTGTCTTATAGATAGAAATTGCATAAAGTTAGAACAACAGGAGGAGTGGGCGTTATAACTACAAATGCATTTAGAATTGCCACAAAAATGGTCTGGGTCCTATGTGTTGCATATCATTCATGGCTGTGGCTGTTTTATATTTAAAATATTGATGATTCAGAGGCCAAGTATCATCCCACTTATAGACAGATAGAGATAGATACAGATATAGACACACACATACATGAGTACCACACCTAACAAGATGGAGGTTTCTTCTGGATATTTTTTCTTCCTAATTTAAAAAGAATCCTCCTACCATCTTCATTTTTGCATAAAACTAAGTCCAAGGATTGGGAGCTGTTTCCCTCCTTAATGGCAGTCCAGACAATTGTTTCGTTATATGACTTTAATGTAAAATCAGACCAAAGGGAGAAAGAGAGAATTGTTGTTTAAAGGGTATAGGGTTTCAAGTTTCCAGGGTGAAAAGGTTCTGGAGATCTGTTGCACAACAATGCAAATACACTCAACACTATTGAACCATACACCTAAAGACTGTTATGCAAATTTTTAAAGATCAGGCAAGGGTTAGGAAGTGTTGGGTGTAAAATCTGAAGAACCTCCAATAATCACGGATTGAAATAAACCTTGAAAAAGCAAAGGAAGCAAGAGGAATAAAACAAGCATGTGGTGGACGTTTCAAGATGCCTCTAGCAATACCCTCTGGAGATGAGCCCACTGAGGGGAACATAAGGCAGCTCAGATCGAGCAACGAGTGATAGAAATTTTCAGGGGAAACAAAGGGACCCCTTTCAAGGGATGCAAAAAAAAAAAAATAATAACATACAAAGAAAAACAACATACAAAGAAAGTCTACTTCTCTGAGAAAATGGCTCTGATAGTAAAATATGGGCCAGATCGTAACAGGCTTAGTGGAGGATAATGAACAAGGTGGAGAGGCACCAATGGGGTGATTCTTAACCACTGGTTCAACGACAGCACAGAAGTCTCCTCCCTCCTAGCCCCTACTGTCTCCTTCCTCTGCACCTAATTCCTCATCATTTGTAGTTCTCATTTCTAAGAAAAAAGCAAGACATGATTCTTAATGAGCTGAGAGTCAGGAACCTCCGATCCTGGCTTTTGAACAGTGATTAAACAGAGGTTTGAAAGCGCTTTCTCTCTGTCTCATCTCTTAAGTATGAGCCAGGCCCTTGGATCCAGCATTTCCCCTTGCATCAATAGGCACTGACTGTTGAGGTGCAGAACAGTAGAAGTTGTTGAGATATTTGGTTCTCTGCCTCAGCCCCTCTACCTGGGTAACAACATGCTACCTGACACTTTGAGGGGTACAGATCTCTAGATTATACCCTGGGTGGGGGTATATTATGCTCTTAGGTATTGCCTGGGTTGTAGGCATTGAGGAAAAAAAATGAGGTTTGGAGAGTAATATATCTTTTTTTTTTTTTTCAAATTTTAATTTAAATTCTAGTGAGTTGGCATATAGTGCAATGTTGGTTTCAGGAGTAGAATTCAGTGATTCCTCACTTACACACAACACCCGGTGCTCATCATATCAAGTGCCCTCCTTAATACCTATCACCCATCTAGCCTATCCTAGAAAATAACACATCTTCAATTTTACAGATAATATGATGGAAAGGGAGCAATAGAAAAAGATATAGATACCTTTGTACGAATAATTCTTAAAACTCAACAGCGGGAAAACAAACAAACCAATAAAAAAAAATATGAGTCGGAGACCTTAGCAGACACCTCACCAAGTAAAATATGCAGATGGCGAGTAAGCATATGGAAAGGTGCTCCACCCTGGACGTCATGAAGGAAACGAGAAGTGAAACGACGTAAAGATACCACTGCACGACTATTCAGACGGCCACGCTCTGGAACGCAGGCACAGCAGATGCTGATAAGGATGTGGAGCAACGGGAACTCCCCGAGAATGCGTAATGGCACAGCCGCTGTGGAAGACAGCTTGGCAGTTCATTGTAAAAATAAACGTGCTTTTAGCACACAATCCAGCAATTACACTCCGTGGTATTTATCTAAAGGAGTTAAAAATGTATGTCCCCACAAAAACCTGCACACACATGTCTACAATAGCTTAATTCGTAATTGTCAAACCTTGGGAGCAACTAAGATGTCCTTCAGCAGGTGAATGGTCAACCCAACGGTGGTTCATCCAGACAATGGGATATCACTTAGCATTAAAAATAAATGAGCTATTGGGGATCCCTGGGTGGCTCAGCGGTTTAGCGCCTGCCTTTGGCCCAAGGCGCAGTCCTGGAGTCCCGGGATCGAGTCCCGCGTCGGGGTCCCATCATGGAGCCTGCTTCTCTTTCCTCCTGTGTCTCTGCCTGTCTCTCTCTCTCTCTACGTCTATCATAAATGGATAAATCTTTAAAAAAAAAAAAGTGCTAACAAATAAATGAGCTATTAAACCATTAGAAGACACGAGGGAGCCTTAAATGCAGTGAAATAAGCCAATCTGAAAAAAACTGTGCACTGCGTGAGGCCAACTATGTGACATCCTGGAGGAGGCACAACTATGAGGCGGTAAAAGAGGTTGGAAATGTGGAAAGATACAAATAGGTGGAGCGCTGAGGATTTTCAGAGTATTACACATTTGCCCAGACCCTTAGAGTCAGGACCAAGAGTAAACTGGAATATAAACTGCGGACTTTGGGGACGAGGCTGTGCCCGTGCAGGCTCATCAACTGTACTGCAGCTGGTGGGCGGTCGGTGGCCGCGCAGGGGAGCTCTGCATGCGGGGCCCGAGCTACGGAAAATCTCTGCACCTCTGCTCATTGCTGCCGTGGACCTGAAACTGCCCTAAAGATTTGTCCTCATAAAAATCTTTTTAGAAAGAATAACTGAATTGAGGTTACTGAAAACTAATAAACACCATCATGGTGAACGAAAAACTAGATGTATTTGAAACTGGAAGAGTAGAGGAGACACTGTGGTTCTAAATCTCAGCGGAGAATCTGCTTAAGGAGTCTCTCACTTTCCCCCTCTGCCCCTCCCTCCTCTCTCTCTCTCTCAAAAATAAAAAATAAAAAATAATAATAATAGTATGGAGTTTATAAAGTCTGGATCTCTCTATAGTTGGGCATCTTGAATCAGGAAATCAGTACAACCACTAACAAATCATGATCATTATTCTATTCCCTTCTTTTTCATTAAGTTATTTTTATTATATCCTCAAACTCAAGAAGTTTTCAGATATTTTAGTTGCATTTGGCTCATGGCCAGATTTTCAGCAATTCCGTCCTCTTCTGCGGGTAGCTTGTTTCACTGCTTCCTCTCCGCTTCTTACCCTTGACCTCCTCGTTTTGATCTATTTCTTGGCCAGTTAGAGAAGGTAGGCGAGTAGGTTTTCCAAGAAGGAAATGCAGGTGAAATAGCTTCAGAGGGTCTGTGGCCATTACCAAAAGTCATTCTGTGGCCTTCACACACAAAAGGCAACCTGCTTGGATGTTTCTCCTTTGATCACAATATTTTCTCCCAAAATTCTGCAGCTGCCTTCATTGTCCCTTAGCATTTTGGATCTCCAAAGAAAATCACTGGAGAAAGACATCATTTTTGTTCCCTTTGTTAGTATCATGTTTTACCCACTTTGTTGCATGAGGAGCTTTTTCCCCTGTTCTTCATAATCCATGAAAATTAAGAGGATGTGGCCAGTTATATAAAAACAAGATTTCCCAAAAAAAAGTATGTATATAAACCTATGTGCATTTATTATGGATTTTACTGATAAATAGGATGTGTAGCACACAAATGATAAATAAGAATAAAATATGCTTCTCTTTATTCTAAATCCCATATAGCTAATTGATTCTCATTGAATGTTTCCTTGGTTTTTACTGCACTCTTGTTACTATGGTTGTAATGAAGAAATTAGTGTGATTCCAACATGAATGTCAGTTGATAGATAGTTTTTATTTTTTAAAATATTTTATTTATTTATTCATGAGAGACACAGAGAGAGAGGCAGAGGCCCAGGCAGAAGGAGGAGCAGGCTCCATGCAGGGAGCCCGACGTGGGACTCAATCCTGGGACCCTGGGGTTACGCCCTGGGCTGAAGGCAGGTGCTCAACCACTGGGCCACCCGGGCGTCCCGATAGTTTCTTTTGTACTAAGAAAAAGAAAGAGGAAAACATATTAGAACTTGACTCATCTGTCAATGACTTCAGTGAACTCTTTGTTCAATAGATACGTTCTGAATCCTGGAAGAATGCTCCTTTAATTCTTTGTGCTATTCACAACACAATGATAAAGACAAAGCATACTTTTTTTAAAATTTAATCTTATTTCTTAGAGAGAGAGGCTCCTTGCCCAGCAGAGAGCCCGGCGTGGGCCTCGATCCCACAACCCGGAGATCACGACGAGGGTCAGACGCTCAACCAGCTGAGCCGCCCACGTGCCCCCAGGCTCAGCTTACTTTCAAGCTCAACCTCCTTTATTAACCTTTTCTCCAGGTACTTTCTGCAGTCTAGACAAGCAATAGAACAAGAAACCAAACCTCGATGTGCAGCATTGACTTCAGTGGCATAAATACTCCCACTGTGGCCGATTTCACGTCCCCACGGTGACATCCCGGAGCACAGAGCTGGGAGGGATGTGCAGCGGCCGCCGCTGGACGGCATTGACCCCGCACCGAAGGTGCAAGTAGCCTCGAGAGCACAGATAATAGTAAAATATGGTAAAATAGTTACGGAGTGGCAAGCCTTGAATCTCTGCTACCTTTGTTTTTAATGATTTACCTAACTGTAGGTTTATAACTTCATTTTTAACAGTGGCTGTGTTTAGTGGCCAGCTCACAGGATTGCTGAAAATGTAATAATCCGTTCTCACAAGCTAGTGCGAGGTTTCCCGCACACCGTTGACTGTGGCCGTGAGAGCTGAGTTAGCCTGGAATCTGGGGAGTCTGCCCCGTCTGCATGGGTCTCCCCTCCCTTTCCCCTCCCTGACCCGTTCCCTGTTGCCCCCCACTCCACAAGTCCAGCTCTCTAGCCTTCCTTCTCATTCTCTCTCAAGTTCCCCAGAGTTCTTCCTTGACCATGGTTCTTGTTCTAGTTGTTTTCCTTTTACCGTCAAAGAAGACCTGTGATTCTGAGGATAAATCCCGGATTCTCTATGTCCATGTCAGTCATCTTCATTTTCATGATGTTTCTTTTTAATTTACCCTTTTCTCCATGAACCTGAAAAAAAAAAAATCTCTCATGTTTGAATCAGATTTCTGCAGCATAAATTCTGCTTTTGGGGGATCCCTGGGTGGCTCAGTGGTTTGGTGCCTGCCTTCTGCCCAGGGCGCGATCCTGGAGTCCCGGGATCGAGTCCCACGTGGGGCTCCCTGCATGGAGCCTACTTCTCCCTTCTCCAGTGTCTCTGCCTCTCTCTCTCTCTCTTTCTCTATCATAAATAAATAAATAAATAAATAAATAAATAAATAAATAAATCTTTTAAAAAATAAATTCTGCTTTTTACTGCTGTTGCATTCTTAGGTTCTTTGTTAACTTCCAGTGACTCACCATTACACTTTTGGTTTAGGCATTTCCGGAAGCACTTTTATTTTTAAACTACTACAGAGAAAGGACAAGAGTGATGTCCTGTCTCAAATTCCAGAGATTATATTGTGTATCTATATTGAGGAACAAAAACCCAGAAAGAAGCAGAGACGGAGAAAGGGTGAAAAATCGAGTAAGTTCAATACAAGTTTCTTACATACAAAATAAGGGACGCCTGGGGGGCTCAGTGGTTGAGCATCTGCCTCTGGCTCAGGGCGTGACCCCGGGGTCCTGGGATCGAATCCTGTGTCGGGCTCCCTGCATGGAGCCTGCTTCTCCCTCTGCTGTGTCTCTGCCTCTCTCTGTGTCTCTCATGAATAAATACATAAAATCTTTAAAAACAAAACAAAAAAAAAAGAAAATGAATGAATGATAGTTATCATGAGTGAACTGCTACCATCTCCTACACCAGCCGGTTCCACACCTTTTCACAATTATCTAAAACTTGTTCCACCAACTTTCACATTTATGAAAACTGTAATGCTTAAATTTCAGACTGATAAACTCGAGTGCTAATAAAATAATCTGACAAGAGTACCCACTTCGCTCTACTTTGAATGGCAGGAGAAAGCAATAGGGCACTTTGTCACTTATGATGAAGAGGAGAAGACAAACTGAGGTGGTGAGAAAATTTCCCACCTAACTAGTCAGCTAACAGAGGCTCTTCTGTAGTTTACTAATTCCTAAACTCAGTGTCCTTATAAAACAGAGTTTGCAGCACAGCATCTAAATAAACATAGTATGTTTAGGTTCAAAAGATGTCTCTTTTAGTTTTCCTTAAAGCTGACTCTCTTTTTTAAAAGAAGACACGTGGTGCTAATTTCATGTTTTCCTTTTGTAAAGAGAGGCTTAGGTTAATTTTTCCATACGTGGATTTTCTTCCTATCCCAGTTGGCTCTTTCATTATGATTTTCTATTTCTATTTCATAGAATCTGAGTCTTCTTGAATGATAATGAGAATTCCTAATTTTTTTAAAAAAGCCTTCTTCTGGTTCTTTCCCCATGAATGTCCTTATATATCCTCAGGTTATATTGTCTCCACTCTTGAAGCTACCTACCTTCTCTGGGGTTTTGGAATATTTCCTTCTTCACCTTTCCATAGGTTCTATGTTGTTGTTCTTGGCTTTCTGTTTCTGTGTTCATCACCAACTAAGGAAAGAGTCATCGGTGTTTGCCAGAACACCTGTTCCCCTGAGTTCTGATTCTTAGATCTATACCTGGAAACCAACATGATAAGCAAAACTCTTTTATTTCTTGCATTGAGCAGGCCTTCTTCATATGCAGCTTTATTATACTGAATTAAAACTATCCCTTAATCCCATTGCTTGACCCTTTGAAACCTGAATAATGGGAGTATGTTGACAACGACAATCCCCAGGATATAATGCTGCTTGGTCTCCTCTCCTAGTTTCCTAGTCTTATTTGAGGAGATCAAATCTCTCAAGATTCAATGTACAACCTTAGCCACCTAATGCATCCTACTTTGTTCTTTTCTAGGAGTTTCAGGTTCTGAATGGATCCAGAAAGAGCATGGTGAGTTTAGGGAGGCATAGTACGGTGGCTCTTTCACAAGTAAAATCCATGGAGTAAAGGTCGAATCGCCAGTTATCTTTTTGAACAAATGCTAAAGATTGTGTCCAGGCCAGATGGTGGCAGGATAAAATATCTTCTCCCCTTTTATCAGATAGATGATATAATATTGTCTCATAAGAAAAACCAACTGTGCTTTTCTAAATACAGTTCCATTGACATATATTCATTCATTCATTCATTCATTCATTTAGCTAGCTAAACCTACACACAGCCTAGAACAAATAGATGGGAAGAAAGAAAGAAGAAGGAAAGAAAGAAAGAATAAAAAGAAAAGAAGAGAAAAAAGAGAGGAGGGAGAGGGAAGAGAGAAGGAAGGAAGGAAGGAAGGAAGGAAGGAAGGAAGGAAGGAAGGAAGGAAGGAAGGAAGGAAGGAAGGAAGAAGGAAGTTGGTTTACATCCCAAAGGCAAGCCTCAACCAGTAGGGGCTGGAACCAAAGATTAAATGGCCCAGGTTCCCTATTCCTCTGTAGGACAAATCTGAGATGTGCGACACACGGCTCCTCAAAGGGTCCCCAGCAGGACTGAGATCCAGCGTCCACAGCTCATTAACACCCTCTCTACTGATTTTCCCTTACTTTCTCACTTGTGCTTACTGCCCCTCAAATAAACTACTTGCACCCAAGTCCTCATGTCAATGTGCTTTTGGGTGAATCCAAACTAAGACACAGGTGCTATCAAAATATTACATAACCAACCTTTGTTTTGGTTTGGGATAAGAATTTACACCTAGGACAGTAATAAGATGTTATCAGTCTTCAGATGGCAATGCCATCTTACACGATAAAGTCTATTATTATTTTTCAATTCTTGTTCCTTGTTTCCCTCTCATCCTTTCTTGGCCTCTGCTTTATGAGCAGGAGTTCATTAGAATCATCCGCCTACCCATGACTTGCTCTGGTTCGCCCCTTCCAGTCTGCAGAGAGGCAGTTCTTCCCAGGACGACCTTTGGTGTTGGGGGGCGGGGAGGACAAGCCAATGAAAGACTGACAGACCGGACCAGGAGGTCTAGAGGCCTGAGCTGTTTGCTTTTACTCTTTCCCTGCATATCAATACAAACCAATATAATCCACCTACAAGGATTTAATAGCGATGATCCCCTGAGCTACTATCAGATTTAAGAAGTGGCTTACTCTAAGGCCAACATCTCCATTAGGATCTTTAGAAGAGCCCTACATAAAAAAAAATAAAATAAAAAATGAAATAAAAAAAAATAAAAAAAAGGAAGAGCCCTACATAACTCACCAAAAACCCTGGGTAAATGTACATAGTTGAAGATATCCACAGAGGCAATGCCAGCTTCCTGTGTGGTTTTCACTTTTGAATATTTTAAGGCTTTTCTAAAGTTTTTTGATTTCTTTGCTTTTCTGTTTGGACCATACAGATTCCTTCCTCTATAAAGAAGAGAGCAAGGTTAGCATTTAATTTCTTTTTTAGGTTGAAAGATATTACATTAGGTAAAGGCAGGAGGAGTCCTGGAGGACCCAGACACATCTGGGGGAAGCTGCTTTGGTCTGTCGATACTGCCTGGGGCCCAAGGCTTGCTCTTGGTGCTATTTGGTCTACAAAGAAGCAGATGCCATGCAAGAGGCTTTTTCCTATGTTTCATTTACTTGCAACAAAAGCCCTAGAGCTCTGGCTTTGGACTGGTGTTCCCATGACTAAGCTATCTAATCCATTAGTCTTTGAGATTCAGGTTCAAGTAAGGGTCACCCCAAAATCAAACAAACACTATCCAGAATGTCCATAAGGTGATTGGCCTCAGAGGCATTCAACCTCAGAGAGACCCTGCCCAGTGCCAAGAAAAATTTTACTCAGTTTTATCCTGAGCTTACAAGCCTCAACGAATATGAGGGTGACACTGTAGTCAGCTCCTTCTGGAAATCAATTATGCTGGGTCACAGGAGTGTGTATGGGGGAAGCGTACTGGAATAGAGTGTACTTGGCTTCCAGCATTGTTGTGACCATGCTATGACCACATGACCCAGGTGCATTTTCCAGGCTGGCTTGGATTTCTTCTTGTCCTTCCCCTCAAGGTTTAATCTCAAAAGACTACAACAGCCTCAAATCCAGTTCTGCCTTACGGAGCCTTAGACTCAGGCATGTAGTGGCATCATTAAAACCACAGGGGTAAGAGCAACTTCCCCCCAGACTTTCCTTAGAATTGAGGCTGGGATAAGAAGTAATGGGATACCCCATTTTGAGGTCAGCAGGCTTAGAATCCAGTGAGTGATGGGAACTAATACTGAACATCCATGAACCAGATACTGCTCGAAGTGGACTACATTCTGTGGCACACTGGCTTTCCTAGAGATGGCTACCGCAACCTACCCACCCTGTATACTCTTCCTATAGGAATACTGACACTCTTTCTGTTGACTGGTAGGATCCAGGCCCTTTCCCCTTGAACCTTTGGACCTTTAGGACTCCTTTATCCAACAGCATATGGAAGAAGCGAGGCCATGTGATTTTTGAGACTAGTTCATGAAAAGTGGTGCATCTTTCATCTAGTGTTGTTAGAACACTTGCTCTTGAAACCCAGCCTCCATGCTGTGAGGAAGCCCAAACCACAGGAGAGCCCCGATGCAAGTATTCTGACCAACAGTCCCAGTTGAGGTCAAGATGACTCCAGCTCCAGCTCCAGCCACCATCTGACTGCAACTGCATAATAGACCCTAAGTAGGAAAGGCCCAGGTGAAACCCATCAACTACTAGAGCCACAAGCAATAGTAGTAAAATGATTATGGTTGTTTTCGCACACTATGTTTAAAGTAACGCAGTAATGAATCATGGGAACACACTTGTAAATATATTTAGTGTATATAGAAACCCAACAAAATAGGTATTATAACCCCTACTCTACAGGTGAGGAAAAACCAGGACATTGACTGGCTAAATAATATACTTGAGTTAAGTTGCACAGCTTGGTTTCAAGACCAAACAATCGAGTTTATTAGAGTGTAGCTTCCTACTCTCTACGCTCCTTCTCTTGTGCCTCCTTTCCTATGAAAAGACACTGAGGGCAAGAAAAAGTGAACAGTCGGTGCTAGAAAGGGTGGGAGAAGGACTATTCTCTCAATAGAATTGATTGGCTATTGATTGACTCTTCTATCGATTGGACTTGGTAGCACCCATCAATTCGAAACTTCCGTCCGCTGGTATCTGCTCCCCCTACCCGGCAAGTACAGACCTCTTCAGGAAGCTGCCTGCAGTGGCAGAGGTGTGCTGGACATGGCCCCGGAGGAGCTGTTCCTTTCATGGGAAGATCTGCCCACCCCGGGTGGCCACAGAAGCACCCCTGGAGAGCACTGATTTCTCTGGGGTGCTCGAACAAGACCGGCCAGTTCTGCAGCATCTGAAGCCTGAAGCCTCGTGTATCCAGCAGCAGTCCCACCTGGCCAGCTGGGGGGCCCGGCGGTGGCCTGCTGCGATGGTGGGGGACGGTGGGGGGTGGTGTGATTTGGGTGCAGGCCCCGGGGTTTAGGACCTAACCTTGGTACTGACCGCCAGGCCACAAGGGAAGCGACAGGGAATCCGCAATGCTTTCACCTGAAGCTTCCCACCTGGCTGCCCCAGCTGACCAGTAGCCCAAACGCTTCGGTGGCTTCCCCTGTCGGGACTCTAGCCCGGAAAGACCGTCGTTACCTTCATGACGACAGGCTTCTCGGGGTGAGGGACGTGCGAGACGGAAACACGCTACCTACAAAGCACGCCTAAGTGTCTGTGAGCAAAACTCAAAGGCAGGCCTGGCGCGGGGACAGCTGGCTAGAGCCGGAGCGGGCAGGGGACGCAGCCTGGCTCTCTGAAGAACGAGAAATTATTTCTGACCTTAGAAGTTACAGAAATGACTCTCCAAACTGTGCGTTTTTAATACCAGGCTGCTCACCCCTGTGCAGCTTCACAACGGACTTCACAGCCCCGGCAGGAGAATCTCAGGGCATTAAAAAGACATTAAATCACCGAGTCTCAGACAGGCGACTTCAAATTAAAACTGCTGATGTGAAAATAAAAATCCAGGTGAATCGGCACTTTCCTGCTGGTTCCTTCTAGCCCTGTCTGAGGTCCAGCCAGCGTAGCCGGCACAAGCCGTGACCCCCCATCCTCGCACCCTCACCCCACTCTAGGGGTCACACAGCATGCGGGCCCCACTTTACATCAAGGGACGCCCCTTAAGGATTGTCCATCAGACTTAATTCGCCCTATGACATTCCCCCTTTCACTTGTTTTAGGTTTCCAGAGCTTCTATCTCTTCATCTAAGCGTTCTTCAAATAAATGTGCTCCCCGAAGCCCATTCTTCAGTTCCAGTACTCTCGAGGCCACCTCTCCCCACCCCCCACCCCCCCACTGTCTTCAAATCCTCTTCAGAGGTTAGGCCACACAGGCACGCCGAGGGAGGTGGGTATGGCTTTGCCATCTCCCAATTGACGGTTCTGAAGTTCCGGTTATGATCACTGAGTATCCTTGCAGATGTTCACAGCAAAATGCCAGTGCAGCCCATTGTGATTTGAACTAAAATTTAATTCAAGAACCAAAGCACGTTTTCCCCTTGGAGCATTTCGCCTTCCTAATGAATCTATCTTTATGGGATAACACAGGAGCCAAATCTCAACTATTACCAGGTCGTTAAAGCCACAGCCCAGTTTTAGAGAGTGGGCAGGTGCTACATCCTGTCTTCTGGCCACGCTCCACTTTCAGTCATGACAACCGGCACCTGCAAATCCCTTTTGTGATGCAAAGATGAGGTCTGCAATCGTTTTGCCCCGTTTAATAGCTGAGATGTTGATCCCTTGCAAGGTTGCCTCACACAGATACAGTGTTTGGTAGACCCTCCTCCTCACCATACCTCTCAGGAAGTGTATTCGGTCCTCCCTGAAGTGCTGCTCACTTTGATCACAAAGCAAAGGAGGCTGAGCCTCCACAACACCTTTTACACTACATGGGTCTCTGCTGTCCTTACAAAGGCTCTCCCTAAGTCTCCAAATAGGAAAGGAGGATTTCAAAATCAAACTACTTCTTCATAAGTACATCTCCTTAACCTTACAAGTGGAAAATGGCAAAGATTTCCCAAAATCGGAAGAGAAGTAGCCTGTGGGGAAAAAGCATTGGTATGTTCCATCCCTACTTACTCAATAATGAAAAGAGACAAAGTGATACAACAATCTAGATGAATCCCCAGAACATTATGCTGAGTGAAGGAAAGCCAATCTCAAAAGATTATATCCTGCACGTTTCTATTTATGTGGCATTCATGAAATGACAAAATTATAAAAACGGAGAAGAGATTACAGTGGTTGCCAATGATTTAAGAGTGGGTTGAGTGAAGATTAGGTGTAGCTGTAAAAGAGCAGCGCAAGGAATCCTCGTGGTTCTTTTTTTTTTTCCTTTTTTTTTTTTTTTATAAATAGTCTGTGGCAAGGTAACGATGCAGGTGCCTATTTCCTCTACTACAATGCAGCTCTAAGAGGTAGGATGCTGCTCTTTGTCACCTAGAAGGGTATGTGGCACCTTCCATTTAGGCATGGCTGATTTTTTTTAAAGGTTTTATTTATTTATTCATGAGAGACACACAGAGAGAGGCAGAGACCCAGGCAGAGAGAGAAGCAGGCTCCATGCAGGGAGCCCGACGTGGGACTCGATCCCTGGTCTCCAGGATCACACCCTGAGCTGAAGGCAGGCGCTAAACCACTGAGCCACCCGGGTTGCCCTCCTCGTGATTCTGTATCTTGATGGTGTCAAGGTCCATTTTCCTGGTTGTGATGCTGCTATAGTTTTGCAAGATGTTACCACTGGGGGATGCTGGGTAAAGGGCACAAAGGGTCTCTGTGTTACTTCTTACAACTGCATAGGAATATACAGCCACCTCCAAATAAAAATTTAATTTAAAAAAAAAAAATCCTTGGATTGGGCCTGACAAAACCAAGCTCTAGGTCAGGGTCTGCCAATAGCAAGCACAAGCCAAGTCAGTCAACGTCTTCCACCCTCAGATTCATCATCTGTGAAATGGCATCGGGCAAGGTCATCTCCAAAGTCCCTAAGAGTTCAACAGCTGAGTAATTCCAGACCCGCTCTCGGTTCACAACAGTCTTTGGAACAGCAGGGACCATCTGAAGAATCAGGCTTCCGTGGCAGGGTCGGGGGATTTACATCAAGAGTCTATAAACGCCATTGAAAAAAACACAGACCCAGTTTCTATTAAACATAACATGCAGGGACACAAACAAATAATTTGAAAGAGAGAAAAAAAAAAGCAAATACTATTGTCATCATCAAAGTCATTACTGGTTTAAAAAAAAAGAAATATTTTATAGAACAGTGTGATTAAGCAGTGTATTTTGTGCACTGTAAACCAAGAAAGCTGACCAGCATTGCAGCCTTTTCCTTGACATAGTGCACCCATGTCGCCCCTCATTTCCTGGTCTCTTTTCATTGTTAAACTATTCTTGTTCTTAATGCTCTACTCTCTGGGGACACGTAACATACAACACAGGAAGTTCTCTAGCATACCTTACAATTTTGGAAGGGAAAAACCCAAAAACAACTGATTAAGAAGTGAAAATTTCAGTCAAATTGTTTGATTTTCATGTCACCAAATAACTAATATGCTTTTATTCATCAGATAAATTAAAATAATTAATTTAACATCAAGATGCATTATCAGTGTTAAAATACCAACAAACGAGGTGGTCTGTTACATCAAATTAACAGCCTTTTAGTATTTCCTGGGCGGGGGAGGGAGAGGTCTTTCTCAATGTACATTTGTTCTAGGAGCAGTAGATACTATGAAAGAAGGCCATATAGAAGGAATGACAAAAAAAAAAAAAGAGTGTACGTAACAAAACTATACGTAGTCATCTTCATCTGCAGTATCTGAGAAATCAAGGGGGTGTTTAGGTTCACCGATCATGACGGAAATCAGTTCCTTGTGGATTGTGATGTTCAAATAACCCAAATATATGATCACTACACCTATTAAAACTATGCACAATAATTTCTGAGTTAGAACACACCCCTAGGGCACTGAGTCGATCTTGCCAACCGTTCAAGCCCTCTAAACAGATTTGCTGAGTACCAAATATGTAATTCCTTTTCTCTCTCATAACCAAATTTCATGTACATGAAAACGTTCAGAGAGAAGAGAAGTAGGACACCAAACCAGAAGAGACGTCATGGTGCCTGTTTCAGGTGTTATTCCCAACGCCCTCCCCGAGCCCAGTGAGGAGGGGCTGCAGGTAGAAGCCAAAGGAAATGCTTTCGTAGGAACGTCGTGAGACATGAGAACCTGCTCAGTAAGGCATGGATGTTTTGGGTGACAAGGCGCAGAGCTAGCAACACCCCGTGTGAAGCAGCCCTTCAGTACAGTAGGAACTTAGGTTCTTATTTAGGGGAGACTGCACCCTTAGCGGAACAACTTTTTATTTTTAAAGATTTTATTTATTTATTCATGAGAGACGCAGAGAGAGAGAGAGAGAGAGAGAGAGGCAGAGACACAGGAGGAGGGAGAAGCAGGCTCCATGCACGGACCCCAACGGGGGGGACTCGATCCCGGGTGTCCCAGCAGAACAACTCTTACTCAAAAAGAGGACCAGCAGCTGGGACTCTGTTGGAACATATCCCTCAAAGACGATTTTCACATACTGAACACAAGTTAAAAAACAACAACTCTGCACAGTGTAATTTATCCCCTTTAGATGACTTATTAGCCACCCTAAAATGTTGTGCCGTCTCAGACAGACAGGCATGGCCTCATTTGTTACTGAACGGTGCTGAGATACAGATGGTTTTGATGGATTCAGTGGAGCCTGTTGTGATCTTGTGAAAAACAAGCCTGCTTTAAAATTTTGAGAACCCTCTGCTATCAAACTAATGATTCAATTTCTTTCTCCAATACAAATTCCCAGGCAGAAAATGGCCTCCTCTGCTTTCAGCAAATGTCATTTTTTTTTTTCCATCTGAGGCTGAAGGAGTGTTTTCCTTAATAGTTTTGTCTTCTACACTAAAATCTTGACTGTCATTAATTTCTCAAGATTTGGAAGCTTCTATATTCTTTTATATTCCGAAGCTTCACACACTAGATTGGTGATATCATTGCTGAGTACATGTTCGACTTCTTGTTACATAGAACTACTTCTTCCTTCACTTGTTCTATATCAATCAAAAAGTTGGTCAACAAACATTTGTATAGTTCCCGTCATGTGTGAGGCACATTATTTCCGCTGCACTATTGTCTGAGTGTGAAGAAATAGGCTTAAATATTTCAAGAACTGATGTTTATCTATTCCTATAAGATCTATTTCAGAAAGCATTCCAGTGCTTTCTCATCATGAGAAATTTTGCAAAAATAATGTCAGGCATGAGTTTTTTCTAGACCAGACTTGAAGTGTCATAATTTCAGGCACAAACAACAATAATAGAATTATAAGCACGGCATTTTAATGAAACCCATTATTTTCCACCAGGTATCTCTAGCTTCCTGATATCACTTTGAGATAAGGAAGTGGTTTTTCACACACACAAAAAAATTGTGTTTGCTCATGAACTTCTATGACTTTCCAAAGATCATTAGATCATAGATGGGGGCTCTTTGCAGTGGTTCATTTTGAAACACTTGCCGAAAACTTTATGTGGCTGTGGGGCTTTAGGCAAATGTTAAGGATCACAAAGCTTTTTTTTTTTTTCCTTTTTATTAACCAGAACAAATACTTTTTAATTTAACCTCTTTTTAATTTTTTTAATTTATTGAGGTATAACTGACATAATATTATATTAGTTTTAAATCTTTTTTTAATTGATTAACTCCCAGAGTCATAAAGGACTCCTTTTTTTTTTCTTAATTTTTATTTATTTATGATAGTCACAGAGAGAGAGAGAGAGAGAGAGAGGCAGAGACACAGGCAGAGGGAGAAGCAGGCTCCATGCACCGGGAGCCTGATGTGGGATTCGATCCCGGGTCTCCAGGATCACGCCCTGGGCCAAAGGCAGGCGCCAAACCGCTGCACCACCCAGGGATCCCAAGGACTCCTTTTTTGATGGAAAATTTGGCTACTTGTCCAATGCTTGGAACACCCACATCCCACTGCCAAATGTCCATTAGTCCTCCACTGGAACAGGGAAGGAGATGTACAAGTTGGCTCAGTGTGAGGATCAGAATCACCTGAGGCACTTCCAGTAAGCTGGGTTCTGACCTACTGCAACTTGGCTATGTATGATTTTTTTTTCAGGAGACTTTCAGTAAACATCAGGCACCTCCAACAGCAAGTCATAGGTGAAGGCTCTGAGTTTCCTCTCTGCAACTCCCCTGAAAGCAAGTCTCACACTGAATCCTGGCACACACACCAGTATTTCTCAGCAAACATGCAACAATCACACCACAAACTTGGCAAAATCCAGTGGCGTTCCCACTCTTAACTCCTCTAACCACCCCAACAGGACCTCCCTTGGACAGTTCATTGGAGGCAAAGGAAGCAACATTCTCACCGCAGGATTCAGCTCACTATCTAGTCAAAGTCGGGAGACCAGGACATCTCCAAATTAGCAGCTGAAACAATCCGCTGGGCACTCACTCTGGGTGCCATTCCTGAGGATGCACACTGCTGGGTCTGCTACATTTTTATACCCAGAGTAGGTAACCGCAGGGTAAAATATCTCAGTGAAGTCTCTGTGATATTTCCAGAAAAACCACATAGTATAAAAACCAATGATTTCATCAAGAAATACCCAGTTGGATATTCATTAGTCAAATACCAAAATTTGTGGTGTTCTTTTGACTAAATGCTAGCTAACCACCCTAGAATGTATATTCCTGATTGAGGCAACTAACCATGACAAGGATGTCGATTAAAAGTAACAGACACACATGTTCATATTACACAGTCTATGCTGAAGTATTTCAAAGAAAATTACCCAAGACCTGCTGACCCCGGATATCTGGGCCTGAAAATCTGCATTTGTGTGAAAGTTCCTCACTTAATACCTATACACACTAGAATTTTGTGAACCACAGTCACAGATGTTCTAGGGGGTTTTGTCTCTAAGTAAGAATTAGGTTTTAACTCATGTGCCAACAACAACTAATCTGCCTACAGCATAATTTTGACGATGATTCTAGATCCAATCCAAACACAGCCATCAAGAATGCTATGATCTGGAGCACCTGGAGGTGCAGTCATTAAGGGTCTGGCTCTTGGTGTCAGCTTGGGTCATGATCTCTCGGCTGTGGGATCAAGCCTGGAACCAATTCCACACTCAGTGCACAGTCTGCTTGAGACTCTCTCTCTCCCCTTTCCTTTACCCTTCCCCACTCTTCTCTCTCAAATAAATAAACAAATATATATTTTTTTAATGCTATGATCTGATTATTTAACAATATCTCCCATGGGTATACAAGATAAGAAAGTGGTAGCACATTTGTAACATATTTACATATCATCCTTGGACGGGATTTTGAAAATCTAACCCTTAATTTACTAGGCTCTGGGAATCACATCTGACCTGCCATTTATCGAGTCCATCTTTTTCTTCCTGTGGACAGAATAATATATACCCATTTCCAGTGTACCAATGTCTCCTGTGTTTCACATTTATTCAAGAGTGGTGAAATGCCACAGTAATATGATTTGTGACTTTTCTTAGTACTATGAGATGTAATTCAACTGGGTGAAGAGATTATAATTCACTCACATCAAGAAAAATGTTCTATTATAATATTTTCAACTATACAGGCCTTTTAATTGTCCTTACTAATTTTCTAATAGTTTTCAATTAATTGGTCTCAATGGCAGATTTTATCTTCCAAAGATAGCCACAATACTCCTATCTCACATGCTTTTCTCACAATGTCCCCTTGACAGCCCATAAAATGGACATATCTTTGTAATTCTCTCAACCTGATGGTATATGATAGAAATGATATTATGTGACCTCCAAGGTAGGTTAGAAAAATAACACGTGCTCCCATCTTGCTTTTTTGAGACATTCACTCCTGGTATCCAGCTGCCATGCTGTGAGGAAGCCCAAACAATCCCATGCAAACAGACACATGGAGAGGCCATGTGAAGGCACGACAGCCAACAGGTCAGCTGAGGTCTTAGCCACCAGACTTCATCAACTACTGGGCATGTGAATGAAGAAACCTCCAAATGATTCCAGCTCAAAGCAGTAGAGTCACTTTCAGTCTTCAGAACTCACTCCCCGAGGCCCCAGACTCTACAGAACACAGAAAATCCATAATCATAACAAAATGGCCCTTTTGTGCTACTGTGTTTTGGGGTAGTTTGTCGCACATCAATAGTAACTGGAATAATCTCCTTGATAGAACAGATTGATGCAAGATGGAAGCTCTCTCCTTAGATGCCAATGTTTCTTAGCCTGTATTGGAAACTCCTGATATGCTGATTAAAATTCAGATTTTTAGATCTGACACACACATGCACACGCCCTGGAGCAACCATGCTAAACCCAAAGGAATGGTGGAATCCCAGGCCCTAGAGAAGGCCAGCAGTGTATGTATGTTGAATGTCCCGTACTTAGGGCAACCCGAGTATGGGTTAAGAAATCTCATTTCCTGACACTCCCGAGATTACTGGCAATGTTCTAAAATTCCATATACCAAATTTCAAATTTTTTTATTATTCAAGAAGTTTACAAAAATAGATAAAGGTCAGATAAAAGTGAAAAATATATTGTTTCAGTTTGAAATGGTTGATGAAGCAAAGGAACAAGTTATTGTCCAAGACAACAATAATATCACCTTTTTTATTATTCTGACCCTCAAGTCCTGGACCTGCTCCTGGCGGCTCATTCCTTGTGTGGGAGGGAACTGTCCAGCACCACTGCTTCCTGAATGAGAGTCATTAAACCCAGAAAAAGGAAATCTTGGCTCAGCCTCCAACATGTGTCCTAGGACTGAACTCCTCCCTTCAAGAGAAACCGAGGTCCTTATTCATCTAAACTCCATTGTGAGCCACAGCCTCATATGCACGGACACATGTTAATGCCATGTCAGCAAGTGGTGCAGAATAGGGCCAGTCTACACAACCTACTTGCCAACTAGAACTTCCATAATCCCTGAAATGTGGGAAAACTTAAAAGTCTGACTTTTCAGGAAAGCAGACACTGTTTTCTCAACATGTCTTCTTGCCTAGTGAGTACTAGGTTCACAGAAGAACCTAACCTGTAAAATATATTCAAACAAGCAACTTTTTAAAGATTAGCGCTGAGGGGTAAGGTCTGCTCTGTAAAATAAGCATAGCGGGTGATGACTGCCAGGGCGCCTTCAACAGGAACAATTCTGTGGGTATAAACTTGACTGCTTCTTTGTGAGTAGTTATTTACTGGGGGTGATGGGGTTGTATTAAAAAGGATTTTTTTTTTCTCCTGAAGAAAATGCAATCATGGAAGAGTAGTTTTGAGAGAATAGGAATCCTGCCATTGATGTCACAGATTCATGCTCACAGAAGGTGGGGACTGGATGAACATTTGTGAAATGGTGGCAATGCTTCAGATGTTTTATAATTAGCATATTTTAAGATCGGGTTTATAGCTTTTAATATAACCTGTTTTTATTCCATTTTCGGGCTAATGTTTTCAGTAAGGAATGCTAAGGAAACAGGAACCCAGTGCAGTCACTCAGATAATAAGATCCTGGGCAAGGTACTACTGAAGATTTTTTAAAAATACAAGATATGGGCAAAATATGCCCCATGTGGCCCACCTGATGAAACTTTTGGGCTGCTACATTTATCATCATATTTTGCCTTTACTAGGCAGTTCTGCAACTTACATTTCCTAAATGTAAATTACAAAAAAACAATCGAAATTATACATCTTCTGGCAAAACATATCCCTCCTCCCTTTTGTTCTGCAGGCATTTTGGTCGTACAGCCCATAAATGGTTTGTATTTGTCCACATAAAGGACGACATGTTTTGTATTTTGACTCCTATCTTCTATAGAGGATATCATTTAGATTTGTTTCTTTGGATTCCGAGAATGCAAGTTAGGATGATCAAATGGTAACCATAGTGACAGAAAGCAGAGTTCAAATCTTAGTGGGGTCATGTCATTCTTTTCCCACAGTGCAGAACTCACATTCTAAGACTAATCCACTATCTAAAAATATATCTCAGGACAGCTCATGTTGCCATTTATGGGAAAATATGACTGAGTCAGTTAACTAATCTTCCTGTTGCAGAAAAAGAGTCCGTGGTTGGTAAACTAAGAGATTTCAATTCCCCAATTCTAGGGGAAATGAAATGACAAAAGGAAAGAGAGAAAGCTCTTAAAGAGAAGGTTTTGAAGCTGAGAGCTACCCCGTAACCAACAGGATCGTAAAACCAATCCAGTAAGAAGGTCTGCCATAAGCACAGCAGTGATATTCATGAAATAACCGTATCTGACAGCGCTCGCATTGTATCCGTGTCCTCCGTGGTCGCTCACTAAGCGGTTCCTCCCACGGGGACCTTCTCGCAAACAGACCAGTCCTGTGTGACCACTTGGCTTTGTTACTGGCTCAGACCCAGGAAAATCTGCAACCTGGGTCGCACGGCAGAGTGGCTGGCTCACAGGCCGAGTGTGCCCCGGGCCGTAGCTCCTGTCTGCCCCTGGTGGGCCCTAGCTACGGGTGAGACACAGCTCAACACTTCTCATGACCACTTTAGCACTTGCAATGACCACTGCCAAGTTCTTAATTTGATCCTTGGGCTTCAGACTAGGAAAATTCTGAATAACAAAAATAGCAACCGGAGTGACAATAAAAATTGTAGTTTCCTCAGAAAAAATACTACTGTTGAGTACCCAGTCTTGTTGCTTAAACTAGCTGGGCAACGGCTTAAACTCTTACATCAACATCTACTCATTTACTATTTTATTTCTCAGTCTTCATTCAACTTGTATTTTTTTTTTTATTTTAGCTCAGATCCTTGATATCACAAATTTCCATCACCGGTTCTTCCCACACTCCTATTCTGAAACTGAATTGAAATTCTTTCTATTACATAATACAGTGCTGCCAACTGCAATCTAATGTCACACACCAGATCCTGAGACCTCATTCATCTTATAACAAAGTTCGTATCCTCGCCAAGATCTCCCCCATTCCCCAGCCCTCGGCAACCGCTTTTCTACTCTCTGTTTCCATGACTTTAATATCAAATCATCATGTTGTACATGATGATTTTTATCTTTATCTTACAATTTTATCTGTGAATTATACCTCAATAAAGCTGTAGGGGGAAAAAAAGATTTCTCTTTCAATGTCATTGGACATGAAGGAAGGATTTCTGTGTCTATTTTGGTTCCTGGGCCTTACTTTCCAGCTCAGGCCACTTAACTCTAGGTAATAAGATTTATCCAATTCGTACTGGCGGGGGTCTCTTCCTTCCAGGGTACACAGCCTGTTTCTATTCTCTTGATTCCTTGCACAGTGTTTAAAGCATTCAAGCGGCCCTATTATACGTACAGATACCACCTAAGACTGAGTGATAACAAGGACTGTGAAATGAGTCTATTGCTTAGCAACGCAATATGTATAATTGATACCGTAAGTGTGTGAGAGGGAGGCACCGTCTAGAGAAGAACCTGACATGGTCAGAGCACTTCTCTCGAGAATAAACCTGACTTCAATGGCCGGGAGTACACAAGACCGAGGACTGGAGATTTTCTCACGCAATTCTGGAATAAGGGATTGATGGCGAAAGAAAAATAAAGCTATGATAGAATAACTGGAAAAGGCGCTCTAAGTAGGTGTGAGGGCTGGAGAGAAGAGCCTTGAGTTGGAGAGAGCCAGCCAGTCAAGTACCCTACTACGCACGAGTGACCTGCCTTTCCACAGTAATAGAGAGAACTGTGCGTTCTCAGAATCGCCATCTCCAGGAAAGAGACATTAGGCAACTATGGCGGAAAATCTACCAGCCATGGAACCAGGGACTTTTCCGTTTGGGATGTAGGCAGGGCACATCTAGTCTAGGTCACCTTAGATCTTTCTTGGAAGGATGTCAGTATTTAAAGTCGCTAAGCTGGAACCAAGAGATGTGGCTCCAGCCCCAGCAAAATTTGGAGGCACATGCCCTCTTTATTCTTGATTTAGCACAGCTCCCACAGCCAAGGTGTAAGACCTAAGAACCTGTAAGATTCCTTAGAGAGCCAGATGAGCAATCCACGTAGCCTGAGCTGGAGACAGCTCGAGTCCAAGCACAGTAGCTCTGTCCTCCACGATATGGTCTACAAAGACCCTGGGGACTTCCAGGGCCCCCTGTTTACCAATGATTAGAATCAAATCCTTTCTTTTTAGCCAGGATCTAGTTGGAGGCAGTGAATAAAAAACTTAGAACTCAAAAAATAAAATAAAATAAAATAAAATAAAAAAGTAAAAATTAAATTAAATTAAATTAGAAAAAAAAAACAAAAAAAGTTAGAACTCTAAAAAACAGTAATAGAGAAGTTTACAACATAGTGCACTTCTTACTCTTGACTCAAAATCATACTAAATAATGATCAAATATCTCCAGTTCTAGTTCTTCAGCCCCCTGTTGGTAAAATTTCTTACCCTGAACTATTTCCAAAGATTGAACCCGATTCCATCAAATCGGGAATGTTGGACAAAGGGCGGCTTGTCCTTCAGCAAGCTCCATGGATACAACCCGGTTTCTTCTTCCCTACAGGCAGACATGCCTTCCTCTTTTATAAATGACAGTATTGAGGTCCAATTATAATTCTTCTTTTCACATATGGCGCTCTCAGAAGGGAGGTTTCCTCTATCCTTTAACAGCTAGAAATATGAAGGAGTAGCGAGTGACATGACATGGAGTGAGATGCAAGATTTCTAAGATTTCATGCCTTCTTTCCTCCCCCTTATCACTAATTATATAAAAGATCACTTGGAAATGCAGAAGCCCAAGACTGGGGGAAGTATAATACCCCACAAAAGCTTATTAGGTCCATACACTTTTTTAGATGAAAAACAGATTGTCAAAAGAAGAAAAGATTGTCGCACGTCAATAAGACACGTGGATTCCTGACACAGGATTGTTGGGGTCTCCTGAAAATTCCAGTTACGGGTATGAATTATTTACTTGAGTATATTGTGTTTTTCCAGCAATAAACAGAGACAGTAGTGCTCCTAAATATCCCACATGCTTTCCTTCCTTCCCTTCCAGCCGTCTAGGTTGGGACCCTGGGCCGGGCTCCGGGCTATGAACAGATGTGAAGTATCTCTCTCTCCATACGAGGCGAGGCGGCGAGACGTAGGGGAGTTTCCCACACGCCCCCCTTGCGTCCACAGCCCTGGCAGGAGCTGAGACTCCCCAGCTGCTGCAGCTGCTGCAATGCTGCCGGGAAGGTCAGGCAACCCTCGCTGGGCTTTAGAGGAAGAGGAAAGGGCTCGGCAATGCTGGGCCCCTGAGAGTTCAGAGGTCATTTCTTCCTGACACATGTTTTACCCTAACTTGACAAATTCAAAGGGAAATAAATTTTGTGAGTTTACTAGTTATTGCCCAAGGTAGCGATTTGTATGTTGGCGTGGGGCGATCCTTTTGAAACTTCAAATCCAAGTATTCCCAGTGGGGGGGAATAATCCTTATTTTTAGTATCCTGGCTCAACATTCTGATTCCAGCCACTTTGGGCAGCTTCCTTAACACCACAAGCCTCAATTTCTACATCTGCAAAATGTACTTAATGATATTACTTGGCTCATAAAGTAGATGTGAGGATTGAATTATAAAACACTACAGATAAGCACTGAATAGATATTATTATCATTATTTTAGACAGAGTCATCATAGCATTGTGGTCATGCTACTCTGAAAAAAAAAAAAAAACTTGGATTAAAGTGAAATCGAGATTGTAAAGTGAAGAAGGGATGGTGACGGTGCCGTGGCCAAAGGTAGTGGTTGTCAGACTGGGAGTGGTGGGGGCTGTGGGGCTGGGGGTGGTGGCGGGGCTATACTGTGCCTGTGTCCTGGGCTGTGGGTCCGTAGGAGCACAGTGGGGCTTTGAGATCAGACCCCAAACCCTGCTGGGGATCCAACTCAGGGCGCCAGGCCAGTCATGCTCAGCTTCAGCCCTTACCCCCGGTGTCTGGCGGGTGCCCCTTGAAGGACTGCAGTAAATGCCACCTACCATGTTCAGCAAGCCCTCCTCTTAATCCTTTAAGAAAAGATGGAATATGCTGGCTTCGGAAGTGTGGGCAACCACACTGAGTCGGATCCCCAGCAGGGTTTGGGGTCTGACCTCAAATCCCAGTTGCACTCCTACGGACTCACTAAGCCCCCCAGGGACTCCAAAGAGGAATCTTAAAAGCCTGTTTTTTTTTGTTTTGTTTTTTTTGTTTGTTTGTTTTTCTCTTTACAGAAGATTACAGAACCATTGGTTCTTTGATGGAAGACAGTAGAGGTTGTTGGCATTAGTCTCATTTTATAAATAAGGCCCCTGAAGCAAAAACGATTATAGATATTTATGGCTGAACCAGGACTAGAACAGTTTTCTGATTCTATCAGATGCATGATTTCTCCGTAGGGCGTATCTGAAAGCAAGTAGCTGCTGTCAAGTCTTCGCCTGTGATCGCAAAAATGTAACCATGTCAGCCCCTGTGAGTGGGTGCAGCTGCGGCGGTGCGGCTCCAGGAGGGACGAGGGCGGGTCTGTAAGTGGAGGCGTTTGCCTCACACAGGTTGCCAGGCTCCAGAGTCCGGGGGATCGGTTTAGTCAAAGGTGTCTATCGAGAGCCTGTTATGTGCGAGACATCATGCGCTAGGTAGTGGGAGGAATCCAGTAAAAAGATAACGTGAGACATTTCAGATTTTACCCCTAGGAGTGATTACCGCCCCCCCTCCTGTAAAGGAATTGATCTGAAAGAAGCTGCAAAACACGGCCGGAGAAGGACAAAGAAAGGAGGGGAGAAGGGAGGGGGAGAAAGTCAAGTCAACCGCGGTGATGATCTCCTCAGTCATCTGCACTCAGCTGGGCGTCCGGGTGGCTCGGCCCCCTGGAGGGGCTCGGCGGCCCCAGGGCACCAGAGGCATCCCCAGGACGAAGACCCAGGACCCGAGGCTGAGCACTCGCCACTCGGCTGCCCCAGAGAGCCTGACCCGGATGGTCAACGTTGCCCCGGCCACGGAGGAGTGGCCGGGTCCTGGGCGTGTCCCCCCAGCAGAGGGCCAGCAGAGGCACCCGGGCAAAGGAAGGGTGGCCCCAGGCGGCCTCCTATCCTCCTCCACCCTGAGCACTTCTGTTCCCACCCGGCAGCCGACCACACTGTCCTCCCCGCCCTCTTCCAGCCAATCTCCACTGCGGCGGAGAAGTACCTGCCTCGGATGGGTTTCTGACCAGGTGTTCAGGACGCTGCCACCGGGCTCCTCAGGCTGTGGGACTGACGTGAACAGCAGAAGGGTGAGCAACCACACTCGAAGCAGAATGATACGGACATCGAGCTGCAGAGGGTGCGCTCAGGAATGAACAAAGAATCTATCAAATCATTTGATATTTAAAAACCTTTCTTAGAAAGTAGTCCAAGAGGAAATCCTGTGCTTTAGAAATAAAAATCCCTTTAGGTTCCAAATCCCATCGGAATCAGTTCCCAGAATAGCCCACCAGGACTTGGCTCATTCCACCGTGTCGATGTGATCAACAAATCCATCTTCACTGGATACTGGGACCCCGGCGTAGTGGGGTGCATGTTGTGGGGTTGGGGCTGGATTGATTCTCAGGAAGACACAAAGAAAAGAAGGAAACAAAGAGGAAAATGAGACACAATACTAATGAAGGCACGGAGAACCGGAATCGGGGTGCACAGCATTTATTTCGACGATGGCTCCGGGAAGTGCCGGGAGGGAGGGGGTGGCAACAGGTGGAAGGAAAACCAGCTGGGGGACACGACGGAGGAGCTGGTCACCGGGGCTAGCGGAGAGGACCAGATGGAAGCTTGCTTTGGTTTCGTTGCCCCGACGCCGTGTCCCTCCCCAGGCACCATAGCCCGGAGCCTCGGCATCTCATCTGGTCCTTGAAGGGTTCAGAGGTGTGAGACTGACCGGAAGCAGGACCTCTCTGGTGCACGGTTCCCCTTCTGGTACTGGAATGTTTCACCGACATACCTGGAGGTCTTGAAAAGCAAACACCATTTTCTATTTAAAGCATATTTTAGTAAATAAAAAGCTCCTTCTACAATTATCACCTTATTCGTCACGCGCCCCTCAGCAGGTATCCCTCCCGGAGGACACTTGTTTACTGCCCCGACCGCGTTCTTGTGAGGCAAGCTTCTGGAACATTCTGCTAAATCTGTCGTCCTTTCCTGGATATGGACTTAGGGATGTACTGTGCTTCGGCAAAATCTTTCACCTTGTCAAAGTCTCATGTATATTTAGGTGCTCGAAAAATTAATCCTTTACGCGGACAAAAAGCTGGTGTTAGAACGCACGGCGTTGCTTACGTTTGAGGGGTGCCCCATCCTTTATTCTTTATGTTAGCCAGACATAACAAGGAGGGGAGTGTTCCAGGTGAGAAGGATGGCATCTTAGGGGTATGAATGGTGGGAGGAATGCTGGTAAGTGCTAACCACACTGGTTTGGCAAGAGTGTAGGGTCCACACCGAGAAGGAGGAGTTAGGGTGCCAAGGAGGTTTCTGGAGGGTTCCGAACATCAGGTGAGCACTGGTACTTCAACCCCCAGCTACCAGGAGACACCAGCATTATCTAAAGGAAGCATATAGGAGACATATTGGGAGGTGAACGGCCGAAGGCCAGGAGACCAATTACGAGGTCATTTACTAATTCAGATTTTTTTTTAATTTTTTTTTACTAATTCAGATTTTAAGGGCTGTTAACTCTTCCTCATTTACAAGCAAATGCATACAGTTGCACACATATTACAGAAAGGACTCAGCTAAGAGAGGAAGTGAAGGAAGGAGCAACTTTTCCTAATTTGTCCACCCGGAGGGGGCATCTTTTTCTAATTCCAGGAAAGGAACTCCGTGTACGTCAAGAAGCATGTTTTCAATTAAAATACACGCCCAAATGTACACACACCTAGTTTGCACTAGGTAAATAGCACAGAATGGGGGCGAAGTTAGGTAGGAAAAAACATTTAAATCAGCATTAATAACACCTGCCCCGCAGGAATATGGTGAAGCCTGTAAGTTAGAACACTAAACTATCAGAGAGATGACGCTATTTTATTCATGGTTTAATAAACCTCATTTAATTTGAAAAGGTTGTGGGATGGAGTCGTCTAGGTTTTAAAAATAGCCTTATTAATAATATTACTGACCCTATAAAATGTGTGTAATCTCCAACTTGCAGAGCCTGTGACCATAAGAAAACGTAGGCAATCCTAAAACCGAATGGAGAGGGATGTATTCCTCCAATAATCAGACACCCTCAGAAGCTTGCAGCGCTTCCGGCGAGTGGTGGGACTATGGACGCTTAGCACGTCGTCCTAAGGGCAAAGCAGTGGGCGCCTGATTCTCTCCACTTGCTTTAACGCCTCCACCCTTTAATGTACCATTTCTCTTGCAAACGTAGAAGCGCACGCACACATGCACACGCGAGCACGCACACACGCAGTCACACCTGTAAATACTCCCCTGGGAGCTCTTCATGACATGTTTTCAGGTTGACCTTTGCAAACAGCTCAGTCAACCAAAATTAGATCAGAATGAAAAGTGAAGGATGCTCCATCCCTTATTCATTTAAATTAGCTAGGAACCAACTCTTCAATATTTATGACCACTCTCTGAAAATACATGATTGTTCTACTGGGAAAATAAGGTTGCCTTGGGCGGAGTTGCAGGAAATCTGATTTGAAAACTCCAACTTAATGATCTCCACAGTTCTAATAGGGCAATGTTGTAAATGAAAGCTCGGTTAATAGGTACAGCAAAAGAATGACCTCTGTGGATTCCAATTAGGATAAACCTATCAAGGGGGACAGATGGGAGGCTCAGGCTAGAGTCCTGAGTGGCCACTATGGCTTTTGTCATGAATAGGAAACAAAATTAAGACCTGAATAGACGCAAACTATTCCTCTCTCATTTACTCTTTAAGACCTTTATTTATCAGCAGTGTTCGCATCGGCAAAGGCTTCAGTGATTTATTTTATTTTATTTTTTAAATTGTTATTTATTTATGATAGTCACACAGAGAGAGAGAGAGAGGCAGAGACACAGGCAGAGGGAGAAGCAGGCTCCATGCAGGGAGCCCGACGTGGGACTCGATCCCGGGTCTCCAGGATCGCGCCCTGGGCCAAAGGCAGGCACCAAACCGCTGCACCACCCAGGGATCCCGGCTTCAGTGATTTTTGAAAGAAACTGAAAGTGGTAACAGTGACTATAACATAAGTATTCGAGATCAAGAGACTCAGTTATCAGCTCTGTCACGTATTAATTCAATAATTTGGTCAGGTCACTGCTGTTTCTGAGCTTCCAAGTCTCTAATCTGAAAAACGGGTCTGATAATGTGCAACGTAGAGGGTATGTGACTTGCTCAACACAGACTTGCTTAGGCAATGGGT